>NC_062519.1:26863325-27235825 GCF_022655615.1 Tachysurus fulvidraco
CTTGTGGTGAGTGTTATGTTTAAGATGTTATGGTGTTTACACAGTATCTTTAATAGGGAGCATGAAGACAGTTGGTCTGAGTGCAGAGAAGTTATCAGTGAGTGTGGTCTGAACCAATGAATGCTAGGTGCTGTAAATTACACCATAACTCATATAACTCAGAAGTGTGTGGTCAGTGCTCTCAGAACTGAAGTGCCTTCACTTGTCACAGTGTCTCTCAGTGACTCCTACATGCTCGTGAATACCTTTGGGATTGCAATGTATGCCACTTTGCACTCATTTTAATGAGCACTATCACTGATTCTGTTCTGTGTGCTGTGTGGTGTTGTCCATATTGTGTTCCACTTTGCAAACCTGTATTTGTACAGATCTATATCTGTATATACATGTATAGTGTGGTTATTTAATCCAGATCATTGTGCACACAGATATCACATCCAGTGATCTGCCCTGACTTTCTCTACAATCCAATAATGAGATCCATAAGCTTTTCAGATAAATCATGCAACTGTAAGGACAGGACATTTTCATACACTGAAATTTTCAATGTGAACATAAGAATCCTCTTAAATAAATAAATAAATAAATAAATAAATAAATAAATAAATAAATAAATAAATAAATGAATGAATGAATGAATGAATGAATGAATGAATGAATAATTATGAATGAATAAATGCATGAAAGTATAATACACTCAAAGTTTTGGCGTTTCCCCAGTTTTCTACACAATTTGGTCACTTGCTTATTCCCACACACCAGCCAGCTTTTCCCATTACAGGTAAGGTGAAGGCTCTCATGTGTGTCCTTTGGGACACATATATTTATCTGAATATATCTTTTCTTTATTTTATATCTGCTTGCGGTCATTAAAGTACTACCTGCCCTCACATAAATGTACTCACAGATGCTTGTGTTGGTGTTTCTATGATTGTCGGGGGAGAGATTATGACCCTCCGACCCAGAGACCACATCTAGGGATGACTGTGGCATCATCAGCTGTGTAAATTTCTGGATTCAAATCACGATTTCTAGATGATAATGAATTCTTTATTATAATTAAAAATGCATGAGCTCTACAAACACTGAAAATTATTTATTCATATTGCAGGTTAGGAATGGGAGCTTGGATTATATGTACAAATTCGGTAAAGCACATGGCTTCAGGTTAAATCTCAGTGAACCTGACCCAAATGAAAAGGCAGAATAAAAAAAACAATAGGACACTAACTTGTAGTTACAGGGTGTAGAAAAACACTGTCTTGTATCAGCATCTCATGCTGCATTGCCCTATTTCCTCTACTCTGATGCTGGATGTGTATATACTGTACCATGACAGTGACTTATAGGCTTTCTGCACTGCACTGTAATATTGTATGTCCTTTGATTTTTCAAAGACACAGTAGCAGCAGCCCTAGATGAATGACTCACAAGAGAACAGTGACAGTTATGCTGTTATTGCTGCTGGGGTGATGAGCACCTTTCACAATGATGATGATGATCATGAAAGGTATCATCATCTTTGGTGGCATTGAAGCGGAGAATGGTATCCAAATTGACACCTATTGTGGACAATGTCTCCCATCCCATCTATAGCATATGTGTCAAGCCAATGAATAGCTTTAACAGTAAGGTGATCCTAGCACAGGGAGAGTGCTTCAGAGTGTTTTAGGAAATTCAATGAAAGGCTGTGACTTGTGAAATCAATTCATCACACATTACATCGCATTATCATCTTGGAAAAAATGTATAGCTTCTGAGTCTGTATGTATAAGATCTTCTACCTCTACCACTGATTTACTGCTCAAAGTTAGACTTTAAACACCTGTAGTTTCTATTGTCTTTCTAAATTTATAGGATTTTATTATGCCTGGAATGAAATAGGGTGTTGTGTTATGGGGAAACAAATCAACATACAAAGTGTTTTCTGCCACTTACACCACAGAATCTTTTTTTCTAAAGAACTAAAGAACAACAAATCATGGTTTAAGCCTCACAGTGATTAATAAAATGCATTATTGTACATTACTTCATTACTTGTGGATTTAGAGATTTAGAGTGTGAAGCAGTTTATTCTATATATAAAATGCCCAGTTATAGTGAACACGATTTTGCAGTTAACTATATATTGTTTTCAATAAAATGCTTACCTATTCCTTACTATTATTATTATTATTATTATTATTATTATTATTATTATTATTATTATTATTATTATTATTATTATTATTTATACTAGAGTTTTTTTTTTAAAAAAAAGCTCATTTTTTAATCCTACTTGTTTCCAAGGAAACTGGTTCCGAGAAGATCTATAGCATGTTTAATATCAGATATATTTCTACGAGGCGAATTATATGTAAAGTGAAATCAATTTTAAATATACAGCTGAACAGGCGAGAGTGATCAGCTTTATTCAAGTGCCCTCTTAAGTTTAGACAGAACTATTTTCAGAGAGACGCTGCTACCCCTTGCTTTCCACCCTGACGTACTGAATGATCTTGGCTGGCCAAACCTGTTCCAGCAAGATTTAGCTTAAACAAAGCTGAATTTAATTTTAATGAAATTGTTGATTAACAGGATCAGGTGTGTTAGAGGGCAGGAACTGGTTCACCAGAAGCAGGTTGGGCAAGCTACAGTCTTAAGGAAATACAGGTATATTCATCACAGAGACCATAATGCCATCATCTGCAGTGAGACTGTGATCTAATTGACCTAGATGACAAATAATGTTTAAAAATTGGAAATATAACCATTACATGTTTCTGAATGCTAGATATTGTTGTGTATTAGCATGAGACTAGCATTAGCATTAGCATGAGACTCATCTGACTTGGCCTAGCTCCCAGATACAATCTGTTCAACTACTATGCTTTTTTTTTTTTTTTTTGCAATGTCTGTGGACAGTTAGCTTCTTTTTATTCATATAAGTCATATAACTGAGTAATGATACTTATTTCCAGGTAAATTGTGGCAGATACAACAGTGTGAAATAGCTTCTGTAATTGATCAAATTAAGATATTGGCTGACGTTCAGATCAGAAGTCACATTAACACATACTGTATATTTAACACAATCTTCTTCCTCTTTGGTTAAAACACTGATGTAGAAATAGAGATTTGCTCTGAATACTAAATCATTACATAATATTCAGGCAGATCGCATAGTGTATGTGAATCAGCATGGAATATAGAGCTTCATTTTCTGACAAAAGTAAATTTGAAGAATGTCATAAAATGAAATCATCAGCACCCTATAAATCTTCCAGACTTCAAACAAGTTTGCAAATTTTCCATATAAAGGTAATTGTTATATTCCTGTTAAAGGTTAAAGCAAAAGTCCATGCTGGAAGACATTAAAAATGTTTGTGATGTGCTTACTTATTCTGGTTCTGATTTGTTAATGCTGTATTTTCTTTATTCCTGTAAGAAGTCAGTCCTGTGAGACGTCACAAGGTGTCATTGCTGGCAAAGTCACAATGGAACAAAACGCTCAGCAATCACAAACATAAGGAATAAGGAATGAGCTGAGTTTTGACAGAGACCTGGCACTGGTGGGAAGCGATGATGGTGTTGACTGAAGTATTCACACGATGGTTGAAGCTTTGGATTCTTGTCTGTTTGAGCAGAGTGTGCAGATGAGGAGGTGATAGAGCTGGACAGACTAAAGCGTTACAGCTCTGCCTCATTATTGCTTTAGGGAAAGATACATTCCCATTTGCACCACTATGAGCACTTAGTCGATAGGCATTGTGGGTTTGCACCAAAAAAATTTACCAAAAGTAAACCTGGAATTAAATGATAAAATGTATCTGTTACATATATTGGTTACAAATATTGATCTGCAAGTAGGCTGGATTTTTTTTTCTTTTAAGGTTTTGCTATTAATAATGAAAAAAAAAACATCAAAGTAATCATATAAGCATGAGATTTATATTTACAGAATCTCAGTCAGTTTGATTGTTTTTTTTTTTTCTTCAAACGTCAGGAGTTTATCATTTTCATAAAGACCAAAGTTGTCAGTGGTAAGAAATTTAGTGGTTCAATGTTATCCAACACGCATGCTCAGTATCATGACGCCGCTATTCCGTGGCTGAAATTCAAACAGCTTCCTATTGGACATACAGTGCACTAGATAGGGTGCAGAGACTATTATCTCGTGCACTTTGTAGTGCTCCTGCGTAGAAAGTAAGGAAGCCGTTTTGGATTCAATCTATGTCTAAGCAGCGACCAGCTTATTTGGCAACCGGAGAGGCAGCGGGCAGGGCTGCGAAGGGATCTCCGGGAATCCTTAAAGACTTACAGGGTAAATAAACTAAACCTCAACGTGCGGGGGTTCCAGGAAAGGCGGCTAGTGAGCATCTCTCCCTCTCAGTAAGTTGATGAAATGAGGAATTTAGAGATGGAAGTATGTTTTTCGTGAGTTTCATTATACCAAAGTTGTTCCCAAGTTGGTCATCGAGCTCACTGGCTAACAAACACCTAGACGGCTAACGAGACTAGAAACCGCAAAGATTAGTTAGCATACTAGCTAACCGGAATAGCTCAGCTAGCTGTGAGTCGGTGTACTTTAATTAGCCGTGTTGGTAATTAACGATAGAAAAATTAAGGCAACTTTAGGCACTCTTGTAGAGTAACTAGTTATTTAGTTTTACGGTGACCCGACTGGGGTAAATTTATTCAGTAGTTGTTCAGTGTATTCAGCAGCGGGTTTAATCTGTCTCATTAGAGAACTGCGTGGCTAAGCTGTGTTAGCTAGCCGCTGTCTTTAACGAACATTGTCCGTCCGTCGGTCTGTCCGCTCCATTGGTAGCTAATTGCTAAAGCTAACCGTTCAAAGGAGTTATTTTAGCCTTTCATTAAGTAATTAAGTTAACCTACACCGGGGTACATGTTATGTTGAAGTATGAGAGTAGAAGATGTATATAAAAAGGTTTAATATTTCAGCGAATGTCTATTTTTCTTTTAACAAAAAAGTTGTGTATTCAAAACGATGAACAAATTTGAATAGCTAGTATTAGCTATTAGTCAGCTATGCTAGTTAGCTATGTACATGACTAGTGATATTCGGTAAGGAAGCAGTTTCAGAAGAGCGACCGAGACTTCGCACTCACGTCTTTTACTTTATACGTCTATGGAAAAGTTATACTAGATATAGTCAGACATCTAGTGTGATCCAAAGGAACACAGAATTGATCACTAGAACCAAAAAAAAAAAGATTTGCTTTAATCCGCATTTTGTTTTTGCCAAGTGAGCAAAAGTCCAAGGACTCACTGTAGTAATGAGTCATTTTAATTTGAATATAGTCATTACATAGTATCCTTAATCACATAACATTTGTTTATTTCTCTCTCTCTCTCTCTCTCTCTCTCTCTCTCTCTCTCTCTCTCTCTCTCTCTGTGTTTGTGTTTAGTTAAGGCTGCATTCATGTTTCGAGGTTGAATTAAGGCACTTCTGATTTTATGCCTAAATGTGGCACAGACCAGATTCTTCAGTAGGAGAGCAACAGTAGTGACTATATTCTCTGGAATGATGGGGATATTTGGGGGATAAGCAAAATTGTAAAATAAATAAATAAAATAATTTTTTTTGGAAGGTATTATTATTTCCAAAGAACCACTGAAGAAATCAATGTCTGTATGCTGGGAGTTTAAGGGGACAACTGTGTGTTCATTAAATGCAGACAGGCATCACTCGAGGTTGTAAATGTGAACCCGAAGACTGATAGTCAATCTGAGTAAAAAGTTAGAATGTTGAACATAAGGATGGAACATAGTATTGGTGTCATTGTAAGACAGATTTTTGATTTGTTAAAACGTGTCCTTAACTAATGAACCGAATGATATTTTCCCTTGCATTAATTTAATTTAACTAAGAAGTGAATTTAACATTGTAGGTGTGCCTAAAATGAGAAATCCACAAATAACCCAATGGCTATCAGTTTTTTGAGAGTATTTGATTGACACATCATTTGTTAGGGTATCGAACGTTTGGAACATTTGCATTTTAATGATCCACTCAGATTCATTTTGTGTTGTTTATATTGATGATTCATCTTCATAAGCTTTTAAAGACACAATTTTCAAAGCTTTTTAAAATTGGTATAAGGTGTAGTCAAGTCACTTTTATTGTCACATCACCACAGCACATGTGCCTTGGTGAGTGAAATTCTTAGGAGCAAACTCCAGAAATTGCAAAACAGTTGTACAGATATACCAATAAATATATAGATAATGAGTTGACAAGTGAAAATGTGCAATTTGCTCATACATATAGTCAGTGCAATATGTGTGTACAATATATACATTTAACAACATAATGAAATCAACAGGTGAAATGTGCAGTATGCTCATATATATAGCCGGTACGATGTGTGTACAATATGTACAATTAGCAACCAGATAATGGAAATGAACATTTGCAATATGCTCAAACGTGTCAGTACGCACAGTGTACTATTGGGCCTCCTTTCAGTAGCACTACACATTATATTCAGTATGCATTTATATATGTATATGTGTAAATATATTATATATAAAATACTATAAGGTGTAAAACAGATTGTACAGGGGCAGATTGTAAATAAATGTATAATATTAATATAAATATGTAAATATATCTATCTATCTATCTATCTATCTATCTATCTATATATTTTATATATATATATATATATATATATATATATATATATATATATAATACTATAAGACAAGCTTGAACAGCTTCCACTGACCTGTTAATGTCATGAGTTGTATTACAACACATGTACTTTCGTTTTAGATTAATTACTTCTGTGTACTTGGGCATCATTGTTTTGTAAGTTTCCTATTTTGTGATAAGTCTTACAGGTGGTGGTGATTCCTGGCAGTCCATGTGCTGTCAGTCCAAAAACCAGCAGAGCTATATGGTAGCCCTTGATGCATAGTAATTATAAGGGGACATGTATGATTGAATCTTATGTAGTGTGTTACCAGTCCTGCTGAGTAGACTATGAGGGAGCCATCGAGGAATAATGAAGTTAGACAGGCATGACTTTGCTGACTAAAGATGTACTACATGGCAGTAGAGCTAGTGCTGATGTAGGATTCATGTTCCATGCTTGTGGTGTTCTCTTAAATTTTGGTGCACTTTTGCTTGGAGTGCTTAATGTGGAGCTTAACAATAAAAGTGTTTAAACTGAGGAGATTATAGATGTTCATCTCGCATGTTTTGTTTTGAGGAAAGTTGGTCTGGTTTTGTCAGTATTCACACTTATTCTGACATTCAGAGTGAAGAAAAAAACTTGAAATACTCATTTGAGCTAGTGATGAAGCTGCTGCTGCTGAAAATGGCTGCTTTATTATTTGCTTTGGAAAAAGCACAGCTATAATCAGGTGTGTGAGGGTGAATTGAGGCTTTAAAAATGGAGCCCTATAACAAAGCTTCCTGTACTGTAGCAGACCCTTATGCACAATGTGAAATTAAAAATGTACCATTTTTAACCTCTAGTTCATGTCGGTAGTCATATTGGTAACCTCAGGAACAGTCAATGAAAAGGAAAAAAGCTTGTTCACTCTGGGTAATCGGATCTCGTACATAAATAAATGTGCTAGGTATAAAGACAGGAGGGAGTTAATTCGTTTTAAGCAATAATTTCCCAGCCTTAGCAGTAATAGAAAAAAAATCACTTCATGATTCTGTGTCAAGCTACTTGAATTGACTTGACTGTTTTATACTGTTTTAAGTACTGATCTTTTAAGGAAGGCTGCTCCTGTCACTCAGTGAGAGGCCCTTCATGTGGTCCAAAGTACAATCTGATCAAATGTTAAGTAAATTTTTGAAAGTGGTGAATGAGGCTCCTTCTAAAGTGGACTATATGAAGGGATGTATCTGCACATGCTTTTATCCAAGTCCAAATTTAAAAACAGTTAAAGAATAGAGTTAATCATTGGGCTTAAGTGCTCAACAGTGAGCCTTTAACTGTCTCTTCTTGTGAACTTGAAACATCTACAAACTGATTGGAAGAAGCTGATGTATTAAATTGGTTTGATGTAAAGTTTGGTGAAAACAAAAAACACGTCTATAAATCATTTAAACACGGTTTACCTGACAGTTTTAGCCAAATTGTACATCTTGGTGTAAATTGTGTCATAGAAATGCTTCCGTGTGTGTTGTTAAGACTGACTACGACCTTTTATTTGAAAAGAGCAGCTGTGGAAGATTTCCATGCCTGAGAAATTCTGGAAAGAACATGACAACAGCTCAGTCCTGTGTCATACAATAGGGTTTTGCTGATGGAGCAGCTCTAGAATTCTCCATGTGCTACACTGAGATGAATGCAGCACCAAGGTATTCATCAGGAGGGAGACAGTTTGAGACAGTCATGTTTATGGGGGCTATACAGAAGGGTGCTTCAGTGCCCATTGGGGTTGAATTATCATGGAAATCTCTGGCATTGTTTTTGTTGAGTTATAGAGGTTATGGCAACCATTTAAAATTTTGATTGGCTATTGTTTAGCCGTTTGCTTCTGATTTGGTTTAATTTGACTTAACTTGGATAAATCTTTTCCTGCAGTAACCATGATAATCATTAAACTAATATTAATTGCTGTTTTAAGTAGGTAACATTGAGTCAACATTAATCAACATTAGAGTTGTTACCAACGTGGGTCCAAAAATCCAAAAATTGGGTCCAAATTGTCACGTGTTTTTAATAGAACAGTGCAAGTAGCCTCTCAGGAGCCTCTCTGTAACTGTAAAAACCCTAGGTGGGATATGGGAAACGACAACGTTACATCTTGCTAATTGCCTCTTGCAAGGCATCATTTTACATCTTGCTAATTGCCATCATTGCAAGGCAACTTTTGTTTTTACCTCAGGAATCAAACAACACTACAATAAAAAGTAAAGAGTGTTTTTGTGGGGATCAAACAAAGACGTCATGCCATGGGTGACGTAATCATTTCAAGCATTTCAATTTAGGAATTGCTCTACTCAAAATCAAGCCTTAACCATGAACAGTTGATACTTTATTTCTTTGCTCATGGACCCAAATGTGGATCTGTTGCACTTTTGGAATTTGAAGTCGTGACAAAATCACCTTAGCCTATACAAATAATCTAAAAACAAATTCTGAAAGATATTTGCCTATGTCTATGTTCCTTTACAAAGCTCACGAAATGAGATCTAAGGTTTATATATCTGGTCACTTCTTTATATAGAATGTAACTCGTATGAATGTAAAGTTTCTGCTTTTTCCACGATTTTATTTGCTCTGAAACACTTTTTATACATGTTGATGATCAGAAACTGTGATGCAGAGTGCCAGTTAATTTGAAGTGTATTTTTTGTATAATTATGCTTGTTAATGAAATCCTTTAAAATCCGGGTCTATACCAAGTGGATGCAAAAATCAACTGAAAAGTTCTTAAAAGTAGAATCATTAAATTTGACTGTTGGATTTTGAGGGTCAACTCTTCCCTTTGTTCAGGATACTGGAGGTTTGGTAAAAAACCCTTAGGTACAAAAATCCTTATCTTATTCTATTAGGAGTTGTTTCATGCTCGAAGGCTGCATACAGTTAAAAAAATGTTCTTGTACTGCACAGAGTAACCTTTTGATCTTATCTACAAATTTGCTTGCGGGTCCAAGGGAAGCACTGTTGTGCGTGCGTACACACGTAGTTTACACTAGCCCATTTGAGATTTCTGAATGTGGGGGATGGGTAGATGACTTTTCTCTGTGTGTTCTCGTTCGTTTGTTGGGGGGGGGGGACTGAGGCTACGTTCTTTGAATGTGAGCATTCTTTTGTGCCCACATGAAGAGGCGTAGGCTTCACTTCCTGCCTCAGCACTCGCTGCCCTGTCGCTAGGGGCAATACCAGGTAGAGCCAGCAGCAGATACAGGGTTAAAGACGTCCATTTTGTTAGGTAACACCCTCGTGGCCTGATCTGTCAGTGGTGTTAAAATGGCAGGGCTTAACCCTTGATGTGCAGGAGTAAATCAGCAAGGGGCGCCCTCACTTACACTGCCAGCTTACTGCAAGACAAGAAGACACATTAAAGATACAGCGAGCATGTAAGCATGCCAGATTGTTTCAGTGATTCTGTTTTTTACTTGTCAGGCCTTATTTATATTTAGGGGACAAAGCCATAAATACTCTTGAGAGATAACAGAGAGGTTCATTTACTGTCCAGCGTCTTGAGAGAAAGTGTTGAATGTTCAATGCATGTACTTTATGTACTGTGCATGTACTTTGTCTGTATGTAAGTCCTGTAAGTTTGTTTTTGTGTAGTTGTGCTGAGTCATACACAGTGCTGTTGTTTAGCCTGTTCCCTATAGACGGACTTCAGGCCTCATGAGGAAATAGTCCCCATGTTCACAGTCCACCTTTCTGCAACATGCAGAGACTTGTTTTTTTTTTGTGCATCATGTAGATTGATGTAACTGAAGCAGATGCTCAAATTGATGTCATTTGAATTCAGATTTTTCTTCAGTAAGTTTATCCTGGTTAAGGTACCTGTGATTTTTGCTTTCGGTTTTCAAATAAAGAGAAACCTGCGGGTTGAGATTTCAGGTATGCTACAGGAGTGATGCTGTAGGTTAAGTATAATGTATTTCTCACTTTGGATGGCACTAAACACTTTACTGTACTCAGATGCTCTTCAGGTTGTTTTTAGTATGTTAAATCAACATCTGTTAAATCCGAATGTTGTGCTATAGTGACATAATCTTAGTGCATACTTACAGTATCACATTATTTGTTCAAATATTGTTTTTTCACATGCACTTTGCAGCAATGGACAAATCCACTAAGTTCGTGGAAACGTTCTTTTTTTTTTTTTTGGATTAAATCACTTCAACTAAATGTAGGTTGTGATTTTCACCACTGTACCACCATGTACACTAGAAAAAAAATGGTGTTCCCAACTTTGAGAAGTAATGTGCTGGCTGGAGTAAGAACAGTGCCTGTAAATTTGTGTAATTGAGGTTGCAGAGCTCCCTAGTCATTATTGTTTTGCTTATTTTTTAGTGATTATACTGGGTTGAGCAGCATAGTGAGGAAGTCACCCAATTCCTGCTGTTTGTACTACAGCAAACATTGCGTGTGCCTGTGTGTTTGTGTGCGCGCGCGTGCACGTGCCTGTGTGTTTGTGTGCGCGCGCGTGCACGTGCCTGTGTGTTTGTGTGCGCGCGCGTGCACGTGCCTGTGTGTTTGTGTGCGCGCGCGTGCACGTGCCTGTGTGTTTGTGTGCGCGCGCGTGCACGTGCCTGTGTGTTTGTGTGCGCACGTGCACGTGCCTGTGTGTTTGTGTGCGCGCGTGCACGTGCCTGTGTGTTTGTGTGCGCGCGTGCCTGTGTGTTTGTGTGTGTGTGCGCGCGTGCCTGTGTGTTTGTGTGTGTGTGTGCGCGTGCCTGTGTGTTTGTGTGTGTGTGTGCGCGTGCCTGTGTGTTTGTGTGTGTGTGCGCCTGTGTGTTTGTGTGTGCGCGCGCGTGCCTGTGTGTGTGCACATGTGATGCTTTGACTGAACAGTATGATTATAAATTAGTACCATGTCCAGGTGTCAGACAGTAAAGATAAACATAAGAGTGTGTGGATGTTCAGTATGAGTATATTGTTATATGAGTATATTGAATACGGGTGAAATTGTAAAAAAGTGAATCACTGTTTTTGGGAAGTGGAATCTTTAGTGTAATCCATGCAAGTCATAGGGTCACAGTATTTAGACTGGTGTGGGTTGTGTAACCAAGTCCTGTATAAATACAGTTTCATTTATTGATTGGCGATCACTAGTTATCTGACATCAGGTGTCAAGAGATCATGTTTATTGACCTACTTTCTGGAGCTTTGTCCTCTGTTCCTTGATAAATGCCAGTTTCACCACATTGAAAATTGACTTTATGCATTTCAAGAATGTTGCATGAAAAACCTGTCATCTTAAGTATTTGAGAACATCACTTTCTCTCTCTCTTAACTATTACATTCCTGTATGTATGTCAGGGATGTTTCATTGATTTATCAGCCATCATGTTACCAGAATTTCTGTCTTTTTGTGGTTTTTCTTTCATAATTTGTGCTTATATAAATGAAATGCGATTGTAGTTTTGCAGTTGTAATGCACATACAGGCCCAGTAAGGCATTGCAATATTTTGTTTGTATGCAGATGTTTATGACCAGTTTATGACCAATTTATGACCAGAAGGAAGATGCGATTTAGTGTCTTGCAAACTACTTTGACTACTAGTTTTGGAATGTTAAAAGCCTCTTCCCCTCTGGCATGTACTTTGCATGTGTGCGTATTTGTGTGCTTACGTGTGTGTGTGTGTGAGAGAGAGAGAGCTGCCAGTCAGCCTCTCAAAGGG
The DNA here is from genome assembly GCF_022655615.1 of Tachysurus fulvidraco. Taxonomy (NCBI): domain Eukaryota; kingdom Metazoa; phylum Chordata; class Actinopteri; order Siluriformes; family Bagridae; genus Tachysurus; species Tachysurus fulvidraco. Next base: position 26,875,670 of record NC_062519.1, read on the forward strand.
TTAAAATTCAGTCTGTTTCTTGGCATCTGCAAACCGGTTTAAACTGGTTTTCAGGGAAGTGCTTTGTGTCCCAAGGAATCATGGGAAGGGTCATGTGGAGCCCTAGTGATGTCACAGACGAGATGAGCAAAGGTGTTTAGTCAGCTTGCGCTGTGGCTATTACACACGCACAGGTTATGTATAATGTATGCAACCCTAGAGGGAACATTGTTCACAGAAATTATTCTATTAATAATGTTTGGAAGATATGTGAACTTTTTTCAAGAGAAGGCCTTGAAGCTGTACGCATGTGCTGTAATGTTATCAAGGTTTACCGATACAAACCAATATCTGTTTTTACCATTGGAGATCTATTAGAGATTGACTACATTGAAATGCGAGCTTTAGGATCAATCTAAATATACCTTGAACTGGTCCATGGTCTGATTCAACAGTTGAAAATTGACGGGCTGAAGATTTGCTGTTAATTTCATAATTTGTTTGTCTTTTTAGTAATTAGATTTAGTATTTTAATGTAATCCAAGGCAATAACAATATTTACATTTACAGCATTTAGCAGATGCCCTTATCCAGAGTGACTTACATTTTTATCTCATTTTTATACAACTGAGCAATTGTGTTAAGGGCCTTGCTCAGGGGCCCAACAGTGGGAGCCTGGTGGAGATAGGAATCGAACTCGCAACCTTCCGATTGGTAGTCCAACACCTTAACCACTAGGCTACCACATCCCACATTTATTTACATCCCACTATTGCCCACATCATGGCTAAGGACTTATGACCTTAAATTGTAGTGAAATGTGATGGATTTCGTGACATAATAAATACGCTGGAGTCGAGGTACAAAATACCAAGTAGACAGCATTTCGAAGATAAATGCCTGTTGGAAATGTAGGTGAGAGTTAAGAACATTCAATAAGAATTATCCAACATGGAGAGAGTGGCAAATAACAATCGATGCCTAGAACCCATGAGCAGCAAATTCATATGTGACTATCACAGTGCACTACTTCTCTGCGGAACTTTTAATATTAAGATTGTTGCCACTTCTTTAAAAAAAAAAATATAAAAAATAAATAATAGATGGAAATTTGAATTAGTGAATCATTGCTCTTTTATATTTGTCAAAATGTGTTCATTAATCATGTCTTTTTTTTTTGTCTGTTGCTATTGGTTAAATAAATCTATGCACCTGTTTCTTTTATTCCTTTAATTCTAAAAATTATCAATCTTTTTCCCAGTGAAAAACTGTTGGGATTTACTGGACTTTTATGAAATGCCTGTTTGAACAGGAGAAAAGACAGTTTTAAAAATGGCTGCTTGATTTATTTTTTTTTAACTGCATAATTTATTTTTAGATTTTAATAAAAATGTTAAGATCTGCATCGTATCAAATCACAGCAAATCTAATTGAATTGCACCTAATCATTTAATATTAAAATATATCTTCCGTGAATCGTATCGTAGCTCATTTATCTAGATGCATACCACATGCAGGGATTTTTCCTGGGTCAAAATTGGTCTCCGGTGGTGGCTGACCGACATGGTCATCCATACACAGCAAAGAGTACCCTAGTAACCACATGATCCGCAAGCCTTTCATAGTTTTTGAAAGATAAAATCCTTTTTTCTTAGACCTGATAATTATTTTAGTATAATCATATCAATTAAAAAGTAGCATTAAAGCGTAACATTAAAAGGTGTATTGGTATATATTTTTTTTTACCATATAAAATTAGCAGCTAGATAGCAACAGCTTACTTTGTGCTTTGATCTAGTTTCATCTCACTCCACTCTAACTTTAAACTAAATGATTTTATAGGTAATTTACTACACATTGTCATAGGCCTATACATAATGTGGATTAGGCTGCTTCACTCACAAAACCCAATTACAGATCAAATAAGGCTTTGGCGGGACATAAAAATCGTTTTGGCGGCTGCCAAAAAAATTTCAATGTAGGAAAAACCCTGACATGGTCTTCTGAAGCATAAATGTACACCTGTAATGTACGGTTTTATTTGTGGCACTGAAAGCTGATCAATAAACTAAAAAAAATGGATTTGAGAAATTTCAGTTTTTGAATTAATGTGATTTTCTGTAAAGTTTGTCGTTATTTAAACTTTACCCATGTTACTTACACAGGAGCAAAGATGTCTGAGGAGGTGGTGCGCCAGACACGAAGCCAGAAGAGGGCACTGGAGCGGGAGGTGCCGGCCCTCGATGGAGACACGAAACGAGTGAAGCTGGAAAGGGGAGAGCTTGATTCTAGCAAAGTGGCGAATATCCTAAAGGCTGGGGAGGTGAAAGCTACCATCAAAGTGGAAGTGGAGGCAGATGAGGAGCCTGTGGACATGAGGACGCCCCGCAGGTAGGCCATGTAGCAGGATAGTCATGACATAAATTGAGAAGACTTTTTGCTACTCACCTGAGGAGCTTCATACACAAAACATGGATAGATAAAATGTTTACTCTGTTTTTACACCATATTTACTTGTAGTCACCGTAATTAGCTTGGTAAATTAACGGACACTCTTGTGGGTTTTTTCTGACTTCTGGCTGTTTGTCCTGACAGTTCAGTAAGTTTGGTGAAATATGAAAGCTGTTTCGAGTCCAGGAGTGGTCCAGAGAACCAGTCCTGTGGTACTCTTTTAAACAGTGGTCTTAGGTAACCTAAACCCTGGAATGGACTGCATCGGTTTGTAGGAGTTCACTGTTCTGTGCACTGCATGAATAATGGCACAATTAGGTTCAGACTGTTGTATTACTGCCTGTTTTAAGTTTTGTGAAAAGGTTGGCAATGGTCATTGGAGCAGACAGGATACCTTAATGATACAATGAATATAAAGAAGAAAAAAAAACAACTTTCATTGAACAAAATATCTTCGATTATGAGCCCAGAATCCTCAGTCTGACTCAAGTTTTGGGGTCAGGTTTAAAAATGCTCTCATGTACTGTAAGTGTCTCTACCTTAAGTTCTGGCCAGTGAGAACAAGTCTATTTTGTTCAGTTTGATTAACAGTTTAAAAGACTGCAGAATTTTGGTAGCTCTGTAATTGGAATTAAAATTGAGAATATTTTAATCTTAATTCATGAAACTTCTGTGCTGCAGTGAGGTTACTTATGGTTACTTATGACAGTTTCACCTGTGCAATGTCTTCCTGCAGAAATTATTTTAATTTTTGGTTCTTTGTTTTCCTTTCTTTTTTTTTTTTTAGTTAATCACAAAAAGGTACAAGTCAGAATTTGTCAGATAGCAGTTAAATAGCTGCAAAAGAAAAACGAAGAATGTGTCCGATTGTCTATTGTAGCATTGTAGTTTTTCTGTTGGGCTCAAACCCTGGTGCATTTGTCCTCAGGGTGCAAATCGTTGGGGCAGGTGTGAAAACAGCAAACACTTAGGGTGTGGACTAAACAGCCTTTCATCAACAGTGCTCACATCTTTTCTGTTTTCTTTTAACATTCGCACTAAATCCAGACCGCATTTGTTAGATACAAATTTGCTAAACGAACTAAATATTGCTGAAAAGCATGAAGATTGACAGCTCTTTGCCTTTCATGAATGTCATGTGAGCTTCAGAAGTCCAAGATGACAACCCATTGTGGTGATGTTTTCTGTATTAAATATTTAGATTAGGCTGCTTTGCATAATATACAAGTGATGACATGAAATGCAAGAACGTGTGTATGTTCATTGTTGCAGCTGAACATTGCACATCTAAACAGCATAAAAACACCCTAAATGACAGAAGATGGCCCAGTGTACAGGTCTCGCATTATTCAGATGGCAACATCTTGGGAACCTGACTGAAAGCAATAGCATGGCCAAAAACATTACAAAAATAAACAGTTTTCACCCAATTCTGACTACAAAGTGTGTTCTTGGTTTGCTTCCAAAAAAACAGCAATGCAGTTGAGTTGCAGTGAAAACACAGGTCTTATTTGAGCCAGATGCAGGAAGTGAAGCAAGTGGGCCTTTTGTAACATGCGTGATGATGAGTGTCTGAGGATGGAATGCTGCAGAGTACAGATCTTACATACACCTGACAAATCTACAGATGTGTTTAAATTATTTATTAATTCTCAATATATCTCAACATTGCAGGATAGAGTATGTTTCTACCTCATTCTATACAAATAGTTATTTATTTATTTTGAAAACTTTTCAGTGAGACTTCAGACTACGTTAACGGACAACATGGAGGTCATCAACAACGTTTTAGATGAGGGACTGTAGCAATGTTTAGCAATTTGTTCCCTCAGTACTAAACTTCTTTAGATTTTTTGCTGGTTGAAATTTGGTTCATCATAAACAGTTCCTCACAGTTTGTGATATTGGCTGAGGGTTTCTCGTAGTATTTAACTACACTTGAAAACTCATTTATTTTTATCAACAAAACCAAACCATTAAATGGTCGGCTCATTATTAAAAAAATTGTCTATTTATTGAAGTCTTGAGGGTTCCTCGGATCCCACTTGTGCCCCTTTTCCACCGAGGCAGTTTGAATGCTGGTTCGGAGCCAGAGCCTAATTTAGAACCAGTTCTTTCTGTTTCGACCGCCAAAGCACCGGCTCTGAACCAGGAAAAGTGGTTCTTAAGTAGCACCAAATAATATACGCATTTGATAATATACATTAAGCATACTAATGTTTAATACACTTTTACTTTACCGCAATATGATACATTATCAGCACACATGATAGTAGGTAGCTACATGCGAAGGCTAACTTTTTTCTGTGTTAATGATAAAATAACGTTATGTACTTTATCGATTACAACCTCTGTTTATACGGATTACATGGAGCTGCACGTACACGTTTTATTCGCCGCGTTTGGATGCCAATGTATGTTCGCAAAGCCATGAGCATTAACAGTAAAGCAACATCTGCCATTGTTGATGTGTTTGCCGCTGCAGTATTAAAGTTGCTGGGACAGGTGACACGTATACAGTGACGTCACACTTGGCTCTGTGATGGCTCTCTAGCCGGTGGAAAGGCAAACCGGTTCTTAGAAGGTTCGCCAGTGGAACCAACTTTGAACCAACACCAGCGTTAGCTCTGAACCAGCACTCCAGGAACCAGGAAAAGGGGCATTGTTGTTTGAAGACCCACAGGTTCAGAGAACCGAAAATGCCTTTTTTATGCTGTGACTTAATGAAGAGGACAAAGGGATGATTTACTACTTTTGTATTGTGGGGGGAGGGGTGAAAGGTTAACAGGGATTAAACAACATGGAGAAACCGTTCCAAAAATGTTGGTGCGCAAACTCTGCCTGTCGATTTTGAGGAAACAAACTCTTACTCAGGAACCTTTTAAGTGTTCGGACAGCTCTGTTTTCTGCTGCACCTGATCGCTTCCTGCCTTCACAAAATGAAGCTGACGTGTCAAACTGGTTCCAGCCGGCTGTTGCTATGGTTTCCATGCAGGAGGGAACCACTGAAGAAAAGGGAGAGTGTGAATCATGTGATCTGAGGGACATTCTCATGTCATGTGATCTTGGGTACTCATTAATTACCAGGAAGTTGTGATGATGGAGAGAAGGTTATTGTTTGGTTTTGGGCATACTTTGGCAACTGCATCATGAAGTTCCTGTCCTTTTGGGGACTTTTTTTTTCCTTTGGCTATTTTGTTTATTATGAGTCCTGAGTATTGGAAGAAAAGTGTGGCACTAATAAACTTGTATTAGCTGAGTGCTGTTCATGAGCATCCACAGTGATTTTATGTGTTGAATCGAGAATATTTTGAAAGAATTCCCATGGTGAAAAATGTTGTTGTGACACAAGCTTCTTGATGTTTACATCAGGGGTTTTTGGGAATTTTTAGACTTTTTAGAAATCACCACCTTGGATTTTGAATTGCTTCTTGGATCCAGCTTTGAGAAACAGGACAATAAAGTCTATAATATAGATCTATAGATTTTCTCGAACTTCGATTAACAAAAATGCAAAATTTATTTTCTTTTGGGCATAACACACAATTTAGACTAAACAAATTCACAGTTAAGACCTTTGGTCTCTGGCATGTTGCACAGACCTTAGGAAATCAGCAGCTCACTCTTTAGTTAACATTTAAATTTATTTGGAAGACATTCAGTAGGTGTGCCAGTCAAGAAATCTATTTAGTATTTAAAGTTAGACAGCTATCAGTGATCTCCCCTTGACTGTCCATGTCCCTCTGGTACGGTCCTCTGACGCCAGGCTAAGTGTCCTTGAAACAAACATCGTGCCGTTAGTGATGGCCGAAGATGAAGAGGGAACACAATAGCCTGGACATCAGCCATCCCCCTCCCCCACCTCCTCCACTGACAGTTTGGCTCTGGGAGGAGCCGCAAACCCACACTGAGCCTGGAGTAATGTCCTTACAAAGAGTCAACATGCAAAGCAGCTCCTGCATCCTGCTGTGAACAGGGAAGGCAGATGGGTTCTGAGCAGATTTTTAAAGGTCTCTTTTGGTGTGAGATTTTATTACAATCAGTTTGGAATTTATGTAGATACAAAATGTCCTTCAACTAAATACTGTGTTAACTTGTGGATTTACATTTCTTGCTAGTTTCAGGCAATCTTATTTTTAGTTTTTTGAAAAAAAAAAAAAACCCTCAAAGAAATTATATTTTGCTGCCCTCTTGTGGACAGTCCATATTCTTTTGTTGTTCTTTAGCCAGACATGCACTTTCAAAAACAAAAAAAAACTATATATGCATTTATTCTCTCTTCTTTTTCTCACAGCGAAATAAAAAAAGAAAGGCCTCCGACACCAGATGACGTAATAGTTTTATCAGATAATGAGCCCGGCAGTCCTCAAATAAATGGAATCAGCCACAGCTTGAAGAAAACAGATACAGAGATGCTCATGGTAATCTAGTTTTGTTTCCTCTTCTGCTTTTGCTGTTTCCAATGATATTAAACAGACTGTATTGTTTCATCTATCATTGTGTTTTGACCTGCATGACTAATAAATGTATAACGTATAGAAATTAAAGGTCGTCTTGCCTTTACAGTTGTTTTATTATAGTAGGCAAAGCAGTTTCTGATAAATTAATGTAATGCATTGAATAGCTGCTCTTTGTTCTTGTTTAATTTTTACTCTGGAGCATGGAGCTAGAACTTTTTGATGAAGATGATTGATTTTAGTTTTGTGTGCAGAAGATCAGTCCTGAAGAACGGCAGAGGTTTATCAAGCAGCTAAAGGAGGAGCTGCGTCTGCAAGAGGCCAAGCTGGTGCTACTCAAGAAACTCCGCCAGAGCCAGATCCAGAAAGAGAGTGTTGTTCAGAAGGCAAGTCAATGCCTAAGTACACTAAAGCTTGTTGTTATAAAATGCCCTTACTCCATTGTTTAAAATTAAATCATAATTGGGCTTCCTCTCCTTTTAAATAGACAACCAATTCCACATCCAATCCCCCACCTCTTGTAAGAGGCAGCATTTCATCTAGCAAAGCCCCGCTACAGGTAAGTCCCTTTTACAAATGCCCCAAGTCTGCACTGTTACTGTATGTTGGAAAAGAGTTGTAAATGCAATTTTTTGTGTGTCTGTCTGTGTAGGTTTCGTCAAATAGAAGCTCAGGCACGGTCATTCCTCCTCCTCTGGTCCGTGGTGTTGCACAGGTTTCCAAGCATACATCAATATCGATGCCACCCTTAGTCAGAGGCTCACAGGTACACAGTGGATCTTTAGCTGGAACACACTCATAGCACACCTGTTTGAATGCTACTCCCTTAACTGATTGCTTTGTGTTTATGTATATGTGCTCTAGCCCATTGCTGTGACTCCTCAGCAAATAGCCACTTTGCGTCAGCAGCAGCACTCAGGCTCTGGTCCTCCACCTCTGCTGCTGGGTCCTCGCACCTCTGTGCCCAATGTTCAGGTGCAGGGTCAAAGGATCATCCAGCAGGGCCTGATTCGTGTGGCCAATGTGGCCAACACCAATGTTCTGGTCAACATCCCACAGGTCAGCACTGCTTTTTAGAGAATGAGTTGTTGCTAAAGAGCTCTTTTTTTCATTCCAGATCAGATTTTTTGTTTGTGGATCGAAAACTACTAGGGTAAATGATGGACAGCTTTTCTTTAATATTAGACAAAGTGACACCCAATTTATGTTTAGTTATATAACCGTTTTGTTATTTGTTCAATCTTTAAAAAGGGCTCCCCTACTGGCTTGAAGGGTTCTTCAGTCTCCTCCCAGTCAGGCATTGGCACCAACGCCTCCACAGTCAATGCCAATGACTCCCCTGCCAGCCGACAGGCTGCTGCCAAACTGGCCCTGCGGAAACAGCTGGAAAAAACCCTGCTGGATATCCCTCCTCCAAAACCACCAGCACCAGAGCTCAACTTCCTACCCTCAGCTGCCAACAATGAGTTTATCTACCTGGTAGGACTGGAGATGGTGGTGCAGAACCTGCTGGATTTCGCCAAAAGTGAGCATTGCCTTTCACACCTACAAAAAAGTACAGACTTTTTCTTCTAAATTAACTTGGATCTTTTCTTAACTTGAGCTAAGATTAATTCTTGTTTTATCTAGACAAACAGCAAACTCAACAGGACAGCTCCCCAGAAGCTCCACCAGCAAAGGAGCCATTTACATGTGCACAGTGCCACACAGACTTCACTTCACGTTGGAGGCAGGACAAGAGTAACAGTTCAATCTTGTGTGAGCAGTGTATGAGTTCCAACCAAAAGAAGGTCCTGAAGGCTGAGCACACGACCCGGCTTAAGGCAGCCTTTGTCAAGGCCTTGCAGCAGGAGCAGGAGATTGAGCAGCGCATCCTTCAGCAGTCTTCCTCGTCCTCTCCAAAGAGCTCGGCAGCCTCTTCGTCTTTGTCATCCTCACCTGTGATGAAGTCGGAGCAGCATGTGCTGGTGTCTTCACAGTATAAAACTGGACAATCCTCATTGACAAACAGAGCAACAGCAGTCAATCGCTACCACTCCAGCACCATAAAGCAGGTGTGTCCCCTGTTTCTTTTATGTTTTTACTTGTATTTCAATTTCTTTCTCTTCCTATTTTATTTATAAATAAAAAGTTCTTTGTACAGTTTCTAGTTGAGATCAAAAGCCTAAGTAGGACAGAAATATGCAATTTTTACTTTAAGTAACCAGTTCTGCTGAACTATTAGTTGTTTTTGTTTTGCTGTATTATTTTACTTTTACTTTATTTACTTTAGATCTGTGTTGAATCATTCATGTTTTCTCTATTCTGAGCAGAGTCCCGGGCAAGTGGTGCGGAATGTGCCGCAGGCTGTTGTCAGCGTGAATTCACGTGGCATGAGCCGCAACTTCTCCACATCCAGTCAGCTGCAGAATGCAGTCAGGGCCGCCACGCTCGTCAGCAGGCCAGGTAAGCATGCTGGGAGGGCTGGGCCAAATAGCAGCAGCAGCAGCAGAGCCAGCGGCAGCAGCAGCAGTAAGGCCGCCACCAATGTCTGGAGGAGACAGAGCAACACTTCCACAGGTAGATAATGCCGTCTGAATCAAGACAGATCCAAAATGTCTGCCCCTGTTACACTCTCTCCTCTTCCTATTTGATTCTTTCCCTTGTATGTGTGTGAAGGTGTGTGTTAGAAAAGTGATACTGTGTGTGTCGAATTTCCATGACTCTAACAAACCTTATTTTTCTCTTTTTATTTTCTCATACAATTCTAAAAATGTTTGTACTGATGTATTTGTGCAGCACTGTGTTGATAGGGGGAAAAATCTTGCTAACTTTTTAGCAGTTAAATAATCATGCATGAAGATATGAAGTTAAAACTTAATGTTTTAATTACATGCTCAGATTTTTAAAAATATTTTACATCTCCACACTTTGTATGTTGATGAACCCAAACATTGGGACCATTCACAGAAGTAACAATGGTTTAGAATTGGGTAGGAACATCTCTAATGTTGTTGTCTTGTGGGTTATTCCTGTCAGCTGAAAGTACCTAGAGTGGTCTATAGGTAGGTCAGTGTCGCTCAGTGGTCTGCTGCACGAGGTCAAAGGCAGCTATCCCAAACGGATGGACGCCTACTGTGGCACAAGTCAGAGTTTTATTGGTGGTATTGGAAAAATGTCACAACGCTGCTATGGGGCTGTGTAAATGATGAGCAATCAGACTAATACTTGTCCACAATCAAATTGAGCATGTGAGTATTGGAACTGGAACTTGGGGCAACAGAAGATTAACTGGTCCAGTCCTGTATATGTGCCCAGTTTATTTGTGAATTTGATGGTCCCAGGACACTTCAAAATGTTAACAGGTGGTAGGAGAGGGTGTGATGCTCTGGCCAATGTCCTGTTTCAGTTTGGTCATTCATCTTAATGTCAGTTTGACCAAGTTCATGGCAATAATATTCCCTGGTGGCAGTGGCATCCTAGTAGGATAATGTACCTTACTATACTGATCACATTGTTCATTGATTGTTTGAGATGCATGACAAGGCATCATAATTTGTTCCCATGACCTCCAGTTCAAACAGCTTGAGCATCAGTGGGCTGGTTGACATGGTATAAGTCAATCCACGGAGTCTCTTAGATGGCATAAAGGCTTTGCTGCTAACCTCTTAGTGCCAGATACCACAGGGTACCTTTTGTAGTGTTCAGGCCAGGCCAGACCTGTTTTTGTGCATGCAGAGGATCACCAGTATGTTGTCGATTTATAAGGCAGGTGGTCATTGTTTTGGCTCATTGGGGTAGACAAGAGAGAACCAATCAGTTCCTGTTTAGTTTAGAATATTACAAAGCACTGTAATATGTCTAAATGGCATGTCTCATATGATAGTATTATTTTACTCAGTGCATGTATGGTGGTCATTTTTCATTATTATTCATTCTGTTTTGATTTCTGTGCACTCTCTTCAAACAGGTGTTACTATGGCCTATGTCAACCCAAGTCTATCCGTGCTCAAGGCGACCTCTCCAGCAGATCGTCAGCGGGAGTACCTCCTTGACATGATCCCGTCCCGCTCCATCTCCCACACAGCGAATAATTGGAAATAACACCTCCCTCTATCGCCACTGCCCCTTCACTGATCTCTTATTACAAAATCCTGGCCACCAGTTGGATAATAATATCAGATAACCAGCTACCAAGCAATAAAAGCATTTCTCTGTTTGCTGGAGGACCTCCTGTCCAATCAGGAAAGATCATCTGCGACTGAGAGTGAGTGAGTCCTGAGAGACTGGGTGAAGGATCAGATTTAAGAGAAGGAGCGAGCGCAGGTCAGAGGTCAGACCTTTGGAACAGGCTTTGTGTGAATCAGGCCTGTTTGTATGCTTCATTGGCTGCAGTGATACTGCCGCATCCACACTGGTGGTGATGCCCATCACTGGTCTCCATTTTCATGTTTGTGTTTCTGCTGCTGATGGGATGCTTTTGGTATACAAGGTGAATACTTACTTAACTCCTCCATTTTAGCAAACATGTCTACTTCATCTTGACAAATTGGAGGTACCAATTTATTTTAATTGTGAGGACCACCTAAGATTGCTTCAGCTTTGTAAAACATACATTTTCAGTGTGGTTCACACAAGTCGTCTCAAACTATGGTATGAGAGTCAAAATATGTAATTCTGATGATTTTTTTTTTGGACTTACTCTCCCTTCTCCCCCCTTTGAGGTTCCCTTTTTTGAGGGCTGACGTAAAAGGTATTGTTATACTGTTAAGGTGGTTTTACATCTGCCAGTTTAGTGTGTATTTTTAAATGCTAAAATAAGCTTAAAATGAAAAAAAAAATTATCAAGTTTTTTTGGGGACAGGCATGGTTACTGAACTGCCACAATGGGACTACTATATGTATTTTGTTTTATTTCAAATATTTGTGTCCCCTTTTCAGCTCTTCTTGAAATTGTGAACACTGTCATGATTTTATAGAGCAAAGGAGAAAGGGTTGGGACTTTGAAAGCTTTTGGTTAAGTGTGTGGTGTTTTTCTTTTTGTTTTGTTTTTTTTTTCTCATTATTTCTTTTTAAAGCTTTTAGGTTTTGTTTGTAAATGGGGATATTTAATACTGAACATGGGTGTGCTTCACTTTAAATGAAGGATAATTCAGTGGCCTAGACTGTTTGAACTACTTGATCATTGTATAGTTTTCTGTAAGATGTTTCAAACATTCAGTTCAGTTGAAGAGTAAATCCAACAACAGGAAAGCCTGGAATGTCTTTGTGTAAACGTGTCAGATTCTAATTTGGCTGTAGTACGGTGTTTAATGCTAGTAGCATTGTGCAGTAAAGCACACATCGTTTTTGGCTTATTAGAGATAATAAGGAATTATCTTATGTAACACTGGTCAAATGTTGGACTGAGCGTAATTTTAAAAAAAAAAAATAATATTCAATCATAAAATTATGAGCTTTTTTTTTTTTCTTTTCTCCCCCTCTCCTGTTGCTTTTTAACTGCTTTAGTTGCTGGTAGTGTTTCTGGGATTTCAGTTAAGCTGGAGGGATTGGTAGCTCAACCATTTTACCTCCACCCCACTTTTCAAACAAAAGCCTGTAAATAAATACTTACAGCCAAGATTTGGTCAGCTTATAACCCTCATTAGAACATGGAGGTGGAGATCTTATTGTTCCTAAGCTCTTCTCTCAGGGTCTGAGCTGCCTGTGGAGTAAGGAATCCTGGATCAGACTGTTTCTGACTACTGCCTGCTGCTGCTGCTGAGAGCTAACACCATTCCATTGTCCAGGGATGTCATAACTGTATTCGTCCCTTTCCTAAATTGTACAAAAAAAATTCCCCATTTTCATTTATTTTTGGTCTGTCAGTTAATGATTATAATAAAACTAAATTTGACGTGTTGTCCTTTTTTTTGCATGCAGTACAGAACAGGATGTGCTGATGTCTGAAAACGATCCTGGTGTGAGGCAGTGTATAGTTGCTTGCCCCAAAGCTGATTATTTTAACAGCAGCACAATACAAATTGTTTAGTTTTTCTCATATGATAGCAATTTGCTGCTAATTGTAATTTATTAATCATAGACACAGTCCCTCTGAAAAGGTAGGTCCTGTTATAGATTTACATTGTGATTACAAAAACTTATTTTTTCACTAGCATTTCAATTTTTTTCTCAGTTTGTTGACTGAAAATGCACCAGAATGCACAGAGCACAACCCTGAACGATTTACTATAGTGTTAAACCATGTAACAGTGTGGGGTAAAGCTGTAGCAGTGTTGACAATGGAGATTCTTTCCACAAATGTGAAATATCTCCTTACAGAAAGTCACCAGATAAAATAAATAATTAGTATCAAGATAGCAATTGCAGCTTCTTCAATATTATCGGGTGTAATAAATAACACTCCTCCCAGACTAAACATTTTCTTGTTGAACCACAACATGAGTTTTGAATATAGCAATAACTACCTAAATACGGAACTAAGCACAAGGTCCTAAGTATTTCTAAGGATACTTCCATTATTTTATATTCATATTCACAATTTGTATTATGTACATAAATGCAGTAATTTGGGTGTGGTGATTATCACTGCCTCACCTGAATATATTTACTACACCACTAATGGGCAGCTTATCATGGCTGGCTGTCGGTGTTTTAGATTGGTCTCTATTATTCCTGTCTCTTTGTGTCCCGCTGTAGTAGTACCACTCTCACTGAAGGGGGCAGTGTTTACTCTGTTACACTCAGGTTTCATTCTAAGGAAGCCCTGCAAACACTGCATGTACACTTCATTAAAATTGCAGACCCCGATGACACCCTGTAGGATTTTATTGTTATTCTTAAGCAGTGCTAGATTAAATTATTCATGATCAACTCAAGTGTGATTTTAGTAGTTTTATGAAGCACTACAATTTCCATCAGTTATTTTGTATTACATGCATTCATTCAGAAACTATACATTTAAACTCTATTTTCACCTGCCAGCTACCATTGGCTTTTAGCAGGATCTCATCAGCAAAAGTATAAAATTATATTGTTGACCATGATGTTTAAAGAAAACAAACAAAAAAAAAAAACAATCCGAGTGACGTGTTAATAATAGCACAGAATGTATTCAATAAATCTGTATGTTGTATCTGAGTAATTAAAAATTCAGCTGTATTCAGATGACATTGTCTCTTACAAGCTCTACCTTTCTCCAATCTTCAAGTTTCTTAAACTCAACCCCCGTCATGAATAGAAACAATATTTAGTATTTTTGTACTGCTTTATTTTACCCAGCATTTTTTGTGGTGGTGTTGCTTTTTATGCTTCTGCCATAAGGTAGTGGAGGCTTTGTTTTTTGTTTGTTCATGAGTCTGTGTAAGAATCATGATAGCTCAAGATCAAGTGGTTTCATATCATCCAACAAATTAATTGATTTGAAGTTGCTTCCAAGTAGGTCAAAGTAAAAAATATGGTATTTTAGCCATACAAAATATTAGCAGTAACTAGGACTAGACTTGTTTTAAATTGATCAGCAGCCCCACAATTGATTTTTTTTTTCACCTTACTTGGGGAAAATAATATTTCTTAAATCTAATGTCTAATGAAATTAAAGATACTTCGGATCTTTGTCAGTTATCCATAAGTGAGATGTCAGTTCTTTATTTATTGCATCTGGATTTCCCTTTGCATTCAGACCATGGTGTTCAAACCTGAAGCTTTTGTTAAACATGAGTTTTGTGTTGCTTTGGTCTAGTCTAGACCAAATTTCCTGGTGCTTAGAAAAATTCATTAATTAGACCCCATTAATCTTAACAAAATCCAGTGACAAAAAAACTACCAAAAAATCTCAGGTTCATGATCTTTTCTGTTTATTCAGTCCTCTTTTCTGTTCAAGCATGCAAATGTTTGTACCTATGATCCATGGATATAACATCTTGTACTGTTTTTTTTAAACTTGTAAAATTTATCTTTAGGATCCACTTACACAATGATATTTTTATACTGTGCATGTGTGTGTGTACATGCTGTGTAGGCAGCAAGTGAAATAGAAAGGTTCAAGGATCTGAGAATCTTCTTCATCTCTAAAACAGCAGGTCTTGTGGGGTGTTCGTAGTATACAGTGGTTATTATCTACCAAATGTCGTCAAAGGGAGGATAACCAGGCAACAGGGTTATGGGCAGCTGAGGCCCATTAATGCATGTAGGGAGGGTCACTATGCCTGTCCCGACTGATTCCACAGAAGAGCTACTGTAGCTGCTGAAAAAGTTAATGTTGGCTGTGATAGGAAGGACTCGGGACACAGTGCATTGCAGATGGCTGCGCATGCCACACAATGGTCAGAATCCCTGTGCTGGCCCCTGTCCGCCACCGAAAATGCCTACAATAGGCAATGAGCTTCAGTACTGGACATGGAGGCAGTGATGCTGTGGGCAATGTTCTGCTGGGAAACCCTGGGTCCTGGCATTCATATTCATATTCAGCAGGGTAATGCTCCCTGACACACTGCAAAAATTATTCAGTGATGATTTGAGAAAAATGACAAAGTGTTTAAGATGTGGACTTGGCCTCCACATTCCCCAGATCTCATTTTGATTGAACACCTTTGGATCTATGGAGGCAAAACCTCACAACTTAGAAGACTTAAAGGATCTGCTGCTAATATCTTGGTGCAGAAGATCTTCAGAGGACTAGTGGAATCAATGCCTTGAAGGGTCAGAGCTGTTTTGCCTGCACAAGAGGGACCTATGCAATATTATGGAGGGTGTTTTTGAGTGTGTGTGTGTGAGAGAGAGAAATCACATGGATATTGTTAATGCAACTGATTTTCCTACAGACTGAAAAATAAGGATGGCAGTTTGGTTTGAAATACACTATATGGCCAAAAGTATGTCGATACCTGAACATTACATGATATGTTTCAGTAAAAACCTTTATTGAAACCTCTTCTTTGATTAATTTGTTAATTTAATTAAAAGAGCATATATGACCACAAGGTGGTTCTCGTTTCCCCGTTGACTCAGGCTTGCTCATTAGGGATAGATGTTAGGGATAAATAGTAACTTAATTTTAAACTTTCTATACTTCTGTAAAGCTCCATTACAACAATATCCATTGTTAAAAGTGTTATACAAATAATTTCATAACTTAATAACCTTATGGCAACCGTTTGGGGAAGAACCACATATGGGTGTGACAGTTGGGTATCACCACTGTTTGACATCACAACTGTTGCCAATCTTTGAGCTGTTATTGAAGGCAAAATCATTATTTTGGTTTTGAAGACAAACGTGGTTTCTTTATATTTATATTCATTATATGAAATAATTTTGAAGAGTTAATTTAGCATGTGTATCTAACATTAATAATTGGCATGCATTTGAAATTGATTTTTATATTGTTATTGATTGCGTCCACAATATTGGAATATTGCTCCTTCTGAAATGCCAGATTTAGATTTCTACTGCTAGTTCCATGACAAGGTTTTTATGAATATCCAAATGAGTTCAGAAACGTTTGATATTAAAGTGATTTTTACATATTTTTTAGATGCTGCCACACAAAGTGATGCAGCTTCCCCCCGAGTGAGCGAGCAGCACTGGCTACTTCAGCCAATCAGACGCCTCTCTCTGGCACTCTCTGCTTCTTAATTGGCCAACAGCGACTGAAAGAACAGCTGATCCAAGTGTGGAGGCTGATTTATCGTCCACCCAGCCAGCACAGGAGAGGCAGAGACAGAGGACGGGCTTGCATAGAGAGAGAAAGAGAAAAAAAGGCTTGTGAGTGCGAAAGAATCTGCTGCTGAATCTCATCACCTGTATCCAGCCTGGCAAAGATGAACCACAGCTCTGGAGAAAAAGAGCCTGAGACCACAGAGCCACTGCGGTACCTCAGGTAAGCTCAGACTCATGTTTTTTCTGATGTTGTGGTCTGAAACTACAGTACCAGATCTCTAATTTGAAAGGATCTGCATTCACTGTGGTACTAAAGCTGAGAGATTTGTGACCTGTATCTCTTCCGCTGTGAAGTAATTCATCTTTAAGGAAGGGATGCTCTAAAAAGGTTATATATACATATACATTCTGTGTGTTTATGCAAAAATACACAACATATGTACACACAACATATTAGTGTTCTTAGGATTTGATTTCTTTTCCTCAAATTGAAATCAATAAGAAGAAGAATTATCTCATATTTTCATATCCACTTTTATGGACAGCACATTAGAATTCACTGAGCATTTCGAATGATATCGACTCTGGTCACTGTTCCACTTATCAAAACAGGGATCTTACTCAGGTTTACATGTTCATTTATTGATCTAATAGTCTTTTATCCATTAAATCTGAGCAGTTGAGTATTCTGGTAATTTAGCGCTTCAAACCCAGTAATTAGCACTGACTCTCAACCACTGAGCTCAAAAGTGATGTGACATTTTGCATGCTCTTGTTATGGCAACACCTCTGCCAGCAATTTGCCCGGGTAAACTGTATAGACACATTTCAAGCAGCATTCAGGTGTATATTTTCTCCTAAGCTGCTCCATGAAATGCATCTGTAACCTGTGTGATTATCTCAGACATGAATATGGACACATTTCCCAGTACTCAGAAGTTTACTTGAACATTTAAAATATGATATAATATGCAACTCTGACACACATAAAAAAACAAAGTAAGACGGACAAGCGAGAAACTAGTTGC
The DNA here is from genome assembly GCF_022655615.1 of Tachysurus fulvidraco. Lineage (NCBI taxonomy): Eukaryota > Metazoa > Chordata > Actinopteri > Siluriformes > Bagridae > Tachysurus > Tachysurus fulvidraco. The sequence continues at coordinate 26,893,224 of NC_062519.1, forward strand.
AAAGTTGCCTCCCTGTAAAAGGTACTCATGCTATCTTAAGGACCATATCACATATATTTGGGATGTAATACAACACCGCTATCTGTATCTGTTTAGTGCTCCAAACATTCCTATTTACTGTAAACCTGAAGTGGGTGTGGCGTAAAATGTACCCCTGGAAAATTTTGAAAATACAAAACATTGGAAAGGAACCCAGTGGCAGAAATGGAAGCCCTGCCAACATGATCTGTGAATTTTGTATCTGACAGTTCCTCAACTTCAGCTACTTCACTCAATTTCATAATTAGTCTTAACTACACGTGTTGCACTATTACACCTTTATGTCACTAGCACGCTTTTTGTTTTGTACATGCCTGCAATTTTAACCAATTAAACAGATTTTATTGGCTCCCCCTCAAAATATTTAGTAGTAGTATATTAGTAATCAAATGTAAACCACAACTATCTTGATCAGGCAGTTACTAAGGATGCATGGATAAAACTTATATTGTCATTTTGATGAACATGGCCTCAGACTGCTCACTTGTGCTGGAATGAATGTAAATAAAAAACAGTTGCACCACACTCTATCCATGACATATCTCGAATCCTAACCTCATGCCCTGTGAATTTTTCTGTCAAGCTTTTTAAACAAAAGCTAAAAAAAAACCAAAAACAAATCTGGAATAATAATGTACCTGCTATTTGTTAGACACTATCTCTTCAAAAATGGGAAAAAAATAGGGTTACATCCCTAATATGCATGAACTGAGGCCTAAACTTAAAAAGGTTTCCTTAAAATTGATGTTAAAATCTTCTATTCTTTCTATTTGTACCTTATTCGACGTAATTATACATTATACATTTGCTTTAAATAAATAATTCTTTATGGTTTGTTTGCAGTATGTTTGCCTGGCAAGCAGAAACAAATAATATGTGACAGTAGAGAACGAGGCCAAAGGAGAATCTGTGAATCTTTAAATAGAAAGCTCTGAAAAGTCATCATGTGTAGCACATCTGACCCAGGGAGAATTTCTCCCCGCAAATGCCTATCTGCCTTCTTTCCTGTAAATACAGTCAGGATTGTACAACAGTGACAAAGAGAGTTAATTTTTTTATAATGACAGCTTTGTGTTGGGTGAAGATGCCCTCATCCTGTCAGACCACAGATGTTTAAATACAAGGCAGTCAGTGAGAGTCTTGACAAATTATACGCTTCTTAGAGACCACAAAGATAGCATTTAAGGGTTTCAGCAGCAGTGTGTTGACATTCAGCCATGTCTTTTTAGCTATTAGTGTGTATCTTTATACTTGAGTAGCAACATTTCATTTATTTAAGAAGGAATCCATCAGTTTTATTAATTAATTTATTTATTAATTTATTAAACACTATTTCTTTGTTTCAACACATGTCTGTACTGCACGCTTGATTGACACTAATAAGACTTTCAACACATTTCCATGTACAAGAAATGTGTATACTCAGTAACATGATGGTAGCTTAAAGGTGACCATTGCATCACTTGTTGGCCTTTTTTATCATTTACTTTAAAAATGTAATGTGTCATAGTAAGCTGTAATGTGTAATCCTCTATTAATTATTGAAATTCAAGGAAATTTTATTTAATCGTTTGCCAATAACTGTAGCAACAGTGCTGTAGAAATATTTTGTCTGAAAAATGCACCTTTCTTTAAACTGAACCGGATAATGAGGCACTATTATTGAAGCTAACACTCAAATGTTTAGTTTCCTTGATCTGTCGTTATGAGGTTTTATAGGAAAATAACCAGGTGACAAGGTAATGTGATAATGTCCAGCATCAGAGTTACTGTTACCATCCTGAAGACTATTTTTCTCACAGTACATCCCAAAACATTTATTTTCTTTTTAACCACTGCAATTTATCCACGATTTCTTACAATTATCGGAGGACTAAACAACAACATTGTTATTCTATATGCAAAGTATGTATGCAAAGCTAGTATGCAAAACAAATGCGCAACACTAGGCAAAGCACATCTTTTTAAATACATGCTTTTACAACAGAACAGAGTTCAGACAATAATCAGTCCCTGTCCTTTTGATTCTTTTTAAAACTCTTTTTTTTATTTTTATTTCATCTTGTATAGATTAACAATAGTAGCACTTTTGACTTACGGCTGTGTGTTTTTGTCCAGCTCTGCTGAGTCACCTCTCTAGAGGGCTGTGTTTCTATCAGGTTTTATAGTGTTATAAAGAGAATAAGTTAGCACATTTTTAGATAAGGCTAGTCTCCAATGGCCCAATTGCTGACAGTTTCATTGGGCATTGTTGCTAAGGTTCAGTGCTCAAGAGTAAATAATGTGTGTGATTACTGTGCACTAAAAGAAATACATGGATTTTAACAGTCTGCAATCTGTGAAAAGTTAATTACAGTTTAATCTAGCAGACCAGATAACATTCTTATTTCTTTGCTGTGTATTAAAAAACAAGTGATTTTTATAAGCAAAAACATTCTAAAACTGTTTCATTTAAAATAAGAAGGATAGAAAAAAAAAACATAGTTATCACTTTATCCTATTTAGGGGCATTGGGGATCCAGAGCCTATCCTAGGAAGACTGGGCAGGAGATGAGACTATAACCTAGATGAGACACTAGTCCATTGCATGGTACCGTACATGCACACATTCACAGGGACAATTTAGTGTAACTAGTCAATCTCCCTAGTAGTGGACTGGGAGGTGGGAGGAAACCAAAGTAAACCAATGCAGACCAGACGAGAACTCTGCAAAACACTGCATACGATTAAAATGGACCTACGAAGCCATATATTTATACCAAGGTGAAGTCTAGCTCATGCTTCCTCTGAGACATGTGAAGACAACACCATCTTTTCTAACTGATGCTCATGTTACATTATACTTGGAGGAAATCTTTACTTTTCCACATAAAAGGTTTTACAAACAGCATTCACAAATGACTAGTTTCACTGTGATTGACAGTGAGGAGATGATGATCAATAAATAGCATTTTTCCGTGTTATTATTTTTATTTTTTTTAACCAACTAACAAACAAAACAGTGTGAATGTTATCTGTGATGTGTCCTGCTATGCGTAGGAGTTGGAGCCTTTTAAGGAAACTCAACCAAACCAAGCTGCTGGAGCTATTTTCAGGGTCAGAAATGTATAACTGGAAACCTTAAAATTGAGAAATGTACTCAGTGCATTATAACAAAAACTGCAGTTGATGTTATTACAGTTATAAACAATTAATGTTACAAACTACACCTTCAATTGAACTTAATCATGTATTGTATTGTAGTCACAGCCATGTAATCAATTTTTAACATGTTGAGGGTTTCAAAATGTAAATGAGTATCAGAGTTCAGATGCCTTTTTTTGTACTGTGTGTATATGCATCACCATGAAAAACAACACATGCTCTTCTAATGCAAGCTCACTAATAACATTTTCCATCTTCCATGAGTTGAGAGGCTTAAGATGGTAAGAGATGCTGTTTCATTATGATGGTGTTATCTCCTGATGTGTCTAATGTTAAGTAGCAGGACTCACAAAAGATGACGTCTGCTTCCAAGGAGACTAGGTGGAAAAGAAGACGGTTCTCATTTAACAATATGGAATTATTTTTCCTCCAAGGGGGTGTTTATTTTTATTTTGCCTTTATTCATCAACCTGCTACCATGTTTATCCATCTAATTAAATAAATGTTATTAGGGAAATATTACATACCCACTTGCAAATAAGCCCATAAGCTGTAATGAGCAATGTGTCTGAGTGTTAATGTCTTTAGCATGAATAATGTAGTTCTTCCAGTGCTAAATTAAATTTTATTTCTGATTATTGTTCATTAGCATTGTTATCAATCCATTAAAAATTTAGAATTTGGCTGTATTTTTGGGGTCAGGGAAAAACAAAGTCTCTGAGCCACTTTGGGTGTATAATAAGGCCCTTAACTCTCCCAGAGCTTATTTTCTAAATTGGGATTGTTTCATATAATGTCAGTAATCCACACAAAACATCCCAACCCTAACGTTTGTGGATTATTTCATCTTATTACTGAAACTCATTTTGTAACCTTACAGTTTAAAAACTTAAATACATTAATTCAAATTTATTTGTATAGTGCTTTTAACAATTGACATTGTCTCAAAGCAGTTTTACAGAACATTTAAACAAAAGGTTAATATAAAGATTAATATAATACAAAAATGCATTAATATTAGATATATTTAAATGTTTGTATTTATTCTCAATTACCTTAAATAGTAAAGGAAGAAACCTAGAATGAAGCCAGATTTAACATTAGTGACCATTCTGATAACCTTCTGAACAGGGTAAAGACTTGTTTTGGCATGTGGACATGTACGCCCAGGCTAAGACCTGTCGTCCTTGCTATCTGTGGTAGTTATGCACAAACTTTAACCGATTCACTCAGCCAATTTTTAATTTTTTTTTTTTACAAATTACATTACTGAACTTTCTTTTGTAGCTTCAGTATACTTTAGAAACCATTTATCTCCACAACATGATATAAATCCATATGCATTTAGAGAAATCATCAGTGCAGCATAGAGCAAACCATTAAGTAAAGAATATAACAGGAGGGGCATCCTGTTACAGAAAATAATTCATTCTGGGCTGGTGTATTACCACTCTGGAGTGGACTATATTTCTCTAACAGCATGTCACAGATATTAATAATTTATAAATAACACCTCATGATTTTTAATCCATGAGACTTTATTTCACATTATAACCTAGTCATTTCTTTCCATAGCCTATTTTTTATTTATTTCTTGAAGTTACTAAAAACATAATTTCATGTCATGTTTTCTTAAGTAAAAACACTCGGCTCTCAGTTTAAAATGAATTATTGTTCATAGAGTTATAATAAATTAACACCTGTCCAAACAGATCTGAGAATTCAACAAAGCTGTGATATAACATTCAAAGTGGTTCGCAGCTAGCTCTGGGATCTGAAGTGAACACAAGTGGTTCTTAAACTCTACCCTTGGACTCTCCACATTTCTGCTCTGCTGCAGTGTTGTGTGAGCTGGGAAAGAGCAAGAACATAGAGTGCCTTAAACGGGTTTGAGAACCACTGATAATAATAGGATAACAGGAGAAATAGAGACAAGGACAGAGCAGTTTTAATCTGAGGGTTTGGAAAAACGGTCCTCCTGTACTTTCTCCATCGCCATGACAACAGCCGGGCTACATTCCAGTGGGGGTTGGAGAGATGCATCGGGGCAGCCTAAGGGTTATTTTAGGATCCTAGAGCGAAGCTCAAACATCTGACACGTTCATTATGGTATTCTAATCCCCATTGGGATTTATTTGTGACTTTAATTGGATTTTTAAGGTTTATGAATGGCTTTGATTGAGGAGCTTTAAAATTTGCACCCAAATCAGTGTGATCAAGGATTAGCATCAGAATTTGGATTAAAAATATTTTATCTTGTTTTTATGTATATTTCCTTGATTGTTCATTCATTTAATTTTTTTACACAGATTATATCTCTAATCACATTTCTATTGCCAGGGAAGCCGTATGAACACACATCCATAATCCTCACTGTGCTGTGTGAAGTTGTGTGTGTATGTATGGAGAAAGGTGTAAGGTCCAGATGGAGGTGGAAACCTTTAATGTGACCTTCTGTGCCCATGAATGTTTTATGCTTAGTGAAAAGATGCTGTCAACAATTAATAAGATCAGGAAGGATTGATGCATAAGTGTGTGTGCTTCAGAGCGTGTGTTAAACGAGGACAGCATCCGTGCACGGATATGTCACCATAGAAACAGTGGGAGCAAATCCAGCAAAGTCTGTGAGATCACACGTACATTATGGCAAAATCGACATCACTATATATATGTTTCTGTTCACAATCAGGAAATGAGATTCCCAAGTGAACCTCCAAGTAATGTTAAAATAGCTAAACTAAACTCTTTATTCATATACATTTCACCTGTAGTCATAAGGTTTTAACATGTGATTATATGAATAATAATGAAAAAACTTTGTGGCTATAATGATGAGGATAATGAGATAATGAATAATAATGATAATGATAATGAGGCTTTCATATTGGATTTAAGTTGAACGTTGATTTTTTTGGATACTGATCTGTTTGAGTATTGGTGAGGACATGGACAGACCAATGAAATAAAGTACTGCTGCATTGGTCTCTGTGAAGAAGATAAAGATCAAGTGAGGGCTTATAATAGCACTGGCATTGTGGGTAACATTTAACTACAGTGAAGATAGAGCAGCATGTCATTAAAAACTAAAAGAAATCAAATAAAAAATTGACTGAAGTACACAATTTATTACTTAAGATTAATATTTAAGTCATTCAGAGTAGATTATTCCATTAACTGCATTTGGTCTGGATTTTTAGCGATAGATTGTGAACTTTTCTTCCTTGCAGCCATGTCGTTTTGTGATGCAGCAGAGAGACAGGATGTAATTGGGTTTTTATTCTGTTACATATTCAAGAAGCTGTTTCTATGTGATACTTAGTTGTCTCTCACACCTAATGAAACATTTTTTAGATTGTGGACAACAAAGTCTGGGATGGTGGTGTTGGTAATTCTTTGTCTCAGAGTGAAATCACAACCACAGAGAGTGCATTTCCCTGTGGCAGTGCCCTGAACTAGGGTTCTGTTATTGCCTTATGCTTTAGATTACCTTTTTAAATGATCTGGTTTTCTCATAATGAAATTGAGAAGCACTGTTTTGTTCTGTGGCTTCAATCTCAGGTCTTTCTCCCAGGTTTTTTCAAGGAAGTCCAACGTGTTGGAACTTTTTGATTGTGTAACTGTAATGAATGCTGTGTCTATGCATAGAGTGTAATTTTCTGGTGCTTCTTCACCTCTTTTCTGGGTTAATTATCACATTCTTGTAGTGGCAATTCTCCATTGTCGTGTCTCCTAATTCTGACTGCCAACATTGAAGAGCACTATCTTTTTTCATGCCTTCCCTTTCTTTCCTTCATCACACTTCCCTTTGAATATCAGGAACAGACAGCTGTTTATCAGAACTGGTTTGTTTGCGTGCCTCCTGCAGCATTAAGTGAATGCCTCCAGCGTCATCTGAAGTGAATAGACAAACAGTTTATATAGAAAATAGGTGAACTTTGAAAGGCATTCAGAGCTTGTGTTCACAAATATTTTCTGCCCGTCGGCTGAGATCACAGTCTTATGATTTGAAGTGTTGTGTCTCATAGTTCCTTCTGGGTGGAGGGGACCAGTTGCATAATTAGCTTTCCTGATTATCAAAGTCAGTAGAAATCATGTGATTAAGCAGATTATCTTCAAAATATTTTATCCATGGTTTCTTTTGTGTACATCTAGGACTTGGTCAGGATTGCCCAAGCTATATTCAAGCTATACTGGCTTCATGTTACACTCATATGCCCCTTTTCCACCAAGGCAGATTGAGTTCTGGTTCAGAGCCTAATTTAAATCAGTTCTTTCTTTTTCGACACACTAAGCACCGGCTCTGAACAAGGAAAAGTGGTTCTTAAGTAGCACCAAAACATTGCTGGTCTAGACTTAAGAACCATTTGCATCAGGGGCTGGGGTGGGGTTACTGTGACCAAATAGACAAAAGAACATCGTTAGCGCCATTTTTAAATCATTTTAAATCAGGATTCGCCGTGTTTGGATGCCAAAGTAGGTTTGCAAAGCCATGAGCATTAACAGCAAAGCAACATCCACCATTGTTGATGTTTCTGTTCTGCAGTTTTGTTATCTAACATTTTTCATAGATTTCTAGTTCTTTCTTTTGGATTCTTTTATCTGCTTTAATAAAAGCTGCTTCAATAATGCTTTTATTTTCCTCATTAAAACACTTTTGGATTTTTGTTATTTACACATTCATTTTCAGTAAGCTGTTCTCTCCTTTACAATAGAGCCTCTTGCAGTATCTCTAAGAATTTAAGCTGATGTTAGTTAATTTGCTTGCAATTTAGTGGTAAAGAGCCCACATTGCATTTAGCTCCAATTATAGGGGCTTTTGGACAGCGACAACATGACACCTGGCACTGCCCACCCACGCAGAGATACACAGTGCACCAGCACACTGACTTCATGGTAATGAGCCAATGATGGTGACTAATAAAACAAAGCATTCAAGAGGTGATGTTGTCCAGCTTAATGCAGTGGAAATTTGTTTACAATAACGTCATCATAGAACTTTTAATTTATAAAATATATTGAGAATGGATTTGTCAGCAAACATACAGTACAAACTTATTTACTAACCCAGCACTATGACTATGATTCAATCACTCACTCACTCATTTTCTACCACTTATCCGAACTACCTCAGGTTACGGGGAGCCTGTGCCTATCTCAGGTGTCATCGGGCATCAAGGCAGGATGACTATGATTCAAACAACGATTAAAAGGTCAAACATGTTTAAGTATTTAATTGTACATATTAACATTATATTGAAATGTGTCTTGTTTTGCGTATCCTTTACAGCTGAACACTGCCTGCTGCAGCGTGAAACATCACCCAATGAATCTTTGTTTGATTCAAACAGATGCTTTTGTTCGCTTTAGTCTTCATCCTGCTGCTCACTTTACTGCAGAAGCATGATCAGAGCCTAGTGAGTCAGTCCCACTGGCAGCCACTTGTGCCCATGCCACCACGCTTCACAAATCAGCTTCTATGCTTGCAATAATGATCTTTTTATTCTGTCCATATTGCGTCTTCCATCATTCTGTTACAGGCTTGGTTTTTTGTATCACCTAGTTCTGGTAGCTACATGTTTTAAATACTTTTGGAGGAAAAAAGGGCCTGTATTCATAAAGATTTAGCTTAATAAATAGGAATCTAACTAGGAATCTTAGCTTAAGAGTGATACAGGATCAATCTCAGAGAAACTCTAAGCAAGGAATATACAACAACAACTTTATTCTTAAAAAGGAGGTGGGGCTTACCTCATTGCTAGGTATGACATTTTTTTGAAGACTGTGATTGGTTGGCGAATTAGAAAAAAACTTGAAGTGTTTTAAAAATATTGGCTATTATGATGCATAAGACTTCAATTTGTCTCTATGTTAAGATATTTTTCATGAATACGGGCCCTGGACTTTTTCTTCTTCATAAGTGACTCTTAAGTCATTCATAAGTCAATTGAATCTTTTAGGGATGTGATTTCCTTTCCTTTCCTTCCCTGAGACACTGTTTCAAGAAAATGTCTAAAAAATTAAAAAAGCATAAAAAGCATTCCCCTTGGAAGGATACAAAATGTCAAATTTTTTTTTTACTGAATATTGAACACATTTGGGTTTTGCGATCAAAAGATGAATTGGAGAAAATTGATCAGAATTTCTGGTACATTTTCTGATACTTTAATTTGGAGACTCATTTACAGGGACCTTGGACAGACTCCCATGAACTAAATTTTGTGCATGAGAACCGCCTTCTTGTGGGTTTAAGGGGGAAGTCTATGATGACTGTATAACATTGATTTACTTAAAATTTGATTTACTTCAATTAATCTATTGATTTGGATGTGCTACCTTGATTTTGCCTAAAGGTCCATGGTCAATTTGCAAGCTTCTGGCAAAGGCAACCAGGTTTTAGGCTGAAATATCCTAGTACTTAGCAAAATTCATGATTTCACCGGTCTTAACAAGATCTTCTGAACCATTTGCCACAAAATACTTTCAAAGTGACTGAATGGCATATTTTCCAGTGGACTCTCAGGTGCATTTCCTTGCATTTCCTTGAGTTTTTTGCTGCCAAACATGCTGATTGTGTACAAAGATTGATTTAAAACTCACCTGACCATAACGAATGATGTTATATTTCTAATCACAGTAACAGTCATTCATTTAAACACAGTGCTAATGAAGTCTAATGATCAGTGCTAGAGCTAATTTAATTTAGATATAATTTCATTTATTTTGATTTATTCATATTGAGAATGGTAAATGATTTTACTTGGAGGATGTAACAGCAGGGGGCATCAGAATGTCAGTCTAAGAGAGACTGACAGAAGCCACAGCTTGCCCTTACATCATCTCCCAAAAGCAAAAAAGAGAAGCAAAAAACAAAGAAGAGAAAAAAAAACATCTTCAAACAAATACATATATTTATATATGAAAAATGTATTATATATATATATATATATATATGTATATTTATATATGACTGTCTTAATGTAGCTTGTTGGTCAAATAAGCTGTTTCAGTAAATTTGTTTCATTCATTTGGGAAAGTTTTGACCTCCTGCTCCTGTTTTGACTTATCACCCATAATGCACAAACCAAGTACAGAAAGAATTGTATAATATTTTGCCTGTAAACTGATCTACTTCACATTATTTTCCTCACTCAGTAGCTGTACTGTGATGTTCCAGCCCTGTTTTCCTCTCTTTTGGGCAAAATGAGCACCGAACTGGAAGAAATGGTGACAGATGCTACAGACCTTTCCAGAGCCCAAAATATTCCTTTGATTTTTTTTTTTTTTAGACTTTTGCAACAGGGAACAATTTTGCTGCCTCTGTCCATCTGTTATTGTCAGACTTGATAAGGCTTCTTTCATATTTCGGTTGAGGATGTTTAATAGAAGAATAAATTAGAAACCATTTCCGAGCTCCAATAACAGTACCATCTATAACAGTACTGGTAGAAACGCAATGTATTACATTAATTAAACTATTAAAGATCCAACCTGGGGACACATACATTCATTATATTATGTATTATGCAACTAGAGGAGATTTAAGTCATAATGAAATATTGGCTTAGCTTTTTATAATTTGAGAATTATTTCCCAAAAAGGCACTTAAGGAACATAAAGCACATAAGGTTATAAGTTATACCATCAGTCTGAGATTTATCAGTTTATTCATCTCATGCAAGCTGTCTTTAAATTCTGAGCAATTTTCAAAGGTTTTTAAGTGTGAATAATCAATCTTCCCTTTCTTTAACAGTATACAGTACCATCATTTACTGCCTGAATCTAAAGATAGTGGGGGGCATCTTTATGGTGACATTAGCATTATACAAATAGCAGTCCACTCTAAAACTAATACAATATTAATTTGGTTATTATGAAGAACATTTTTATTAAGATTAAGTATCAAATGAAAGGTGTAGAGAACATTAGTGAGAGCAGCTATGCTCGATGGTTTAGAGACTGTAGCATTGAGGAAAAGACATGAGGCCGAGATGATTGAGGTTCGCTTTAGGAGTGATAAGGATGGACAGGATTAGGAACAAACACATCAGAGGGACAGCTCAGGTTGGCTGTTTTGGGGACGAGGTCAGAGATGCTAGATTCAGCTGGTTTGGACGTGTACAGAGGAAGGAGCTGGTTATATTGGTAGAAGGATGTCGAAGGTGCTACCAGGTAAGAGGTCAAGAGGAAGGACAAAGAGGAGATATATAGATGTGTTAAAAGAGGATATGAAGGTAGTTGGTAGGAGAGTAGAGGATGCTGAGGATAGAGTTATGTGGAAACTCCTAACGGGAAAAGCCGAAAGAAGATGATGAAGAACATAATTATTCGTAGCTGAGATTTGTTTTTCTTTGCTGCTTGAGAAGATGCAAAAATGTTACCACTTTAGCTGCTTGTCATAGAAATCTATACTGCCTGCCAAATAAAGTCACCACCAGGATTTAACTAAGCAAATACATAAGAGCCTTCTATTGGATAATTACTGCAGTGATTAATATGATTCAGCTGGCAACAAGATATTTATCCCTAACTGATGCAGTGAGCAGCTTCTCATTTCTTCAACAACCATGTTGGAAAACATATCCTGTGGTAATGGAAAAGATGGTAGTCCATTTGAGAAGGTCCAATTATTGGCCTGCATCAGGGAAAGAATACAGATTACTAAAACTACTAAAATTGGGTTAAGAACTGTCCAATGCATTATTCAAACCTGGAAGGATAGTGTTGAACCATCATCTTTTGTGGAAGTAATGTTGGAATACATGCCATAATCAAAGCAATAAATAGTCCAACAAAAATACCTGTCTATAGACAATTCTGTAATTGTTCCATTTTGCTTAATCAGTATTGGCTAATGAATTTAGATTCATGGCATGTAATTAATTTAAATTCAAATATTTAATACAAAGCTAAAATGAACAAATAAGTATATGTAAAGAAAACATGCCATCTGGCAACGTATTTGTTCTCATTCTCTGATCTCTCTGCTTTTTTATTTATGGAAGTGTACATAATAAATATAATACATGAAATCCTACCTGAATATCATTGTATACACACTTAATTTTTTTTCTACCTTTCTTATTTATTTATTTATTTATTTATTTATTTATTTATTTATTTATTTATTTATTTTTTACATCATTATGGCCATCTTGGTAAAATATTTAAATACTTTTTTCCTGACACAACTAGAAAGTACTTTAATGTTTGCACTGTAATCTCATTGATCTCTGTGAGTTTATTATATTTGTCTGATCCAATGAATTGACAACCCGGTTAGAGTTAAAAAAAAAAAAATCGGAATAAAATCTCGCAAAATAAAGCACAAATGAAAAGTTAATGTTGTCAAATAAATGCTGTTCTCACAATTTATACTCTGATTTATATGATAATCTAAAATTTATAAATTTATCACTATCGGACAAGCCAGAGGCAGTGGTGGTGGCGAAGCAAATCTCAGTCCAAGATGATATATGAGAGAAACTGTTGATAGCATATGAGAAAGACTTTGTTTCATTAACATGGCAGGCTGATTTTATTGTCTTATTCCTTTCAAGATCTGTGAGGCTGCTGGGGGAACAATTGTTTATAGCTGCTATAATAAAGATCATAACAGGAAGTAACCTGATGTTTTAAAAATGTCAGACTTGCAGTAGTATACAGGGAATAAAACCCTTGAGGAGATACTGTTCTAAGAAACTAATGCTTCAGGCCATAAAACAGATTATTTTTTCTGGAACAGCATGCTCCGTCATGTTTTATTCTTTACTTTTGCTTCCCTTGTACTGACGTATTATCCTGTCTTTTTCATAACTTTAAACGTTAACATTAAAACAGTTCTTGGTAGTGAATTCAGACTTTTTGGACCATTTTATTGGGCTTCATGGTGTGTTTCTGATATTTTCTGTATTCTGGATACTAAAATGCACAATTATATGTTCCATTGGATTTGCACTGGAACATGCTGAAGTAATTACATGCTCAACAAAACAGTTCTGCTGTCCACAAACAGACATGTTTTTAAATGCATGAAGCCATTGTCTACACTTACAAATATTCTGTTATTTCCCTTTCTGAATCTCTTGCTTTCACCTGGAGTTTTTAACTGGACCTGAGGGACTTGTACCTTTCCCCCTTCTATTTTTATCTGTCTCTCTGCAGACAATGTGTGCATCTCTGCTGAATTGCTGTCAGTTACTATGGTTTCCTCTGTTTTCCAGCATGGACTCCTAGTTCTCCAGTCCTCTGTATTACTCCTGTAGTCTCTTGAATCCACACATTAGCCAGGATTTAATTACAGAGTACAGGGCAATTGAAAGGTTGTGTCCCAAATTACTGTGTAATGCAGTCTCACTGAAGTGGGCCTAGCCTATAAAATAAGGCTGTTAATCGCATTTCATGGCCACGTTTTCCTGTTGCTGGCGTGCCGTGACTACTGCAGACACATTTAAAACCAGTCCACTGTCTGGTCTGTTGAAAATCAATGGACTGTCTAACAATTGGACAGCCCCCTGTGGAACTTTTTTAGAATATACGAGAAGCAGCTCATATTTTATGGCTCTTGGATATGACTGGGCCTGTGGAGTTTGAGGTCTAGATGAAGTTCTTGTGAAGCCCTTCCCCAGAGTCAAGCACAGTTCATCTGCTTACAACCCCACTGTCAAGCAAGTGGGCAGTCGGCCCAGAGCTATGCCTGATCTATCCAGCCAGAGCACAGAAAAATGAACATTGATGTATTCCTGTTTTAGATAACAGTGACGGAGCGAAGGCTGCTTTATCAGCATCTGCCCTGGCCAACCTAATGAATTTCCAAATTGAGTTAACAAACCTGCTGTGAGGTGTGACTGAGATGGCTTCCAGGGTCAGACAGATCCACAGGGGCTTGTCAGAACCATCTTCATGGTGTGATTTTTCCCTGTCCACTGAAAAATGACCCTTGCATGGATGTCTCTGGTGCTCTCAACAAGCATCTCTAGTCACTATAAAGGGAGAAAAATGATTTATGCCCTAAAGCATGCTCTTGTTTACTTTGCTCATCTGTCCAGTATAAAGTCATTGTCTGGCAAGCAACCTGCTGGGACACTGCCTGATGACATTTACAGGTGCAGTGGGTGGACACAGTTGCCCCCCAACACTCTACAGCCCTCCAATGAGGCCTCATCATGTCCAGCTCACAGGATTAATCATTCATCAGTAGACAGCTGAGCCACAGTGCCTTCTGTCTTCCAGCTTGACGTAAATCTTTGATTTGGTCATATGTTTATCATTCTGTTATTTTTCAGATGTTTGATCCATCTGAATTGCATGGATTATCTCTGGAGTCAGTTTATGAAATCAGATTTGGAGGGTTAAGTTAGAGCACCTGTGACATTAAGTGGATCAGATATTAAGGGTGATGATTTTAAGATAACGGTCAAGAGGTTGAAGGAAATGGAAAAAGTATCTGTCTCTATCTATCTATCTATCTATCTATCTATCTATCTATCTATCTATCTATCTATCTATCTATCTATCTATCTATCTATCTATCTATCTATCTATCTATCTATCTATCTGTATATCTGTATATCTGTATATCTATCTGTATATCTGTATATCTATCTATATATCTATCTGTATAACTGTATATCTGTCTATCTATCCGGTTCCATTTCAAACTGTTTAAAAGTCAGGTTTTCACTGGTCTTTCAGTTCCAGTCCTAGCCTTCACCTCTGATGCGATTACATCAGCTCTGTCATGGACCTCTGACTCTGGGAACTAATTAGCACTTGTGTCCATCACTCCTTGTTCTCACTATCACTTATCATTTACTGACATCTCCAGAGTGAGAGCCAAAGGATGTGTCCTCAAAAGACATCCAGAGAGCATCACAGGCAAAGTATGCCAAGTTCTCTGTGTTCTTTGAGCTTCTCAGTGCTGTAAGTCAACTTGATGGTATCTGGACAATGATGGTTTTCATGAAATGCTACAGAAAGTTTTGATGTTTACAAACCTTTCAAGTCTGTGGAAAAATAGATCAACTCACATAAGGCTGAATTTTGCCCCGACATAAAATATTACATTTGAGACATCTGTGATGTGTTGAGAACTTGTCTACTTTCCTCAGCAAAGAAAAATGTTAAAACAAAAGCTGATATTTAAACGTGAATTATATGATATTAGGTTTCTGTATAATTCACCTTCCAAAACCAGCATGAGTTCTGAAAGCCCTGAGCATTTCTGAACAAGGGGTTATAGATGGCACTATTATGTCTTATGCCCTGTAACATGAACCATCCTGTAATGGTTCAATGCACCAGGGTAATTAATCTACTCTTCATGATTGCACTCACTTTGGGCATTTATTTTTTTACTAAGGCTGCTGCTCAATTTCACTCCACCTCCACTTAGTCTATTCAGCACTTTTCTTCTAGAAACAGCCGACCATTTCCGCTGACTCCGATAGCGTTTGCATTTATTCGGCAGATTATTTTTTTAAATAATCTGAAAATGTTTATCTTATGGATATCTAGATATCTATATCTAGTGATTATACCTATAATTACCATATATTTGGTAATATATTAGTGAGCATAAATGGCAAAGAGCTGATAATTTCAACAAGGTGGACTCCATGTTAAAAGAAGAATGAATTTCCTGCTTACATAATTGTACTTTTTGACCATGTAATATACAGTTATACAAGAAAAATGATTTAGAATCGAAATATCTAGTCTCACCCATGGATGGGTTTGTGTTTGACTTTGTATTTCTGGGAAGCTGCTTCATGGCAATGTCCATTGTTAAAGGCGCAATACAATTTCAAATTGAAAGAGTTGACTCTTATCAGTGACTTGAGCCACTTGATTCTCTGACTTATTAGACTTTCAACAACACTGTTGAAAGTCTAATGTGGATAATAAGTAGCAAGCTTATATCTACATTGTGCAAATCGTGCCTTATTTCATACACTCATACCAGCAGAGGTGCTTGAGTGTGCTGGAAGTGTGGGCTAACAAATCTAAACACACTGCTTGTTTTTTAATGATCTACTGTATCCCAGTTATAAAACAGTGACGCAACCAAAGTGGCAAAAAACGAGTTAAAAAAAGTAAGCTTCATGTGTTTTCTCTCTTGTTATAAAATAGGCCAGGCTCAAGTACTCCTCTCTAATGGAACAGAAATCAAAGGCAAAATTACTGTCTTCATGCCTGTTTTTGGCACTTTTGACCCTGACATTGTGCTCCTGTAAGAAGAGAGCTGTTTTGAATTCATGTGGAGCTTCACTTTAGGGGGTTGGTGTGAGTGCATGTGTTATTGATGCTGCACTGGTGGGGGTTCAGCAGACGTGCTGGCTGCATGTTGGACTTAATCAACCTCATACATGTGATTACACATCTGTATGATCTGCATGGGGCATGAAGGGCTTCTGGGAAACTTGCAGCTCGATACAGTTGCTCTTAATGGAAAAATCCACACGGAATATCTTGCATATTAATTTCAATAGTTACTACATATACACTGAATGTTCCTTATCATTGGAAAGTTATGGTGAAAAGATAGACTGTCTTATTTGTTGTTAGGAGCCAACAGTGAAACATGACATTTATCACTAATGTTTAATATTGCACTATAAACATATTTACATTTTTTCAGGGAGGAGTTTCAGCAGAGAAATAAGAAACGTTTACACGGGTAGATAAGATCACACAAAGCCAGCTCTGAAGTCATTTGTAAGAGATTTTTAAGAGTCTGTGGCATATTTCTTCTGATATTGGTGGGAATGAGTTGTGACTCCCCCTGGTGGTGAGATCTGATCAGTGCGGCTTGGTCGTTTTATACAAAACTATAACAATTTAGCTTGTGCTAAGATGGGTGACAACATGCTGGATAGTGTGTAGTGTATATTAATCATATAGTCATAAATGTTACTAGATTATATAAATTTCAATTTGGATTATTGTATTACCACAAAATATATATACCATAGCGATTTCATGCATGTGAATTGGCCAGAAGGTTTTTTTTTCTATAACAGAAGCTCTGAATATATTGCTAGCTTGTTATGCAATATTATTATTTCCATACAAACAGCTGCACAGATATTTCTATAGAACCAGGGACACACAATGCATGAAATATACATAATCCCTGATTAATAAATAATTGATTTAAAGACACTGCTATTAAGCTAAGAAAATGTATAATCCCCTGATTTCACAGAGTTTCCTACAAGGAGGTACTTTTGAATGTTTTCAATACAAGACACTACATTTTTGTCTTATTAACATCATGGCTGATATAAGGGACCGGAGTCAGTGTTTTTATACTGTCTTCTCTGTAATGATCATTTCAAGTGAAAAAATGACCAGGTATGCCCTTTTAGATGATCTTAACTGGAATTAATACTGCGGAATATCTCACCTGTGAAGACTGCATTTGTTAATGATAAACTAACATGAAGACCAGAGAACTGTTTATGGGGGAAAAGCAAGCCATTCGGATCTTTCAGCACCAATTCACAAAATCGCTGGACATAGCCACTTGAAAAAATCTGGTATGCCCTATAAAAATAAAAACAACTGGTGTACTAACAACCAGACATTCATTTGGTAGCTAAGGAAAACAGCAGCAATATGTTTAATGACAACCGTGGGATCACCAACAACATCCACAGGGCAGGGTTAAAGGAATCACAATCCACCATTTGAAGATTTTGAGAGCAGTAATATCGAGGTCCAACCACTTTGTTCTGAAACCAAGATTAACCTCTATTAAAGTGTTGTGGAAGAAAGGATCTGTTCATGATCCATAACATATGAGCTCATTGATCATACGAAATAGAGGTGGTATTATGACTTGGGCTTGCATGGCTGTTTTTGGAACAAGTTCAGTAAACTTTATTGATGATATAACTCATGATAATGGAGAATGGAATGAATGCAGTAGAATGAATTCAGACTATTTATACATACTTTCTGCCAGTTTAGAGATAATTTTATACTGACTCAATGGAAGAAACTTCATCAAGCAGCAAAATAATAACTCAAAACACAATGACAGCAAGACAAAGGCCTTCATCTGTAAAAGTGTAAGGTTATAAACTGGCCATGTCAATCACTATACTTTAACTGAAATGAGCAGCTCTTCATCTCTTAAAGAAGAGACTGAAGGGAAAAACCACTAAAACAAACCAATGCTGCAGTACAACCTGAAATAAAGCACTACAAAGGTTTGGTGATGCAGTGGGTTATATGGAATGTTATTTAATTAACTGTAAGACTTTCTGTTATAAAATTCTTTATTGGATGTTAAATGAATTATACCGTCTAACAAAAAAAGATACCATGTTTAAGTTGTTTGTTTAACATATCCAGATGTATACGAAAGCTGAATTTCTGTTCTGTCACCTAATATTTGTCATTTGCTCACAAACCCTATTGTCTAGTGTCTGTAGCAGAAACAACAAATCCTGGCTGTCCTTGTATTTTCAGATAAGACTGTACATATCTAAGCTCTATTTAAGTAATCATTTCATGGAAGTCTATATAGGTGGCATATTTTTAATAGATATTTTTTGAAGGACTCAAAAATGACAAGCATGCATTTAAATTTGGAGGCCAACTGTCAGAAAAGTCTAAATAGCAGGGTAAATATACAAAATAACCCCACTGCACTGTGTTGAACTTTGCAAATATCATTGTATCACAGTAAGTCAGGAAGCAATCACCCTCATGACTGTAAATGCCACGAGGCTGAAACGTCCTCATGCAGTGGGCTAGCACAATGATCAAAGCATCTAACTGATTCAGATAAATGCCTGCTGACCTTTAGCATTTCAGTGATCACAACCTACAGTAAATATGATGGTGTGTTTTATAAAGGGTTTGCCAACGATACTGCTATTGGACTAAATCTTATATTTTGGATATTTGTTTTATTTCTTTTTTATTTTTATGTTGAATTTGAATGTTCAACTAGAACAATCTTGAACACTATGATGGCAAATACTTTGTAATTACACCACATAAACTAATAAACAGATACTGGATATAAAACCATGGAACTAGTTGTTATTACTTTCCGATGAACAGGAAGAACTGTGATATTATCACCATGCTCATTCACAGTGGAAAAGTACAGAGATAAATGGCTCTAATTATTGCCGGGTCCATTTGAGACTGCAGGTTCATACAGGCAGATTGTAAACAAACCACTCAATCTGTAATGAGAGAGAGAGAGCACAATATGAATGAAGTCACTAATGACATGATAAATAAAAGAGATAATCAGCTCAAAAGCAGTGCAACATTCTTCTTTGTATGTTGTTGCTCACTTCTTTTTGCTGCTGAATGGCTAAATTTAAAACAAGCAACTCACTGAACCCGTTGTCTTGGAAACTGCAAAAATGTAACTTTGAGAACCAAATAAAGAGCCAAAAAATTATTTTCTGCTGTGGTATACATTGAAGGGCAGAACATGACAAATGAAGTTGTAGTGCTTTAAATGGACGTGATTAAAAATACTGGTACCGATGAACTGGGATCTGTAGTCACTCATGTCTATATGAGTCCTGAATGAACCCTAACCTTCCAGCAGAGGTCTTTAATAGAATAAACATTGATTCATTCATTCATTCATTCTCTCTCTCTCTCTCTCTCTCTCTCTCTCTCTCTCTCTCTCTCTCTCTCTCTCTCTCTCTCTCTCATATATATATATTTAGATTTATGTATGTATATATATATTGTTTCAGTCAGTTAGAGTGAGCTGCATCTGGTATCTGACTCAAATGGTTATAGTTTGCTGTCTCAATCTATATTCTGATATTAAGCTCCTTGTCAAAGACTATCAGTTGCAGGATCTCAGGCTAATCAGTTCCAGTCTGTAGAATAAATACAGGTTCTGGCTGTATTAGTACACTGGAAGCACTTCAGTCATGATGTCATGCTGTATGATGCACATAGTACACATTATTGCCTTTCAATATGACTTGAATAAAAATTTCTGTTATATACATATAAAACTATATATATATATATAAATATATATATATTTTGATAACTCTCTCCCCCCCTCTCTCTCTCCAGTAAAACAGAGATGGCTGCCATTGAGACAGAGCTCCTCACAGACTATCGTTTTGGACAACAGCAGCTGATTGAGATTTGGGGTCATGCCTGTGCCATTGCCATCGCCAAGGTATCAACAGAGTAAATAAAAAAGACATACACACACACAATCTAAAGCAAATATTTAATAGTGCATCTAAAGTATTTCTGCAAGAACAACTATGGTGGATAGTGGACTCTCATAAAATATATTAATAGGCATTGATCTATTTTTTTTCTAAGTTCATATAATGTTTTATCTTTGTTTTTTTTGCTGATAATGGCAGTGCAATCTGAGACACACGCAAGCTGTGTTCTGTTAGTTAAGTTGATGACTAGCTATGTTAGCTACAGTTTATACATTTATTTTCTGTGTGAGGAAAATGCAGGTCCAAAAGTACTCTTGTCTCTTTGTAATATTGTAGCTAATCCCCAAGTCTAACCATGTGTAGGGGTCAGGGCAGCAGGAAGACATATTCAAAGGCCCTGACGTTTTTATGAGAGTAAAGGTGTCTCTGGGTCATTTGCAGTACTTTCTAAGCATTAAAAAAGCTAATCAGTATTATTCAAGATATTGAGATTTAAATAATATGTTCTTGGGGACTGCTGAGAAAACGTATTTGTCTTTGTTTCATAGTGAAGTGTTGTTACTCTCAGAGCCAGAAACCTTTATATGTCCAACAGCAATGGGAATAAATGAAGTAAGTGTTAGACGGTGATGAGGAAGAACCCTCCATTTACTTAAAGCATGTTGTGAATTCAACTGTGACCCACTCTGATGCTCGAGCAGTGACCTTCTGACTGCACTCTATTGCTTCAAAGGCTATATATCTTAAAGACCACACACCTACATGGTTTTCTTCCTGTGCTGCAGCCATTTCTGTTTTCATAATCTCCACACAATGGCTTAAAACCTGCTCCCAAAAGAGTGCCATGGTCTGGCCAAACAAGCAAGCAGGCATGGAAAGAACTTGTTAGACTCAACAGCTCTGGGGTTCATGTTTAACACTCCTACAGAGAATGGCTGTCTTTTCAAGAGGAGAAAATTCACCCAGGAGAAAATTTGATTAAACAATTTTTTTTTTCATATCTCAGGAGACCTAATCAGGATTTTCACTTGTGCTACAATTAGGTATTAACTGTTTCTCCAAAAACTGGGGAAAATAGGACACAAATAGACCAAAAAAAACCCAAACATGGCTTTTTTTCTTTAAAAAAGAGAACACACTTAACACTATCATGATTCGAACACACAACCTTCTAGTCACCAGGTCAATGCTTCAACACTGAACCACCTGGGAAATTGCTAAAGACTTAAAGATAAAAATTCTGTTTATTGTTCACTAGTTTGTTTAACGCATTATTATTTTTATGTGTATGCTAAAGTGCTGTATATTAATATAAAGTGATATTTGGGGAAAACTGAACTGAAATATCTTCTCTAGTTGCAAATTTAAATGCTTTACAAAAAGTAATAGCATATTAGTATATTGATGTGAGAAGTCAGAGGAGCCTGATGGACTGGTTCAAGATGACAGGAAGGCTACAGTAATTCAAATAATCACTCTTTACCACTGTGGTGAGCAGAATACACAACACATAACATGCTGAAATCTGAACTGGATGTGCTACAGCAGCATCAGCAGACCTCATCAGATTCCACTCATGTCAGCCAAAAAAACAGGAATGTGAAGCACAAACTCTCTGAAACTGGACAGCTGTTGATTGGAAAAAGACCAGGTGATGTTTTTCCAAGTTTCAACAGTCCAGCCTTCCTATTAAAGCCTTAATAAGGTAAGATAATTTGCAGATCTCCTTTTAGATTTTGTTTTCCTTATAGGTGGTCAACAGCCAGACTACAGTAAGCAGGGAATATGGTCTTAAATAAGACCAGACAGGAGGTAGACAGAATTATTCCAGTTTGGCCCAAACAGACCACTGTGTGCCCTGTAGCTCCATCTGGATTGAGTCAGGTTTCTCATGACTTACCTGAGAGCAATGCGAATCCTGTGATTGTTTCCTGATGGATGTTCTCTGTGGGTAAATTTTCTTCCCTCAGTCAGGAGTTTTACTTGCTGCCCATTTTTGCTTCCTCTGAGCATTTCTACCACAAGCTCCCTGTCACAATTAGCATCAACAAAACCCCTTGTGGCTTCCATAAATCTTAACCTAGAAAAACATGCTGGTCAGTAGCTCAGAACCTGGAATGACATCAATAATGTTGTTCAAAGAAAAAACAGTCGTTGGTTTTTACTGCTCTCTGATTTCATAACCCAGCTATTCACCCGGAGAGCAAGCTTCCAAAGCAAACTTCAACCGTCCTGCACCTAACCTACACCCCCCCTCCTCCACCCTTAGAAATAAGCACTTTATGTTCCGAAGTTTTCCAAGACTGGTGTCTGAGGTCAAACCTCATTCCGGGTATCAGGATATTGTTGTCATCATCAGACTGACGGAACACTGTGTGTATTTTGACTGTGTGAGATCAGGTCTAAGTACTCACAGCAGCCAGGCAAGAACATCAGGTTTTTACATGTTGTAATATTAGTGCATGTGGAGAAATGAGCAACTAACTGAGTTCTCCTGTAGAACAAAGATAAAAAAGCAAGTATTATGAAATCCCAGTGTGCATCTCAGTCCATCAGCAGAATGGGAAAATACAGCCACTGGCTTTTGGTCCAAGGACACCAAACCTTCTGTTTCCTTTGCTTCCAAAACAGAGGATCAGAGCTCTAGTGAAAGACTGTTTTAAATAAACCCACCAATGGACCAGTGAGTTTTATACTCCATTACAGAAACACACCCTTCACAGGGCTGCGTTTAAATTGATAGATTGTTCATTTCATGAAGTAAGAACCTTCAGAGGAACCAGAGAGAAAACATACTGCCAAATTAGAGCTAGCTGTGATTTGCACTGTGTCTCAGACACCTGCAAATGGAGCATCTATACAAGCTGATTAGCCCTAATGGGGCATTTAGTTCAGGTGATTATACTGTTTCCAAGTGCTGTTAGCTTCATTATTGCCTTGGTTCTGCATCTACTTGGAAATGAGCAGCTACACACATTAAAATGCAGGATTGAAAATGATGCTTCACATGCTGTGAGTCATATCCCAGAGATGATTCCTTAAATTCCTTAATTTTTTTTCACCACATCTGTAGTATAGGTGCTGTAGAATGGAAGACGCATTTTTTTATACTGTGAAAAGAAATAATACCCACTTAATATCTCACTTAAAACTCACTGATTATAAGAGCTCTAAGAGAAATAGTTAAATATACATAAACACAAGGTATTGTAAAAGGTGCTGCCTATTCCCATGTTTTTTTGTTGTTGTCAGAAACAGAATAGGTTTAAATAAGAATATAATGTCATATGTTGAGTTTATGCTAAGTAAGTACATTTGTTACACACTGTTTGTGTAACAAATAATGTTGTTCAAATTATAGTCTCTTCATTGGGTTTGGGTTTTTGTGACTTGAACATTACATCAGTAAGTCATTGGCCAAAGATACAGCTAGGAGATCCTCACATAGCAAACAAACAAACAAACAAACAAGCAAATAAATAAATAGATAAATAAATAAATGTGCTACTCAGCTCCCATGAGGCACAACAGAAAAGTGTTTAGCTTGTTCTGTGGAGATAGAGTGTTAATCCCAGTGATGCTGCAGCCGTCAGTGACTGTGTTAGAACTAGTAATGCTAACTGGATGATGGTGTCTATAAGCTGAAGTATGTGGATGTGTGACTAGTGCTGTCCTACTGTGTTTTATCCCGCGCCATGACACTACATGAGCAACAGTTGAAATGAAGTGGTTCACTGGCTTTACAGAGGCCAGAGGAAACAACCACAGAACTGTATTATGACACAGGAGAACTGACCGTTGGGTTGGAATTGGCCAAGGGAGGAAATCAGCAGGGGTTTAAAAAAAAAAAAATAAATCCTTCACTGACCTCCAGATTGTGCTTGGGCCAATGTGTGTGTTGCAGCAGGTGGTGGGATTCAGAAACATGTGCTAACATGTGAATTAAGACGCATTTCTACATACTAAATTAGTCAAGAAGGTGTTTTTTTTAGTTGATAAACCTACATATTTGGACAACAGTGAATTTAAACAAATAACCAGGACATGAAATTTGCTAGTCCCTCTGGTGGATTACTCATCGATCCAGCCCTGACTCACATAATAGCAAATTTTTACCTCTAAAAAAAAATTGCCCCTGTATTTATATTTATATTTGGGTTTTCTTATTTTTCTTCAGTACAGTGAAATGTGAATATTTCAGTCTGTAGAAACTTGCTATAAATGTGGTGGATAGAGATTGGGTTTAACATAAAACCTTTTCCCTTTAATTGGTTTACTGTTCATGTCAGGCACACTCAGATCCTTGTGTGCTCTGAATAGAAGGCAAACCCTGTTTGGTTCCAGCAAATGCGGCACAAGAGATTTCAGGATGACGTTTCGGCTGAAGGAACTGCTGTGAGCCAACGAGGAAAATATGAACAGCTCTGAATGCTTGGCTCAGTTTAGGCACCCAATGGAAAGGGCGATATTTAAAGTCTGTATCCTGTTGTCTAAACATTGTTTTTCACATGTTACAACTGCTGTGAGGTTGTTATGGGTTTAGCTATGGATACCATTACTCCCTTTTGTTCCACATCTGCTATTGATAGAACTTCTGACAGTGATAAAGTACTTGGCTTATTTGATGGCAAAATGGAGATGTCTCACTGGTGTCTCTCTCTCTCTTTCTCCCTGCAGGCCTATCCTCTGAGCTCTCTGACCAAGAAACAGCCTACAGTCTTGGTTATTTGTGGGCCAGAGCAAAACGGTGCCATAGGCTTGGTTTGTGCTCGTCACCTGCGCATATTTGTAAGTATTAATAATAACCACACGTGGAATTTTAGAAGATACTATCTTTCTACACCAGTATTCCTTTTCTTGGAATTTCTCCATAAGAGAAAAAACATACTTAAACCAGGATAATCTGCTTTAGGATATTATGCTCTTATATAACTTCACCATATGTGTTAGAGATGACAAATTTATGGCATATCAGTTTTCAGCCACTGGAAAATATCGATAAAATCTGCTAAAGCAATTTTACAGCTATCAGAGAAGTGCTGTGGTTTGGCTTGAGAACCAAGAGAGTGCTCATTCTTACATTATAGCATTCCTGGAAGGCATAAAGCACATTGACATGGTCTCATCCATAGGACAGAAAAGTTAGTTTCAGGCAATTCTTAGCTGCTCTTGTAGATTCACAGGAAGACTGAACATGGACATGAACAAAAAACAAAACAGATTAGAAGAAATAGCAAGAAAAATATCACCCAAGCACAAAAGGGATGAATTTGAGTATGTTTAATTTAGCAGTAAAACAAAGTTAACAGAAACAGGAACATAGGTTATTGAGGTACAGATATTCTTTTAGATTTTTTTTTACAGATAATGAAAACTTGTATGTAAAAATGTAGACATATAAATTTCTGTGTCTATTGCCATGTCTCTTGGCTAATGTGGTATGCCTATTGTAAAAAAAAAAAGGCTGCCAAATTGAACTGAACTGAAATGAAAAGTGAATTAAATTGGTCTGTTGCTTAGAGCATGCATGTGAACCTCTGGGCCAGGCAACATTTAATATTATAGCACTGAAACTACATTAGTTCCTAAAACTTGTACAATTTGTTATTGTGACTAAAAATATCCTTATTACAGGATATAAGATGTGAGCCTTGATTTTGTCGTCTGTTTTAATTGTTTCTATTTACACAGTGACTAGTACTGTATGGCAGACAAAAATAAATTGATTGAATTGATGTCAGCACTTTTGGAACAGTTTTAGTTTTGCATTTGCATTTTAATTCATGGCAAGTAATTAATTAATTTATTTATTTATTTATACATACATACAGTAACACATATTCTGTTATTGTTTTAAACAGTGAGCTTTTTTAATTAATATTCTTACTACTATTTTTAAGTGGATTGTTATTGCACACACATTGTGACGGCAATTACTATAATCAGATTTGGACATAAATTTGAACAGCACCCATACTTAGACTAGGTTATATTGTGTGTTTAAGATCTTGTTTGTGTTAGCTGAATGATGATATTTAGTCCCTTTGAATGCACCTTGAAACACCACTTTTCCATGTCTCCAAGGATACTCTTTCACTTGTATAAAATACTGTGTAAATAATATGATGTATTTATTGACTAATGTTCCTCTTAGCATGTTGGCAGGAAAAACCAAAGAATGCTGTAAACACTAACTGTGTTTATGGAGGTAGAGTGTTTACTCCAGATGTGGTCAAATCTGTCTTCTTTTCCGTTTTTCACTAGTTTCTCTCTAAGCAGCCAGTGCGGTCCAGAGGAGTCTGACTCTCTGATCATTCTTAAATCCATGAATCTCATCATCTTTGTGTTTTGCTGATCAACTCAATATTGTTCTATTTCTGTCCTTCTAGGAGTATGAGCCCACAATCTTTTATCCCAAACGCTCTCCTGATAACTTGCATCAGGACCTTACCATTCAGTGTGAGAAGATGGACATTCCTTTCCTTTCTTATCTTCCAACTGAGGTAGGCTTTTTTTAAAACCACGTAACAAGTTTTGACCCAGTGAATAGTCTTTAGCAGCTGGAGGGAGATAGAGCTGTCAGCCTCATTTTGTCTTGTCTGTGCAGGTCCAGCTCATAAATGATGCCTATAATCTGGTGATTGATGCTATTGTGGGGCCAGAAATAGAGCTTAAAGATGTAAAAGAGCCCTATTCTGGAATATTGGTCACCCTCAAACAGGTGAAAATCCCCATCGCCAGTGTGGATGTGCCCTCAGGTATCTTCTCACTAACACTCACTAACGCACAGCATTATTCAGCTCATTTCTAAATCAGAATATGAATGAATTTAATCAGAGTTTGTTTACAGGAACAAAAAAAATTATGAAAATTCCAGTTCGTCTGGAAGAATGTTTGTATTCTGCAAGCACTCATAAGTTTGTGTACAAATGTAAATATGTCATTTAAAATGAGGTCACGCTAAAATGAACCTTAATTAACCAACTTTAAATGGTATAAGTGCTGTGAGTTGCTGCAGAATTTTATAAAAAGTTGTTTGTTTATTTCAGAGGTGTCAAACTCTGGTGTAATTATATTTGGCCCGCGAGATCATATCAAATGTGCATTACAGCTGGGTAGCCACATGCTCCACTAATACTACAAATCCCAGAATGCCTTGCCACTGTATTGACGCCTAGTCACGAACAGCAAGCGCCCCTCATTCTCTGTTGACAGTCGTTAAAGGTAGGGTCTCTGATTTTTGATAAATGCTTCAGAAAACTGAGTCGGGCTGATAATAAACAAAAATCAAAACAAACGTGTAGCCAATGAGCAGAAAGGGGCGGGGCTTGTCAATATGGGCAGAGAGAGTGTTCAGTGCGCATGTGTGACATTAGCAGAAAGCGGTTTTAACATTGACATGGAGGATAAAAACAAAGAAAGAAAGCGAAGAAAGGCTTACGATAAGACCAGAAGTAGGACCCGTGTTAGTATAGGATCAGCTTTCCAGCGCTGGAGAGAACTGAAGGAGCAGGAAGTTGGTGCATATTCACAGATTCGAGTTTCCCCGAGTCAATAACTCCTGAGCTAAACACTGTTACTACACAAATAACACCTCTTATCTATCGTAGTATTGTAGAGAGGCAGCTACAACCGCGTTTTGTGTAGCTACAGCGTTTAGCTCAGGAGTTATTGACTCGGGAAATAATTCAGGAGTTGTTCCAAATCCTGTGTTTAAGCAAAACTAAAGTTTGTTTTCATATGAAAAAGGTTGAACATTATATATCAGTTAATTGCAGTTAATTTTTCAATAAATATTCAGTTTGGCCCGTGACTTTATCTCAGTTTTATATTTTGGCCCACTGTGAATTTGAGTTTGACTCCCCTGGTTTATTTCATTTGCACAAACAAATTTAGTAAAACTACATCTTGTAAAATTCAATTATTCCATGTATAGGGTTAATATTGTTTTATTGTTGTTTACTGTTATTTTATTATTGATAAGTTTGAATTTGTATAGTGACCTTGAGTGACTTGAAAGGCACTTATAAATAAAATGTATTATCATAATTATTATTATTAGGGGGGCACGGTGGCTTAGTGCTTAGCACGTTTTTGCCTCATACCTCCAGGGTTGGGGGTTCGATTCCCGCCTCCGCCTTGTGTGTGTGGAGTTTGCATGTTCTCCGGGTACACCGGTTTCCTCCCCCGGTCCAAAGACATGCATGGCAGGTTTATTGGCATCTCTGGAAAATTGTCCGTAGTGTGTGAGTGAATGAGTGTGTGTGTGTGTGCCCTGCGATGGGTTGGCACTCCATCCACGGTGTATCCTGCCTTGATGCCCGATGACGCCTGATATAGGCACAGGCTCCCCGTGACCCGAGAAGTTTGGAAAAGCGGTAGAAAATGAGTAAATGAAATGAATGAATATTATTATTATTAGTGAGACCGATAAGACTAGTCCATGTCTTCAAAGAAATGGTACGCTATTTGTACTGTATAGGGAGAGTTGGTAGTGTAGTTCTGTGGTATCTAACGCAATGCAGTCGCTGAACTACATTACCAGGACATGCAGGAGCCACTCTTTAGCCTTTGTTTAGTTTTAGTTTTAATTTAGTTTTACTAAAATATTCTTATTTTGTCTCCAAAGGCTGGGACGTTGATGAAGCAAGCCAAGATGGGATCAATCCAGATGTTCTCATCTCACTGACAGTCCCCAAAATGTGTGCCTCAAGTTTCTCGGGGAAGCATTTTCTAGCCGGACGTTTTCTTCCGTATGACATGCAGAAAAAATATGAACTCAATCTGCCTGAATTTCCAGGGACTGACTGTTTTATAGAATTGTAACACTGGCAACACTAAAAACATATTTTGGATATGTATTAATTATATAAACACATTCAGATTTTGTACTTTATAGGTGAGTACTGTGGTAAATCGTCTAGAAGTTTGTGCACAGAGACTGTTGTGGCTGGATATGATGTGGGTATTTGCTTAGGTAAAAGTGCTTAGCTTAAGTTATTATTATTATTTTTGTTTGCTTGAAAGAAGAAAAAAAGCAAAACGATTAATTTCTGTATTTTTGTTCATATATTTATGCAATTTCACAAGATAGATTTTTTTTCTGGCAATTTTTTCCTTTTATTAAATTTTCATTGAATTTTATGGTTAAAAAAACCTGCAATATTCATTAGTGTTAGTTTTAGACAGTAACACTGGAGAATGCATTAAATTATTCTATGTAATACATACAATTGAATTGTATTTCTGCTGCCGTTTTTTATCTTATATTTATATGTATTTTTTTTTAAGAAACTTTTTAAATAGCACAGGGTTGCCCGAAACACGAACCTGTCATACGGTTAAACAGTGAATAGATTGGTAGTTTCTTAGTTTTAAAAAGGATGTGTTTAACACCAGATCTTGAATTCAAATAAATTCTCTTTGAACCTGTTAACGTCCCATATGTTTTTACATGCTTCTAAGCCACAATGCCGTCTGTAGTTAAGATTAATGGTAATTCTTAGCCACCGCTGAACAGGGTAACAACTGGATGTTACAGACATATAGCCAAGACTTTGGGAAAACGTTAATGTTTTAGGCCATCGAGTATATTATCTTTACTCCACAATTTACTCAAAGTTAGGAAAATGGCATGAGTGCAAGAATGATGGTTTGTTCCCTAACAACAGTTCCAGTATAAATGATCCAGAAAGGAGAAACACACAGGTTGGGACAAAGGTCATTTCAGGACATCCATATATTACTCTTTTTAAGAAATATTTAGAATTAGGTTCACTGAGGTTATCAAAAAGCGTACATTTCATACAATATTTGTAAAAGTCTGATGTTTATATCAGAGTATTTGATTAGAAGTAACATCATAAAAATTCAGACAATAAAAAGAAACTTCTTTAATCTCCAAACACCCAAAGAACATGCTGATGATTAATGACTTGAAGTCATGTGCGCTCAATATGTCAACTAAGGAAAATCTGAAAATCTGTTTAGACTGAGGACAGAGGTTAAGAACATATTTTGGTCTGTGCTTTCACAGGAAATTTGGCTGTTTAGTATTGAGCAGACTCTTTTCATTCACATCCAGATTACAGCCTCTATCATTTTTTGCGACACCAGTAAATTTGAGTAATCAGTCCAAACCAAGTGTAGTGATTTGATTGAATACATTTCTGACTAAAATCGCTCCACATCTTTAAACAAACTTAAAATAATTTTATCTCAGGAAATTATAAATGTCTGAAATCATCTTGATAAACTACGAAGGCAAGCGACACTCAGTTTTCCAAACATCATTACCGTTCCTGATGAGGCATGAGATACGTGTCAGTATCTCTACCTGTGAATGTCAGGCTTCAATGCGCAATGTTTTCAGACCCGCATGAAACAGGATGCTGTTTCCTCGTTTGGCTGTGGAGAATCATGTGATAGGTGATTATTAAGGTTAAAGAAGACAGACAAAAAAGGACCATCTGCTGCTGATTTACTGTCGAGGAACGTTTCAACAATGCTGCGTGGTTATTGTCAGTCAAAGGCCTTGACAGGGGAAGTCCGCACAAAAGATTCATGAGCAAGATTTCTTACAGTCTGAACAGCTGAGCACCTTATAAAAGAATAGTAATGTTTCTTGCCAGAACACTGACAAATTATTGTAATCCACTGAGTCACTCTTCAGGATAAAACTGTTTAAGCATTCAGATTAGTGTCACATCAGTGTAAATCCACCAACAGGGTAAATAAAGTTATCAAATAAACCATACAAAGAACTTAACATGAAAAATTAGATCATTCGCAAAAAGTTAATATACTTTTATTATTATTATTATTATTATTATTATTATTATTATTATTATTATTATTATTTATAATATATGTGGTTTCCAGGTACTATACATTTTAGAGCTCATATGTTTTTCATATATGCAAATTCATTTTCCTTAAATTTTTTTTTTTACTTCCACCTTTGCAAAATAATGACAAATGTTCACAATGTTCCTCAAATGCAATTTTCTCACAACTGAGTTTCTGCATGTTCATTTTGTGTTACACATGAATGAACAAGTTAATTTATTCATTTCACATGGAATTTGTGTGATTTCATTGTTCACATTTCCTCATTCTCCATGTTATTTTTGCACATGAAGGGTATTTTTCATGTGATGTCCCTTGTGTTTACTCGAATTCAAACTGACATAATGGTGAAATGCACATGCATATATATGAATATATATATATATATATATATATACATATATACATGCATATATATGAATATATTTATTTACATATCAAATGTGTATGATAAGTACAAACACACTTCTGGGATGCCAGTGAAATTAGGAATATGAAACTGTAGTAATAATGCAGTAATATGTATTTGTCCAGCTAATATCTAATGGCACACATGAAATGAACAGTTGATCTATGTAACTTGCAGAATAAAAGCAATTCACGTCACATGAATGCGAATATACATTAAGAAAAATGGTACACATGACATTCCTACTCTAATAAGCGAGCAGCTGTTTTAGTGAGGGACCCCACTCTGTTCTCTCTTCCAGTTATCTTCTTTTTTAAACGTGGGTTCAGACGTGCTCTGGCCAATGGCAGGCAGGAGGGGGCTGGATTGGACTGCTTTAGCACAGTGCCTGTCTTTTAAAACTCTGTTCTCTGAGAAATGTGCAACAGTCATCAGACTTATTTTGAAGGTCAGAGAAAAGGCACCTGTGTAATTTTCTTGTCAAGTCATTCCGAGGACTTGAGACAGACAACATTTTCTGGTTTGCAGTATTTTGAGCCGGACAGGCTGCTGAACATAAGATTGGCACAATGAGGAAGTGGACGTGGGTGTCACTGGTACTGTGCACCCTCTTTACTCTGGCCCTGGCACAAGGTACGTTCCCAGTGAAGCTTTAATTTCAGCAAATTAAAGTCCTTAAGTGAAACTCAAGTCCTTAAGTCTGTAGAACTGGATTTGTTGATTGTGTATGCTTTATATTCTGATGCTTAAGGCTCATTTACAGGTGAGTGCTTTCAGTGGATACTCTAAGGCTGGATGTGAATTTTAAGTCACGCCTGAGATTAATACTAGCATTGCAATAATTGATCGATTTTAACTGATACACAAATACTTTTGTCCTCATAACCCCAGTTCAAAGGGTTTTTAAATGTATGTGTAGAGTGGAAGGATTTAATGCAATGATGGTGATATGCAAACTATTATTATTATTATTATTATTATTATTATTATTATTATTACTACTACTACTACTACTACATTTGTCCTCACATAACCTCTAACTTTGTTTAAAGAAATAAAATTAATATCTGACATTTTGGAAAATCTGTGAGCATCCCAGGTAAAGAAGTTATTCTCCAGCTTTCCTCTTGCCTGCCCGCTGCCACTCCTTTTCGTCTCTGCTACACCTCAGCCTCACCAAATTTATTACCTGCTTCCTAAATTGAGGAGACAGCTGCTCGCTCTTGCTCTGCTAGTACAATGGAAAATGGTGGATGACATTGGCACATGGCTTAAATCAGCTGGGTTTTAAATATCCAGATGTCAATCAGTCTTTCATTAATGAGCTGTTAGCTGCTTTGCCTGTGCCAAGCTTGTCCATGCTGAGATGAGGCCATTTTTTGCACTCCAAAGTAAATATTGCCACTTGATCATCTGCTTCATTTAAATGATTTATTCTCCAGACGCTTGCCTCACGCTTCGGTTTAGCTGCCCAGATTCCCCTGAGAAAGACATATGTCTTAGTCACTTTGATGTTGGAGAAGAAGTGAAATCAATGTAAATTCATGACAGGTTAAGTGTTGTGATTTCATGTCAGATACAGAGCCAGTGCCATCTGAATGAACGTCTGTAATGTTCTTCAGCAGAAGACAGGATGCATGTATTCCACTGAGGGATGAGAAAACCAGAAAGAGCTGCCAAACCGCAGTAGCATTGTGTCTGGATTACTGTCATTATTCAGTAATGCAAGACAGTTTAATTTGAAATAACGTTTCACAGATGCTAAGGAAAAAATATCTCAAGAGACAGTGGCTTCTAATCTGATCCTGAACCTAATTCGACAGATGGGACAGACCTCGAGGTCTGAGACCTTAGCCAAGTCACATGCCCAAAAGGCAAAACTACATCCACATGTGGATTGACTATGATTACACACATGCATACACACATGATTTTTGGCCATTTTTAGTGCAATTGCACTCAATTCAGTCTGGAGCCCAGTAGCTGCCCATACTCCCTGTCTGAAAGGGATGATTATGAACAAATATGTGCTTGTTACTAGGCTCTCATTATATGAAAGACAGGTGTTAAAGAACTTTTCGGTGTCCTCACAAAACTGTTATTACACTGTTATTACAATTAAATGCCATGGCATAACTGTATCATCACACCACTCCTAGTTTATCCAGGTGCTTACATAACACATTGGCTGAAATGATTTTTACCCTTCCTTCTTGTAAGCGTCTGGAATATTTTAACAACTTCCAGACCTGTAGAAAAAGACTGCCAGGTTAATTTTTTGGCACAGATATTTGTCTAATCTTCAGAGCAAATGAATGTAAGATATATTGTTCCTGGCTAATAAAATGCTCCAAAGTAGCCTTGAATAATAATATAAATATATAATATTCATGAATAGATTATTTGTAATTTGCTTGCAAGTGGGTGTACACTAGACTTTTGTAGTGACGTGAGAAATCTGGAAGGACATTGAATTATTAACTTGGTGCAATAAAACTTGGAAAAAGTGCTACAGTGTGACAATGATCAGAGGAACAGTTAACTGAACTCATACTGACTCTGTTAAATGAGCACTGCTTCCCAGAATAAACTTCACTGTTATGAGGGATAAGCATGCAAAACTACATTAGGAAGATTCAGTTGTGCCATTAAAAGATGCTCACGTACGTTGGGATCTACCTAACCTATTGTTTCCATTACAACATACATTTTGCCATGCTAAATCCCTCAACACACACCCACACTGAAAAAGCAGTGTCCTATTACATGGCCAGTAAGTTATTACTGAAGGAATGGTGGATCTTAAATGAATTATTGAATGTTGATTCTGGCTCTTCTTTGAGTGTTGACAGGTTTCAGGTTGTCAGGTTATATTAAAGCAAGTAATTATAAGAACAATGTTTTAAATTATACAGTAATTACAAAAACAGTCAAGCAAGCTATTCAGCTACGAGGTGTTCTGAGGAACAGCCCAATAGACTCACTGTCACTCCTTTGAAGCAGTAATTTCTCAAGGACTTGACTTCTGTGTGTATATAATGGATATTCTAAGACTAACCTTGTGAGAAAACTGTCAGCTAACTAATAACCTATGAGGACCATACTCATTTAGAAAGGAGTGTAATCACAACAAATGACTTCAGGTAGTGCATCACTCCAGCAGAGCTTACACAGAGACTGACACGTCTCCTGTAGATAAGCACTTCGGCATATGTGCTGAGAATAGAGCCAATAACAATGAGCTGTCACGGCATCACTCTATTTCTAGTAGGGGGAAGTACAGCTTGGCTAGACAGGTTGCTGCTGAATGAAAGGCCTGTCTTTACAGATCTTCTCATTACATCCCACCATAACACTAATTATTCATCTTATGTAGCCTATGTTTATATAAATACATTTGGCTTTAATGACTTTTAATGACAGTCTGTTACCTGCGGACGACTCATTTAGGTACCTCATTTGACCTATTACTTGGCAATTCCATTTCTTTTCCAAGAAAAAAAACCCTGCCTTTTAAGTTTATCCAACTCAGTTAAAGACTTCTAGTTAATTTTCCAGACTTTGGAGAGTAACTCTGCAGATGTAGGAACAGCTTCTCTCTGGCCAAATATATTTGGATGTGTAAAGCAAACACTAGTTCTACTTCAACACCTTAACCTGAGAAATCTCATAATGTTTGCATTGCTTTTGGGAACAGAAGCCATGAAGGATGGAACATGTGTCATATCCAATTAAGATCCAGTGCTTTTCCATATGTGTGCATGAGTTCCTGGGCCATTTTTATGGCCTGAAGTGCAGAAAGTTAAAAACATCCCTTCTGCTGACCATTATGGAATCAGGTATCATGGGCTCATATATATCTGGCTGGAGATCATTCAGATGGTCAAGTCTGGATCTCAAAGTAGTAGAAATAGGGCAGGACTCTGACTGTTCCAAGAGAAAGAAAACTATAAAATCAGACACCCAAGGGAAACAGACTGAAGGTCAGGTATCTTCTATAGATTTCCCTTTGACACTGAAACTTCCTCTTGAATATGCAGACACTAGTGCAATCGTAGGAATGTGCTGTGAAGCGATGGTTTTAATACAGAACTGCAAGGTACAATGTGTCATTGAAAATGAACATACAGGAATGTAGGGTTGAATGTGGCTGGACTGGTAATATCATTTTCTCTTTTATTGCCTGCAGGTTCTAGCTGGAACAGCTCACAGCTACGAAAGTTGAGCCATAGGAACAGGAACACGAAGCTAACATACAACAACATCCTTGAACCTCAGACCACAGGTCTTTATTACTAAAATAAAATGTTTGTTTGAAAATCTTCGGGATGATAATGAACTGGAGCTAATAAGTGTGCGGCTGTGGATTTGGTGGCCAACACATAAAAATACATTAAAGTATCAGGCGTGATTTCCTGAAACACCACTGCTCCGTGAATGTGAGCTCATATAATACAAGCACAGGGCAATGACAGGGAAGCCATTAACAAGAACTTTAATTTAAAAAACAGGTGTACAAGTCTAACCAAAAAATATTACATTCATTTACAGTTTTCAGTGATGAAACAAAAAACCTTATGAGAATAAGATACATGTTAAGAAAAACAGACATTCAAAGCTAATGGTTTTTGAAGCATGATGCTTCAATGTATTTGTAACTCAAGTTTTTATATATACACTTTGAAATATAGGAGTGACAGAGTGGACATCCTGGTTCAACATTGACCATCCTGGTGGTAATGGGGACTATGAGAGGCTAGAGGCTATTCGATTTTATTACCGAGAGAGAGTGTGTGTCCGGCCTGTTGCCATGGAGGTCCGTACCACTGACTGGGTACCTGCTTCAGACACCGGGGAGGTGGTACATTCCAGTCTGGAGAAAGGTTTCTGGTGCATTAATAAAGAACAACCATATGGACGCATCTGCTCCAACTACCATGTGCGATTCCAGTGTCCACCAGGTACCATATGCAAGCAACAATCAGTCATGGTAGATTACCATGATTTACACTGCCACTTGTAAATAAGCTATCTATGCACTTCTGGTTAAATGCTAACGGCATTTCATTGGCTCTGTACATGTACCTTGCACAATGACAATAAAGTTGAATCTAATCTAATCTAATCTAATTACCACTAGCTATGAGCTGGATAATGAATGAGAAAGAGATGGATCAGTGAATGTTTTTGAAAATGATATATTGTCTGATATTCTTTCAATTCTTCAGTTCAAACCTACTGGACAAACTGGAGTGAGTGGGGTCCTTGTTCAACCACTGCTTGTAATGATGTAGGCATCCAAGTTCGTAGACGGAAATGCATGAGCACACAGCCTCTCTCCAAGCTGGTCACACCAACCTGCCCAGGCCCTCATGCTGAGCGGAGAGAGTGCTCTACCCCAGCATGTCAAGGTAACTGAATTTAAATGAGAATGTGCTTCTGCAATGCTGTGTCATTGTTCTAGGGTCCCAGGTTGAGCTTAGTGTTACTGTCTGTGTGCAGTTTGCATGTTCTCCCAGAGACAGTTTACTGGTTTCATCCCTCCTACCTAAACATGTCAGTAGGTTGATTGGATACCCTTAATTGCCTCAGTGTGAACAAGTGGGTGAATGTGTTTGTGTATGGTGTTATGTTATTGCCTAATGTTCCACCAGTGGTGTGTCCCCATCTGTACCCAGTGTTCCAAGAGAGGAGATAGCTAATCAGGGTCATATGTGTGTGAGCTCATGTCATGTCTGTGATGAGCAACATGTTGGCTGGTTTTACATGTCTCAGAGGAAACGTGCTAGTCTGAGCTGTCTAATGGGTGGGAATTGGTTAATGTGGAAAATCTAAAAAAAAACCTAAACCCATAGAATTTGTCACACCTCAGGAATTTATCATTAAATAGAATTATTCAAATAATTTCAAGAGGCTTTCTGAATCCTGTTTAGCTGATTTTATGTCAGAAGGACAGCCCTTTAGTTTCAATACAAAACTCCTTTATCTCTTTTCCAACCAGCCAAGTGGAATGAGTGGGGGAAATGGAGCACTTGCTCAGTTACCTGTGGGAAAGGGCGGAGAACCAGACGGAGAACGTGTAACAAGTCATCTGACACAATCCGTTGCAAAGGACGACCAGTGGAAGTCCAGAAGTGTGGAAATACCCCATGTCCAGGTGTGGTATAACGTATAACCTATTCTATCCTTCAAAGTCTTAAAAAGCAAAACGTGCAATGTTAGATTTTACCGTGCTTTATATTTGTGCAAATTGTAGCGGTGTGTCAACTTGTGTGTCCTGTGGGACACCCAAATAAGGAGTGCAGCCACTGTGTTTGTGAGGGACAGACATTACGGGGGGAAATCCTGAGTGTGACTGGAGTTCCAGTGTCTGGAGCTAGTGTGGCTGTGGCAGACCAGCCAAATGTTATCCGTGCCCAGACAGATGATAACGGTTTGCTCAAGATCTATGGCATGTGCTCAAGCCCTGAGACTCAGCTTCTCATCAGCAAGGAAAAATTTGCTCCAGCCACTGTCCCTGTTTTCAGGAATAGCAGTAGAAACCTCTGGGTTCGAGCTTTTCTCAGGTCCTCAGGTAAGCTCTTTGCAGCAGCAACTCCTGACTCTGACATAGGAATATGACATTTATAAGACATAAGTTGAGAGGTGTAAAAGAACATTGTACCAAGTCGACAACATACAGTCATCAACATACAGTGTAACAGATGTTTTGAATGTTACCTTTATTCAGAATGTTTGAAAAAGAACTAATATAAGGTTTCAATTTATTATCCAAATAAGTCAAAAATCATACTAAAGACCTAAAACTAGCCTAAACAACAAGGTACATGAGCTTTTCTGATGTACAAAGTTCTCCTGATTGTTGTGGACATGATTTTTTTAAACAATCTAAATTTAATTAAGATTTTTTACTTTAAAACAAGATCTTCAACCAACCCAATTTGGCAATTCTGCCATTAACTGTCCTATCTTGCGCTTCCCCTGAGCATGGGGCAGCACAATTCCTCCCCAGTAGGCCTCACTTATCATTTGTTGCAGTTCTCATTTTTGACCACGATGTGGAAATAATAACTCTATGAATTTACTGTAAGTGTGCAGTGAGTAAAGCATGATTGTGCATCATCTAGAAAGGTGAGCAAATCAGTGGCACTTTGGCTTATATCTGTTATATTGCAACAATTTTTAAATCATTGGTTATTCAAAAGAGTTCATTAGTATTTCAACAGTCTTTAGAATGTATGGCGTTGTGAATAAAGGTTAACATTCAACTGTCATCTTGACAGAGGATCCATGCTTACTCAAGATGTCTGGAGAAAACCAGTAACAGAAATATATAAATGGATGTATATATCAATAAATTAATTTATGTGGGTACTCCCAACAATATTTCATTTGTGTTTCTTAACTGTATTCGATTTATTGTTCCTTCTCTAGCATCTGGAAGTTGTTTTCCCTAAAGTTTTTTCCCTAAATTTCCTTATAGAGAAGCCATACATTGTTAAACATCCTGAAGACAAAGTACGATATGAAGGACAACGTGTGACTCTTTGCTGCAAAGCAGCAGGAACCCCTATACCTGATAAATATTACTGGTAGGATAATAGGAATTCTTATCTATAATCTTAATATAAATTATAGCATTAGCATATTAAATCACTTTATTTGGTCCCCAGGTATCACAATGGAACTTTGCTGGACCAGAAACTATACAAGAATGAATTAGACTTGGTTTTGCGTGATCTGAAACCAGAACACACTGGGATGTATTATTGCAAAGCCAACAGTCTTACAGGAACTATTAAGTCCAGTCCTGCATTTCTGACTGTTTTAGGTAAGTGCATAATCGATTAATCTGCCAGAGTTAATCACTGAATAGTATATGAAGCTCTTTACAATATTAATTCAGAATGAAGTCTAGCAGATGTTTGTGTTGGTACTGATTAGTCATCTCTATGCACTTAACTGACGGTAAAGGAATGGACATGTCTAAGTGTAAAGCACTGGAAATTTTAATGAAATCTTTGACATCTTATCAGATTATTGTACAATTCCACCTCCATGTACATAACTACTCATTGCACATCATTTCCCTTGATGCTAGTCAAAGTGTAGATTTACAGAAACCATCCTGCTATGTGTTTAATTAATCATAATTTTTGCTACTAATAATAATACTCACTTCATTATTTTAATGCTGCCATTTGGAGACACTAATCTATTGAGTCTGCCATGCATTCATACGCTTTAATCAATATGTGTATATTTTGGCAAGTAATTTATTTTTTCATTCTTTAATATTTAAGACTGGAAAAATTACTGTAATTGTGCAATTTAAACATTTGTAATAATAATAATATAAAAGATATTACATTTGCATACTTTATTGTGAAACTTTAAAACTACATTTTACACCAGAGATATCAAAAATACTTTAAAAAAAACATACTTAATATAATTATATACTTTATACTTAAAACAAGGCAATAGGAAATCCTGATTTTATGAATAGCCACACAGGAAGTTCACTTGACAACCAATAACAACTGCATGGCCATTTTGGAAAATGTTGAACATGATCAATAAAAATGTTGCTAACAAAACTAAACAATCATGGACATATGTTAGCTCATGTACTGTATGTGAAAGATGCCAGTTAGTACTTTCCACTGAGTGTGTTCAGATTTATTGTGATGTAGCATAAGTAGCACATGCCACATAGCCCTCAACCTCTTTGGTTAGTGAGGGGAGAACTAGCTAAAATCCATTAGCTACTTTATTAAGCTATTTGTTCTACATTTGTTCCAGTGAAACCTTTCTACATTTAGTTCATAATAATAAACATTATTGCTCACTTCACCGTTTTGTTTCTATACTGTAAACACTTAAACAACTTGTTATGTTCTTTAACACATATTCATAGTTTTACTATGGCATTATATAACAACATTTATTCTGGTCTATTGAGAAGCTCATTATAAACAAATTATACATGAAACTCGATTATGCCAATATTTTTTATTTGCATGTAGTTTTACAGTGTGAATTTTTGTTATTACTTTTCTTGGAATCCTGTGCTTGTCAGATGTGGTAGTGTATGTGTTTAACTAAATAAGTTAATTTTATCCCCTTTCATAATTTACAGCCAAAGGAACTCCAGCATGTAATTCTACACCTGAAAGTCACCTGATTAAACTGCCTTTAGACTGCAAACAGTCAGGCACAAAATCCAAGTGGTATAATGCTGGTCGCTGTGCAAACAACAAATGTCCTGGGTCACTGGACTTTGACCTACGATGCAAAGATTCATCTAGTTTCTGCTGTGGGGTTAAAGAAATGGAAACAAAGGACATTGACTGTGGCAGCTACATTCTTCCAATAAAGGTTGTGACTGAATGTGGCTGTCAAAAATGTGTCCAACCCAAAATTCTGGTACGGGGTAGAGTGGTTGCTGCAGATAATAGTGAACCCTTAAGATTTGGACATATTTTCATTGGAAAGGAACGAATAGGAATCACTGGTTATCAAGGTGGGTTCACAATTCAGGTATCCAGTGACACTCAACGGCTGGTAGTGAACTTTGTGGACCCATCCCAAACGTTCTTAGATACTCTCAAAGTGTTTGTTTTTGATAAGAAGGGTGGTTCAGTTTACCATGATGTAAAAGTAATGCGAAAGCAGGAACCAATTGACATCAATGCAGCAGAAAGCAATACTATTTATCTGGGTGAAATAAAAGGGGAAGATCCCATCGGTCAGCTGGTTATACCTCCAAACTCATTCCACAAAGACACTGGGGAAATGTACGAAGGCACAGTTAAAGCAAGTGTCACTTTCTTTGATCCACGCAATGTCACAACAGCTGCAGCTATTCCAGGAGACTTGAACTTTGTGGGTGATGAAGGTGATGTGCTTCCTTTGAGGACATATGGGATGTTTTCTCTTGATTTTAGAGATGAGGCAAATCAGGAGATCCTTGGAGCTGGTGAAGTCCAAGTGCTTCTTGACACTGAACATGTCAAAATGCCAGAGCATATACCTACTATGAAACTGTGGTCTCTCAATCCAGTCACAGGTATCTGGGAGGAAGAGAGTAATTTTCAACCTACTCAGGTTACCAGTGAAGGAAATGGGAGGAAAAAAAGAGAGGAGCGCACATTCCTGATAGGAAACATGGAAATCAGAGAGCGCAGACTGTTTAACTTAGATGTACCAGAAAATCGCCGCTGCTATGTCAAGGTTCGGGCATACATGAGTGAAAAATTCTTGCCTACTGAGCAACTTGAAGGCGTGGTGATCAATCTTATAAACTTGGAGCCCAGGCCTGGATACTCATCAAATCCCAGAGCTTGGGGACGTTTTGACAGTGTGATAACAGGACCAAATGGAGCTTGTCTTCCAGCCTTTTGTGATGCCCAGAGAACTGATGCATACACAGCCTATGTCACAGCCACAATGGGAGGTGAAGAACTTGAAGCAGCCCCATCGACACCAAAAATGAATCCTAACATCATTGGCGTATTACAACCCTACTTAGACAAATTAGATTATCAGCGATCAGATCATGATGATCCAGCACTCAAAAAAACTGCTTTTAGAATAAATTTAGCCAAGCCAAATCCAAATAATCTGGATGAAACCAATGGACCAATATATCCTTATCAAAGTCTAATTTCGTGTGAAAACGCACCCATTGATTCAAATCATTTCCGATTCTTCCGTGTGGAGAAAGACAAATATGAGTATAATGTGGTACCTTTTCAGGAGAATGATCTCACAACTTGGACTGGGGACTACCTGTCATGGTGGCCAAACCCACAGGAGTTCAGGGCTTGCTATGTCAAAGTTAAGATACACGGGGAAACAGAAGTAATGGTTAGGTCAAAGAACTTTGGTGGCACACATCCTCAGACCCGGGGTCAGTTGTATGGAATTAGGGACATACGCAGCACTCGTGACTTGAACCATCCTAACACCTCTGCTGCTTGCTTGGAGTTCAAATGCAGTGGAATGCTTTTTGACCAAGGTGCTGTTGACCGGTCTCTAATTACTGTCCTTCCACAAGGGAACTGTCGGCGAATAGGTATTAACAGTCTTCTGCAAGAGTACCTTACAAAGCACCCACCTCTTCTACAAAACAATGAATCTCATGCATTTAACATGTTAGCTCCTGTGGACCCACTAGGCCATAACTATGGAATATATACTGTTACAGACCAGAACCCCCGCATTGCAAAAGAGATTGCCATAGGACGCTGCTTTGATGGTACCTCAGATGGTTTCTCCAGGGAGATGAAATCAGATTCTGGAGTGGCTCTAACCTTCAGTTGCCCAAAAAGAACTGTAAACCGTGAGAGCCTGTTTCAGCGCTTGCAAACAAATCCTGGACAAACGTTGGCACAAATGGCTCGGGGCATGAGGGAATCACAAGGAACACAGGTCAGAAGAGGGTCAGCACAGGTTGTGGCGTATCCTTCTGAGCAACAGGGCAGGATGCAGAGCCGCAGAGTTAGCAGCAGCAGCAGCAGCAGCAGCAGGAGAAGGACTCCTACACGGACTCAACAGAGGCAGTAGACCTGCCTAAATGTAAGTATACTTCACAGTATATATATATATATATATATATATATATATATATATATATATATATATATAGATAGATAAATAGATAGATAGATAGATAGATAGATAGATAGAGAGAGAGAGAGAGAGAGAGAGAGAGAGATAGATAGATAGATAGATAGATAGATAGATAGATAGATAGATAGATAGATAGATAGATAGATAGATA
The DNA here is from genome assembly GCF_022655615.1 of Tachysurus fulvidraco. Classification (NCBI taxonomy): domain Eukaryota; kingdom Metazoa; phylum Chordata; class Actinopteri; order Siluriformes; family Bagridae; genus Tachysurus; species Tachysurus fulvidraco. The sequence goes on from NC_062519.1 coordinate 26,936,626, forward strand.
GATAGAGAGAGAGAGAGAGAGAGAGAGAGAGAGATAGAGATAGATAGATAGATAGATAGATAGATAGATAGATAGATAGATAGATAGATAGATAGATAGATAGATAGATAGATAGATAGAGTTATTTTCAATTTAAACAGGAATTAATATCTTTTCCCTCTCATCTGTGTATAGTTTTTTGGGAAGATACTGGCTGAAGACACTCACAGAGATGATGGAAATGCCAAACTCGGTCAGTCTGGATATTAGATACTCAGTGTTTTCTGAGCCAAATTCCATTATTTGTTATAAACTCACTCTGGACATGTTCTATCCAGTTTTCTGAAGGGAACCATCATTACCATGCTTCATCATTCCCCCAAAAGTACTTGATATGATAAGAAATGTTAAGAAATGTTCAGGCTGGACACTTTTATTTATTACAGCTCTCAAACATTAAAAATGCACATGCATTGTTTAAAACTTTTTGGATCTTATATTTCCAAAAAAGTACATTTCAATCTTTTAAGTTTAAGATCAACATAATCATAACTACTTTATGAGCTTAGATGTACATAAAGAAGTCTCCTGCTATTCTGTTACAGGTATTCACTGTAGGAGGGGTGCATGTGGTTTAGTGGACGAGAGCCTTAATGAAGTAGAAGCAATGCTAGTCTGGCTGCCCCTTTTTCCAAATTAGCAAAATAATACCTCAAATGTAACTCAACCATACTTCAGTTTGACCAAAGAATGAATAAACTAAGCCAAAGAAAGCAAATCGCACTGGCAGCCTAAACAGAACCTGTGTTGATACTTTGGACAGAATAACTGAATAATACAATAGCCCTTCGTTTGAAATTATGATATTTCCATTTTTAGTCTCCAAACTACCTCCTGAATATTTTTAACAGAATTTGAGTCAAAGCAATAAAATTTTAAGTATTCTTTAAAATTCTACATTGCTTTAATCATAACAGTACAGTGTAGCATGGTAAATCCAATAGTTTGTATATAGGTTATAGTATATTATTTCTTATGGGTGTCTGTCTGTCTGTCTGTCTCTTGACGTGCAATAATTCTGACAATGACTTGAGAGCCCTAACCAAATAAAATCTGCCATGTGTGTTAGGACTGTTAAAAGTTAGGCTGATCTCTATGCAAGTTTCCGTTTTACAAAATATGTATTGACAGCTTTCTAACTATTTCTAAGGAATCCTACAAGACCTAAGCAACTTTTCTTAAGAGTGTTCTTTTGATGGACATTTTGCAAAATCTCAGCTTTGCTCAATTTGAGACTCTTCACAGTTTATAATGGAAATAAAAACATTTTACCTGAAGTGAGTATCTCATTATGTGTATCTATACTTTTAGTTCAACGTATAAAAAAATCCTGAATCTAGATAATCTATAGAAATTGAGTTATTTTCATCTAAAATAGTTTGCACCACTGATATATAGACCAGTGGACTATTTCCCAACCCATTTCCAACTGCAATTCCAAACCATTACTGGCTCTTGGATTTCTGTTACAGAGGAAATAAAGAAAATTGTTTGAAATATTTGCAGGATAACAAGAACTGATATAATGATGATGAAATGATAATCTCTTCTTTCAGCATTAAAGGTAGGGTCTCCGATGTTTGAGAAATGCTTCAGAAAACTGAGTCGGGAAGACAAACTAAAAATCAAAACAAAAATCAAAAAAACCTGTAGCCAGGGGTGGGTCTAGTCAATATGCGGTGGAGAGATTTTTCAGTGTGCATGTGTGACATTAGCAGAAAGTGGTTTTAACATTGACATGGAGGATAAAAACAAAGAAAGAAAGTGAAGAAAGACTTACGATAAGGCGAGAAGTAGGACTGTGTTAATATAGGATCAGCTTTCCAGCGCTGGAGAAAACTGAAGGAGCAGGAAGTTGGCCGCATATTCACAGATTCGTGTTTCCCGAGTCAATAACTCCTGAGCTAAACACTGTTACTACACAAATAACACCTCTTTTCTGTCGTAGTAATGTAGAGAGGCAGCTACAACCGCGTTTTGCTAGTAACAGCGTTTAGCTCAGGAGTTATTGACTCTGGGAAACTCCAATCTGTGAATATGCGGCCAACTTTACTTAAGACGCCGAGGTTGCTTTTTTCCTTCTCGATAGGTCAGTAACGGTTTTGCGTTTGTTTTGTTTCACAAAACTAATATATGCCGTCCTTTGCACGATTATGCTTGTGTGTCATTTTTGCTTGTTTGTTTATATGCAGTCGTATTGTTCATCCCTTCAGCTATGATAAAGACACATTTCTTACCATTAGTTGCCTGGGTTGCATGTTTGTTTGGGTGATGTTATATGTCAACATTGGCTTTCAAACATTGGAGACCCTACCTTTAACTTATAATAACACTCCAGTTTAAAATCATCCCCCACTTCTGAAACCAAAGCCGTTGATAGCATTCAATTCCCAGGGACAGTTTAATAAAAAGCCTACTAATTGGGTATTTTACTTGCAAGTCACATAGCACTTAATGAGGTGAATGTTGTTTGTGCTTTTGTGCAATTGGTCTGCCTGAACTCCAAGAGTCCAAAGGAACAATAACGAATCAGATTTGAAAAAGCACCGAGAAAAAAATGCTTCAAATTGTACATGAAATGCACTTCAGACAAGAAAATCTGGAATGCAATTAATATATATTAGTATTACATTCCTATAATTATTTATAATAGAAACATTGATTGTGTGCCTATTAGACTTGTGTGGCACCCTGGGAAAACCCTTCACAGGGTCAAATTGGGAAAAAAAGATCTCCTATATATTGTTCTAAAATCTACATTTCCTGAAAGCAATCTTCTTGCATTGTAAAATCTAGTTTCTCCCAAAATTGAGAAAATAGCTTAAATTTCAACTCCCCAATAGGACATAAGTTATCACTATGATTATCAGCAACATCCACAGACTTTTGTCTCATCCTCTGAAGATCAAGGTTATCGTTGAGTGTCTCAACATTAAGCTCATATTTGTGAACCTCTTACGTGGCTAGCTAACCCTTCTTGCTACAGTGGATATTTGAGGAAGTGTAATTTCACAGTAAATTATTTAGTTATCTGGGGCCTAAGGAGTTTGTGCCTACCATGAAGTTAATTAATTGTGTCATGAAAAAATACTAAATAAAGGGAGAAATCTTAAACATTTTTGTTATGTACATTAAATCCTCACTTTCCATCCTGACCCTAAGGGTGCAGAGGACAACTGAGTAAACCGGCCAGAAAAATAATTATGCTTCATGGATTATAAATGGCATAAATACCTAGTCATACTGTCTGCAGAGTCAAGAGTGTTGACAAGCTGAGCTGTTAATGTGTCCCACTGGCTCAAGTGTTTTCATGGACATTGTGAATTATAGGAATAATATTCAAATAAGGCATTTGTTAATTTGTACAGATTTAGGCCCTTGTCCATCCCTGCTCCTCTGGCACTGTATCATACAGTAGCTGCCCCTGTACTCTGATCCTCAGATGGGATATGCAAAGAAAAGGTTTGCCCCAAAAAGCAAACCACAAGCTTTAAGCAATTTCTCAAGCATTATATAAAAAAAGAAAGGTAACAGCTGAGATTATTTTGTAATGACCTGGCCAAGCTGCCTAATGTAATATTCCCCACTATATACATTACATTTACAGCCTATTGGAATATCAAGATAATAACCAATTACACTGATACAATACAGAAATGGTAACTTGGCCTCCTCTTAGCTTTCAAAATCTCCTGTGACATGAGTGCAAGCACATGTCTTTTCTCAAGTGTCTGGCTGGTTTTAGAGAGACTATAACTTATTCAGGAATATCCTTTGGCCAAATGTGCTTCGGGTAATTTCACCGCTGCCTAGCATATAATGTAAGTTATATGGCTGCCACTTTAATCTGGATAGAAATCTCTGGTTGTAATTAATGCATTTTATAAATCATTCTCTGGAATTTCCTGTAAATCTTTGGTAACATATCGCATGGCAATCCCTATCTTTTGATCACATAGTAATGTTTGTTAAGTGATTTTTGCAACAAGTGTCTGTTAACATTAACTGTAAATAAAGGTTTCTTGTGATCATCATACTGTACTTTGAGTTGCAGTACAGACATAGAATTAAAATTCGGTGTCAATATATGCAATTTTACAAGCCATACATTATCCTTAAAATGAGAGATTCTGGTGTAAAACCCTGTGTCCTGAAAACTTTCCCATGACGTAAGTTACAGCTTTACCTCTGATATTTACAAAAAACCAACAATGAAGGCCAGAAATGCTAAATACACATCACATCTCAACATTCATGATACCTTTTGATACAAGACCATGTGTTAGATATTACTATAGAAATATAAACTATAACATTTCTTCAGAACAATCGGAATCAAGAATTCAAAAGTGCTGTTGTTTGAGGGATGTTCAAAAAGAAATGAAAAGTTTGATGAAATATTTCACAAAATTTCATACCATATAAAATGTGTGGTGTATAGATGCTTTTCCCTTTTTCCTTTATAGGAAATGAATCTATTAATCAACTCTAAAACTTGAGGCAATGTTCACAAGTGAAAAATTGTTGCAATAAAACACATTATGTGAGCAGCAATGGCTAAACAGCAGGGTCACGCCTACCCCTTTCTGGGCCTAATACCCAAACTGTAAAAAATGTACAATATTTTGCACCTCTTCTACACGGTTTGTCTTCATGTTCTATGGATAAATGCCACTGGCTTTTACATAGTCAGAATAGGAAGTGACTCCAAAACATGAGCCATAGAGAGATATACAGAGATACTGTGTAGCCTAAACAGCTTTGACTTCTTGTATCTTTTATTGTTTAGTGCCAAGTTCACAAGTGGAGGTGAAATAATGGGGTAACAATATTTAATTTAATTATAGTGAGACAAAACAGCCTATGATCCTGATACAAAAGCCAATCTCACCCATAATACTCATCCACAGATGCTTCTCAGAGGAAATTAAAACAGTCCTTTATTCCTCAGATGGAAATTTGGTGTTTTTACAAGCAAGGGTTATGCAAAAAAGAAAAAAAGACCCAACTAGAGCTTTTGAATCAATGGTTCCCAAAGTTTATTTATTTATATGTAGCCCAAGTAGAATATAATGATTAATAAATATATACTTATATAAATGGATAAATACTACTTATATAAATGGAAACTTCAGGAATGAAATGCTCAAATAAACTGGCAAACATGAATTTACATATCTGGAAACTGAACAAAAAAATATTAATATAATAATAATTTCCACAATTCTGTGATGATCAATTTTTTAAATAGAGGGATATAAAACCTAATAAGAGAAACATTTATACATATTGAGCAAGCATTTATGATCTAATTCACTCTTAAACTCTGATTTTAGAAATCCAACTCTTAACCCTAATTTTGTAGTAGAGATAAGTGAATTTTATAGGAGCAAGTTTATGATATTGGTAAGAGATTGGTGGTCTGTGTTTTTCCCCTGGGAGATGTTGAATGCCCTCTGAGATGTTGTAATTAAGATAATCATACTGAGAGCAGTGATTAGAGCCCAGGAGAGAAATGGTTTACATCTTTGCAGAGTAGGTTATGTAATTCTCATTAGTCTAATTAGCTTAGCACAATCAGTGCACGGCTGAATTAAAGCAGGTTATTGTAATCAGGTCTGTCAGCTATGTTTTTGAATAAATTGGTGTTTTCTTGTTGTGTATTCTCAACCACTGAGATAATATGTAGAGATATAAAGATACAAGTTAGAGCTATTTAACTAGATTTGTCAGTTGTCACCAATTTGCAGTTAATTCAGTTTAGTGTATTCGACAAACAAAAGTATTTGTCTTACTAATGACTCCAGAATTGGTGGTGCAATTTGGGGCAATTTTACAAATATGTATATAATTGTGGAAAATCTTTTAAACATAAGGTGTGAATATTTCAGAAAAATACCTTAAGAAGTTAATAAAATCTATATATACAACAGTCTCACAGCTCCAAGGTCAGTGGTTTGTTCCTTAGAATGGTTTACCGTCTTTGGAGTTTTGTTTGTTTCACCCATAGAGTTCCAGGCTCTCTGGTTTCCTTCCACCTCTCAAAAAACACACTGGTGGGTGGATTAGCAAGTCTAAATTACATATATTAGAGTAAATGATTGAGTATAAGTACATGGAGCCCTAAGAGGGACTGGTATCCCATCCAGAGTAATTTCCTGCCTTTCACAAGGTTACAATTTAACCCTGGTTAGTGAAGGTGATGAGTGTATCTAATACTATACACGGTGTCCCATTACCGAGCATAACTCAAAAAAAGTCAGTAAACACCTGAATTTTCACATCAACATTATTCAACATTCCTAATTTTCTCAGTATATATACCTCTACATTTAACTTGGCTTTGCATTCCTATGATTAGATGCATTAATTGCTGCTCGGATACCTCATATCAATATAAAAATAACAAAATATTCATTAACCCTATGGAGCTGCATTTTTTTTTAGATCACCCTGTTCTTAATATTCCATTACAAGTGTTCTGAAAATAAATATATTAATTAATAAATAAACTTCCTCAATGCAAATTTTATTTATGACCATGATCCTGCTAACTAACTATTCAAATGTATATAATAATATTTAATATTGAAAAATGTTTTTTAAGCTGTAACAAATATAATAATGTAAAAAAAAAATGTACCCCTGGATAATATTTACATACTTGACTTTGAGATCTATTGTGCTATTATATTATGACTTGTGCTTCTAGAAGCAGTGACATGTAGACTTGCTGACAAATCACTGTACGTTCTCTGCTTGTCGCCTGCTTCCATGATTTAACCCACTCAATAGGGCTTCTGTAGTAAGAAAATAAACCGGCTGTGAATTAGCAGTCATGTGTGGCTTGGATTAAGGAAGCGTGTCCCGCCAAGAGCACTTACTCAAGGCAAGACTTAAATATATAACTCCCGGCGAGGAAGCTTGGTGAGGTGAACCACAAGGGTGCCATTTAGTATAACTCCTTCATTGTTGCTCTTCTTCGTAATGTTTTTTACATGCCAATGGTCTCGATGAAGCCACACAAATTTCTTCTGTTTCCATGATTCTTCCATGGTTTTGAATTTGAGAGAAATATTTGTTCTACTAAAAAAATAAATACATTGACTCCAAGACCAAGTTGAAATATAAGATGTCTATCTTTTCAGCATTAAAAGAAATTCTGTGTAATAAAAATAAAATAGTACTACCACTATCTATTCCGTATACGTGCTGACCTACCATGACAGTATGTATTATTAAAATAATATTTTTCTTATATAGAAACATTTATTCCAAAAGCAATGGGAGACAGAATTACAGTCCAGTACCAAAACTTTTTACAAGTCTGATTGCATGTGAAAAATTTTATTATTTTAATGCTTACTGCACACAGATAAGCAATTATAAATACTGTGACTAATACTTTCACAATTGTAAGTTAGAATTTTAAATTCTTTCCAAGTTCTTGCCCTAAGCCCAATATACAGTATCTGTGAACTCTGACCCATTCCAAAATAACACGTAAAAACATGTAAATAATAAAATGTGCAATAGAACTGAAAATTGGTAAATGTGAAATTACTGAATGTAAGTTAAAACTGTAACACTAAAACTGTGTAAAAATGTTTGACTTTCCCAGGTTTGTACTCATGAAATTTGTTGAGAGAATGACAAAAGACAACTTTGAAGAATCTAAAATATGTTTTTTTCACTGCATAATTTTACTAAATAAAAAGGCCAGTGTATCCAAACTGGTAATTGGTATTGTATATGAGAGTTGCTCAAGGTTCATCACTGTTTATACTACGCTATATCGCTATACGCTATAGCTTACTTTTAGTTGTATTTCTGTGTTGTTCTTTTATAGCACCATTGTCCTGGAGGCGCATTGTTGCATCATATATGGACATCTGACAGTTCTAGGATTTGAACTCATAACATTACCACTAGATCCAAATCTCTCTGTCTAATAATAAACAGATTTTAACATGTATTCTTATTTAACAAATCAATCATATCATGATATTATCTTTAAGAGACAGTTTGAACAAATACTTTTGGACAGAGCCTGAGCTGTACTGTAACTTTATGCTTTCCTCCATGGAAAAGTCTTAAGGACAAAGGGGTTTGTGTCTTCTTATTAACAAGCAACATTGGTTCTGTCTTTAGTACAGTAGCTTCAGTAGAAAGCTAGAGAATGACTTAGTGACTGTTAAAATGTAATCAATAACCTTTCACAGATGTTTCACAACATTTAAGATAACTATACTCAGAAAAAAATACAAATAATTCCCAACAACCAACTATCATTATCATTATTTTCCATATAGTCAAATATTTTCCAATTATCACCTTGTCCAAGTTTTTCTCAACACAAGCCATATTTCTGTAAAATATTTTCATATTCATGCTATCTTTATAATTGTAAGACTATTACAATACGATATGTTCAGACATCCTGATAAATTGTTTAATTATCAAAGCCAAAATCAATTGTCTGCCTTTTTCACCACAACAGATGATAGAAATGAAGTAAATCGGGGCCCTAATTATGTGCTTTGAACGTAATTATAGTTCACCATAATTTTCCATCAGACTGTTTGAAATGAACCAGACATAAACTTACATCAGCTTATTGGCAGGGGAAGAGTCAAAGACTGACTAAAACACTAACCCATAATCTTACATAATAAAACTTTCGACATATAACCATGAGATCAGGTAGAAAAGCAAGCAGGAATGATGGATACGTGTATTAATTGATGACAAAAAGTAAATGGTGCTGTGCCACAATTCAGTATTGTCTGCAAAACCTAACAATGCATCTGACATCTTACCAAGACATAATAAACAAATTTAAAAAAGACAACTCAGAAATCACAATATCAAAACATCAATATCAATAGAAAAACAACTGCAAACAGAAAAGACAGCAAAAGTAATAAATAAATAAATAAATAAATCAGAAAATTAAAAAAAAATCTAATAAATAAGTGCAAATTGACTGGAATGCAAAACAAGAAGTCTTGATTGGGACATGTAACTAATCTCCAGCAAATTTGTACCTCACCACTATGAGAAAGACTGGACACAATATTTTTCCACCAGTCTCCAGGGAAGCTCATCTATCAAAAACATCCCTTCTCAAAGAAATATGCATCTTTCTGGCAATCACCCTCGAAGACCCCTAACTCACAAGTCAGGAATTAACAAACACACTTTCCAAAAATATGGTTCTTGTTAATTTATCTATAAGACTGAGACTGAGACTACATTAAACCAAGAAACTCACTCAAGAAAAGGTTTACTTGTAATTAGCATGCAGTCCAGCTGCTGACAAATGACTGAGAAAGACTAAAACACCTGTTCTGTGTTTGACAAGTTCTCCAAAGCAACTCTGAAGCTTGAGATTTATAGCCACGTCCATTGTCCGCCCACTGCCTCTCATCCAGATACAATCAAGTTGTGGAGGGAATTGAACAGGAAATAAATTCCAGCTTTGAATTCGGTCTCACACTGCATTAAAAACAACAGTTGGCCCTTTGAGATCTGCCTGATTAGGGTTCAACTTAAGTACATGCATCTTTTTTGTCCAAAAGTTAGCTGCGAGATGAAGGAAAGGTCCATCTCAAGGTATCACATCATGATAACGTTATCTATCTGACCTGAATGTTTGCTTCTAACACAGTCAAAACATGAAGGTTTACATCAATTCACCCACAACCTTGTCTGAAAACAGACATTTTACTTTAAAGAAGTAAATGTAGTCACAGGAAAGTTTATCGAATGTGCTTTTCTTTATTAGCCTTGTTACCATAGGTCACTTAGCTTGCAGCCTCACAAGTGATATCACCGTATTTTTGTTGGCATACATTTGGTAGATCAATTTACTAGCACAGCTATCACTATGTAAGCAAGCTAAGATGAAAACAAGTCATATATTAGCTTTGTTAGTAACAATAATCTGGTTAGTTAGCAAGTTTGTTTGCTAACTTTGTATTTACAGCTTTTTACTGAATAACCTGCTTTTATGTTAACTGACTTCAAGTCAAGACTCTATACTTATAACTTATCATCATCATCAACTTATCATCATTTTTTATTTATTTCTATGAACATATCTATAACAATATGAAATACCCCACAGTTAAGCCTTAATTTTATATCCTTAACATTAAGGATATACATATTGAATTTTTTGCAACCATCAAAATCCTTGATTAATTAAAGAATCTGTTTGGACTATGAGACTGAATTCCTATTTGGCAAATTATTTGGTATTAATAATTTTTTCTAACCTGTAGACTTTTTGAAGAAAGAAAAAACTATTATTTTTGGATTTTGGGAAAATGTAAGCATTTCTGAGACAGAAGTGTATTTTTCTCTGGAGGTTCTGGCTGAGCTCATTCTTCTGAGACTGATGTAAAACCAATCCTCTCTCTCCTACAGAGAGCCTCCTAAAATTTCCGTGCATGTCAGAATGTCCCTGCACCTGCCACTCCATTCAGGTTAATTCTGAAGTTGCATGCCATCACAGGAATGATGTGCTCAGCCCAAATTACACCACAGCATGTGCTGGGCTTCTAAAAGTGGAAGCGCAGCTGACAAATGCCTACAGTCATTTACAAAGATGGATTAAGTAACGGGACAATGTATACCGCATTTTAATGATTTCCCACAATTAAGTACTAAAGGTGAGAATGCAACCTGTCTTTTTCAGTTCATCTGGTTGGTATGATTTGTAATTAGGTGTAATTTATCCTTTTATAGATGCAAGAAAAAAAAAAACGTTGTGAGTCCTTTGACATTACCAGCATATTTGCACTAATTACAAATGAAATATGTTCTGACATTCTGCTAAACTCAATGACAAACTCATACAATCACATTTTACAGTTATTTGTTTTGTTAATACTGAATATACTATCTGAACATTCACAGTCTAGAACATTTACAAAATGTATATGAACTGATATATCAGTATGTTTGATTCTAGTCCATTATTATGACTTGAAAATCAGAATGCAGAAATTTAGGTAATTTTAAATGTTTGTTTAATCTTGATTCATTTTTTAATTGTTGTTTATATCTTGGATTTTTTTTTCATATCTTGCATGTATGACAAATACTATTATTAAAGTCAATTCAGTAAATGAAATATTCCAGTAGAAACGAATGTTAATTTTTCAAAGATTTCTTTCAAAGACTGTGAATAAAACCACATTTGGATTTGCCTAAAAAAATACCACATACTTCACATAAGGTCACAACCTTTTGAGAAAGGATGTTCTTCAAGCTTCTTTCACGGTTGCAGCAATAAAATGATCTGGATATTTGCCTGGACATATGCTGGTTCTGACATTGTCAATTCAAGGCAAGTCTGAGGCCTTCTGACAATTATTGGCAACATGCTATCTGAAGGTTTAATAATAAATAAGTAAATAAATTATCAATTTTAATTTTATCCTGGAGAAATGCTCAACCTTAGTCATGACCTCAGATTTTTATCTGGTTTATGACCTTCAGCAGAACATGTGTGCTTAATGACTTTTACAAATGTACAGTATGTGTGAAATTTCCATTTCCTTTTGGGGTTGTCTAATTTCACTCACATTTTCTGGGCTCCTTTTTACTGGACTGTGGTTGTCATAAATAACGTCTATCACTGCTCTCATGCAGGGAAGAGGCCATTATATTAAATACACATCATCCAAGTCAAACTCTTTCTGAATTTGTTTACACTCACTCTGTTGAGAGTGTGAGTAAATACTATTCATATCCATTATATTAATAAAATAGAATTATATAAATGTGTCTAAATGGATGCATTTATATAAATATTAAGAAATGAAGAATTGAGAAATGTGTGAAGTCTCTGATCCACAGACATCACCAGATGTTAGAAATCATCCCCTGGGATGCTCTGCCAGGCCTGTTTCTCCTTCAGTTTTCACTTCAGTAAGTGAAATGCATGCTCACTGGGAGTGAGGTTAGGTTGATTTACTTTACTGTCAAGAATCTTCCACTATTTTGCACAGAAAAACACCATATTTGATCTATAGCATGAGAAATGTTATAGGCATTGTCCTCCTTCAAATTCCATTGTGTTTTGAGGCATTTTTTGGAGTATAGCAAACTACTAGTAAAAATGAAATGCTCACAATTAGGGTTTGAGGATCCATCAAGTTTAATCGTTGCATCAGTTGAAAAAGTATAGACTAAATATAATCATGGAAACAATCTTTAAAATTTTTTAAATATGGTATCAAGGTGATTTGTTTCCAATGACATCTCCATCTCATTGTCATTTACAAATTATTAGTAGGCCTGCCCCAAATTTTAAACAATGTTGGTCACATTGTGACATCCTACGACTTCAGATTCTTTCTTCCGTAGAATTTTGTTCAATATAACACCAACCCAAGATCAATAATGTACACTGAATAAAGGATTGTCCTCAATGGTTCAGTGTTTAAATGCACTGCCGTCTTCGCAATATACAGTAGCTATAATACATGATGCCTCATATATTTTTCATTACAGAAACTATATCTTTCCCCGAAAAGGTGATTAAGTCCTGATGTCATATGGGTGCAGAATAGTGGATAATATATCACACTGCAACCTTTAAGGGTTTGTGGCCTGGAAAGTGTTCAGTAAGCATCAGACACTTTTTGGTGAAGTGTATGAGGCTGAGACTAAAAAGTATGAGGCTGTAACCTAAAATAATTTGGCTGCATAAAAAGGACTTTGATTGTGCTATGCACAAATCCAATATACACTGGATATAAAAAGTTTTCACAGACCTTTAAAAACGGCATGTTTTCATGATGAAAATAATGAAACCTAGATAAATCATGTCAAAACTTTTAGCACCCTCAATATGAAATTACATATAAACTTTACCATATGAAGCATCTAAAATTTAAGTGAAAAATCTCTAAATCAACAGGATGTCCAACCAAAATTTATATAAAAGGACAAGACAAACATTTTCATGGAGGCTGCCAAGAGACATTAAATTAGCTGCAGGAATCTACTGATTACAGTATGTGATAACCGTCTCTCATATTCTTCACGTCTGGGCTATTGGGTAGGGAATGGATCAATGGAATCCCTTTGTCACAACAAACATTCAATTGAATCACTCCAAACAATATACAAACGTATAATAATTCCATAATTCCAGAAGGTATGATTGGTGAAAACAAACAACAAAAAAGAACAGCGTGGATCAGCATGGTGGTGACAGCATCATGGACTGTTTTTTGCTCCAAATCAACAAAGGAATGACTTAAGCAAAAGAAGATGAGATGTTACTGAATGTCCTAGCCAGAGCCCAGACCTGAATCTAGTAAAAATCCATGGGGTGATATGAAGCAGGCTGTGCAAATGGATAAGTAGGTAAATAATATATCCCTCTCTTTAATGTTGTTCTTTAATAAATACAAACATATATTTGTTGATATATTACTAAAGTTCAAGACGAATAAATGCTTCTGGACATTTTGTTATAGGAACCAACTTCAGCAGCTTACCTCATCTTTTACTTCAGGCTACATGATTATTGGTTATTTTTTCTAGAACAGAGCACCATATTGTGTTTTATGCCTTTCATTTATATTGAGTCTCTCCTGCAGCAGTATTCCATCACCGGATCCCTGTGCAGTGAGTGTTCATGCCACTGCTGTGTCATTATCCAGGTATCATCACTTGAATTAACAAACAGGAGACTGTTCCTAATTTCGGACAGCACGCAAGTCAGAATGAGTCAGGACTCATTCAGCAGTACTTAAAGATCTAACACATCACTTTTACTACAATGCCAGTCCATTTCTGCTGGGAATTAGTCTCCTGTAAATCGCAAATGGTTCCCACATTAATGTCTGATTTGAATTACCTCTGTCTGTGATCAGCATATCATATTTAAGAACATTGTTGAATTCCAAAATATTTGTGGTATGAATCATCATAAGGAGAAAACAGTAAGAAGTTATTATTTCTTGCCAGTAACACCAATGGAATTAGTGAGAAAAAAACATATTCCCACTTTTGTAGAGTTTGCTTTCTTGAGGTATAAAAAAACCTTTACAGCCATGGGGTAGTCTCTCTCTCAAGAGCCATATAAAATAATGGATTCTCCACCGTCCACCTATTTGGATAATAGTTTTTGGTCAGAGGTTTGGGGTTCTCTGGGAGGGAACCCATAAAAGAGAACCAACTCATCGAAACTCAATACTGAGACTCTTAAACCCACTGACATATTGCCAGACCAATGTCTAGCCACAACATTACCTCTCTGCAGTAATCCTCCACAAACTATACCTGACCATGTGGTTCATGCCTTCATTACAAACCTAGAAAGTATTTCACCATTTAAATATTTATCTTCAAATGTCATAAAGGGTTGTGTCTTTAGACCAGCTAGCATTAAAATAGTTAGACACGTAGAGACAAGATGCACAAAGTCTGTGAAATTATCACTGCAAGCTCAAATGTCAAATGTAAAACTCTTTAAGAGGTCACAGGAAGTGACACTGAGGAAGTTAATCATACAGCCATGTCTGTACATTTTAGGACAAATATATCTTACTGTAGGTTTGTGAGTTTGTCACCTGCTCCAGCATCCATGCTATACCTTATCCCACTGTCATGACTGCAGAGCAGCAGCCCTTATCCTTGAACATGTCATTTTTAAGCATTTAATTCAATTTTATTTTTTTAATGATGTTTATTAATGGTTACACTGGGTTGCCCATTTATGAATGAAATATAATGGAGAAAAAAACAAAATAGCAAGAATTTTGTGTCTTCTTTATGGAAGAAGAAAAAAAGAAGTGAGTTGATTTGTTCTGGAACATAGTATTCTTCCCATCACTAGACTCTACTACGACTCTCAATAAAGCCTGGTTTCACCATCGTCTTCATCCTCTAATGACAAATACAGACTGTCTGCTTCACTTAACTCCCCCAAACAGGAGCCTTCTGCAAATTCATTCTCCTTTGTTGCACTCATTCTTTATTCCTTAATGTCTTTTCTTTCAGCTCTGCTCACAAACAGCTGCTCATCCTCTCTGAATACCTTAAATACCTTTTCACAGAGCACCTTACCAGACTTCTATAGAAGAAAATACTGTATTCTAATCTAATGTTTGCTGTAAAACTCCCAAAAGATCATACTACACTAGATTGAAGTCTCCATAATAAATGAACACTAAATAGATGTGTGTTTGATGAACTTGTATTATTATACACTGTTATTCAATATCCCGTATCTATATCTGTATTCAGATTTAAGTCTAAATTGGTCATGGCCTATCACAGAAAAACCAAAAAAAAAAAAAACTATAGAAACGCAGTCACTGAGTTCCTCAACCTCAGTTACAGTTTTTAAAGGACTTTGTAACAGTCAATGTTAAATCTGTCATTTTAAGTTTTCTGAAACAGGATGTTTTCAGGACATTCTGCGTTGTAACACAACAAGCCTATTATTAATTTCTTATTAAATTCACAAGAAAAAATGAATAGCATAATGAATGAAACTTTGGGGTAACAGTAATTTCTTCAATATTTTCTTATTACAGCACATCCTCATCATGTTTTCCATATTCATTTTTTTTCATACTCAGTCGTGTATAATATTACTCTGGTTTCAACATTGTGTTCAGGCGAGTGCTTCTGTAGACTCGACTTTTTCTAAATACCGCTACATCTGTTTTGGACACCAACGGTAGTGCTATCTTTATGTATCTGTCTTGTAGTATATTGTATTAACCGTTTGCAAAAGTTAGTGTACTTTATGAGAATAGGTTCATCATTTTTGTTGTGTTATGTAGCTCTGTGTTTTATGTAGCACCAGGTCCTGGAGGAACGTTGCTTCATTTCCCTGTGTACTGATTTAGCTATACTTAGTTGAAATGACAATTAAAGCCTGTTGACTTGACTTGACTAGTCTGTTGGCTAAAATGGAGAGGCTCAGGAGGAGCTTTTCCATCAGGTTTCTCTACAGACACCTCCATCTTTTAGTTCCTTTAGTAAGACTTGTTTACTTCACCGTCAAACTGCACTTTACTACTACATGTAACTGCATGTAACTTAGCTATAGCAATAGTATAACGATGATCGACGCATCACAGTAATGATGGTAGATTGCAGAGAAGCACAGATTTAGCATAGAATATGGAGAAAAATCATTGTGAGGTTCCATAAGCTTTTATGTATCATCAATTGTGTCATGCATCATATAAATGTCCAGACCAGTAAAAAAGACAGTAATGTGAATACAGATATTTAAACACATAGGAAGAAAGTGCAGTGGCATCTTAGGACAAAAGAGTTGAAAAAAGTTTAAAACATAGCCGTTATATGATGAGCATGGCAAAAACTCATCCAAATATGTTTCTGAGGTTTTGTGTAATCACTGCTCATATGATTAAATAAGCAGTAATCTAATAGATTTTTAATGTAACTTTCCATGGCTCCCATGTCTAAGAGAAGCATGTGTCAGTGTCACTGGCAGTTCCTCAATAAGTCATACAGCCATTTGGCCTCTACAGTTCAATCTCCATATCCCCCCATTTATGACTCCTACCTATAAATCCTTTTCCAATTAAATCCATCTCGACTAGACCACATCTGCATAAGCAATTACCCTTCTTCTTCAAACAAAGATGACCTAGCTGTCTAAAAATACGTTTAGTCTTACATTACCAGATAATTACTGGTGACTGCTTTTCCTTGCAGACATGCTAAAAATACTATACTTGCTTCTCATGATTTTACTTACAAGCCCAGAGCTACAGTCTGTCTCAGCTAAAGAACCCTACATGAACCCAGTCCAAACTTCCACTTTGCTTCCACAGTGGTTATAAGTCTAGCTCAGTCTTGATGAGACACCCCAAAGATCTGCTGAGGCTCTCTGTTTCATGAGAGTCTGGTGTTTCCTTGGGTCCACACTTGGTTGATGTGGTCTGAGTTTAAAGCAAGCTTTATTTCTGCCTAGAGTATTTCTGGAACAGCATGCTGTTTTAAGTGCTCATACTTCATTTTTATTTTGTAACTAGCAAAAAGTGCTGCCCCGTGCAGTTTAGCAGGTCAGATATTTATCTCATTTCTCACAGTGTGTATGTCTTCTCTACTGAAAATGTCATTTAAGCAGAAAAACAGAAATTTGGTATTTCCAACTCAGTGCCTTTGGGGCATTTCTTACGTTTGTAGAGCTTGAGGAGAGTGAGATGAACATTGAGATGTTCTTTGGACTTTGAATGTTGCTGATTCAGCCCTGACTTGTTGTTCAAGAAATTTGCATTACAAATTTCCTTTCACTATATTATTATTATGGCCACTGTTTGAATCACTTGAATATGAAACCCTCGTTTGAAGTAAGCAGAGAACATATGGTTTGTCGATCAAAATAGAACGCCAAAATATCCAACAGTTTAACACTGCCTAATTTATGCCTCTTAAGCCTCAGACATGTCAGGAGCTTGCTGGTCTTTGTCTAAAGGATGCTTTGGCAGTTTTTGGCAAGTGATAATCTTGTTGGCTTTGTTATTTCCATAGATTTTAATCTTTTTGTCCTTCATCAGTTAGAAGATCTTAGTAATTTAGCATCTGCACTATTTATTATGCTTCCCCACTCAGTTCTGTGACATGCCAAAAATTAGATTAGATTGCAAATACAGCTCTTTTATTATTGGCCTAAGAGCAGAGCCGCACAGACTGTAGAGCAAAAATTTGCAGCAGCATTTCAATAACTAACAGCAGTTTTTAAAAAACTAGAAAGAAGTTCTATAAAAGAACTATACCATTGTTAGCATAGTGTTCCTATTAAAGCATGCAATGAAAATACTGTTTATGCTGCATATATAGGCCTTTTCAATTTAATTACAAATGATAATATCAGCTACAATTTAATACCATATGTTCATATATTCAATTTTATTTGAATTTTAGAGTTTGATAGCATGTGTAATGTTTTGTTTTTGCTTTAACAGTGTGCACCAAAGCTCAAGTTTATTTAAAATCTTATGATCCATTTCATATCAAATCCATTGGCTTGCCATCTGAACATGCTTCAATGGGAGGTATAAAACAGAGAAAATCTGATCTTTTGTACAACTGAGTTAATATCTTATATTAAAGAATTTGTGAAGGTTTAAATGGCTCAGCACTCATTTTTGTTATGGTTAAGACACATTTGACTGCATTGACTCGATGATATATGATGTCATTTTCATACTTATACTCTCATACTTTTATTTTCATTGTTTCATTGTCATTTCTTGTTCAAGTTCATCTTTTTAGTTTTGTAATTCAATTTATCATTCTTCAGTTAATTTGTTTATTGTATTTAGGTCTAGTCTTGGGTTTAGTATAGTCTGTTGTTTAGTGTAGTCTGGTTGTTCTGTGTTTCTCATCATTGATAAAATAAGTATATATACTGTATATATATATATATATATATATATATATATATATATATATATATATATATATATATATATATAAAACCAGATCAGAGTATGACAACATGGAACACAGCAAAAATAAAAAAATTAAAAACTTTTGCTTGACAAAAAATGTATATTAAATATTATTTAATATATTATTATATTACTTAATATATTAAAAACTCAATACATCTATTTTATAACATTTCACCATTAACTGATTTATTTATCTATTGTGTATCATAGATATTAGAGAGAGGTTTTGGTAGTGGCACACACTCCTATGCCAAGCGGGCACACACCTCTGTATATGAGTTTTCTCAGCCACCAAACTATAAAACTTCATTTAATTGATTTATTACATTGAAAATCATGTTCATAGTCGCATAGTAGAGTTTCTTCCCGTTCTTTTGGTATACTGCATGTGTAGATACATAGTATTTATACATGTTTTTGAAGCTCATTAACATATTGGACACCATCTTGCCCCGATATCGGGACCACCAGGGCTTGAGAGATAGTACTGCTCATACATCTTCTGTTCATCTAAGCCACTTTGTTAGAGCATTGTTGTACTCTGAGTTAGAGCTCTATTGTACTTATTTATCTCTAAAATGTGTAGACAAAAATGTAAATACCTCTTGTTCCATGAACACAGTTACATATCCTTGCTGTGTCTGTAATTTCGCTCTCACTCACTCATTTTCTACCGCTTATCCGAACTACCTTGGGTCACAGGGAGCCTGTGCCTATCTCAGGCGTCATCAGGCATCAAGGCAGGATACACCCTGGACGGAGTGCCAACCTGTCACAGGGAACACACACACACTCTCATACACTCACGCAATCACACACTACGGACAATTTTCCAGAGATGCCAATCAACCTACCATGCATGTCTTTGGACCGGGGGAGTAAACCGGAGTACCCGGAGGAAACCCCCAAGGCACGGGGAGAACATGCAAACTCCGCACACACAAGGCGGAGGTTGGAATCGAACCCCGACCCTGGAGGTGTGAGGCGAACGTGCTAACCACTAAGCCACCGTGCCCCCTGTCTGTAATTTCAATTAAGCAAAAATTACTTCATGTGACATTCATACCATTTTTTTAAGTTGTCATCTCCCTAGCTTTATTATTTTTTTTTTAACAAAGATATTTGCCCTCTAAATTATGTAATTTTGTTGGCACGCCTCCCATTTCTGTCATGACGTTCAGTTGCAAAACCATCCCATGGGCAACCCCATGGTTCCAATAAAGCTACCCGTCTGGTGGTAAATGCTCCAATAGCTCCCATGCTTTCAAATGCTGCCTGTGCAAGTCTGCTCTGTGATTTCCATTAATGTTCAAACTGTAGCCTCCAAATTCACTCTGTCTCTCACAAAACTCTCTGGTCTGTATTCAAAATAAAGTCTTGTGGTTCAGGTATGAGAGAAACATACTTTTGTCTAGACGCAGGAAGGTAGGCTAGTTAGTGGGCATCACTGCATTGGAGCTCAGTGTATTTACACACCAGGAGCAGATACATACCATTGCAGCCCAAAGGCTAAAACAAACCCCATTGCTAATTTGAGTGCTTTATATATGCAGTTTTACTGCATCCAAGTCTTTTCAGGCAACGTAAGATTCATAGAACACTCTGGAACACAGCTTTAAAACTGTGGCCATTCAAATCTAATTACTTCTTATGTCAAACACTACTGCCTGCTTAAGACAATATTCAATTAGCATGAAAGCAAAATTAATCAAGTTCATTTATACGATGTAATCAGCAGTGTTGTATAAAGTACTAGAAAGCAATACTTGAGTAAAAGTATAAGTATCGTACTAGAAAAAGACTTTGGTAGAAGTGAAAGTCACCTTTTAGAATATTACTCAAGTAAAAGTCTTAAAGTATCTGATATTTACTGTACTTAAGTATCAAAAGTAATTTTCTGATATTTAATGTACTTAAGTATTTGAAGTAAAAATAAAAAGTAAAATTTCAGTGATTGTCGGTAGGCACTAAGAGGCACTTCATCCGGTAGGAAGAATCTTTCATTCCAATGTACAGAAACATTTCTTGTAAATACGGCCAGGCACGGGTGTATAACGTTATCTTCTTCACCCTGTTCACCACTATCGTCGGGGTGGTCGTCTACGACAGGGGCGGCCAACCCGCAGCTCCCGAGCCGCATGAGGCTCTTTGCCCGGTTTCATGCGGCTCTTACGTTCATATCGAAGTTTGTATTTGTCTTTTTTTTGTGCGTGTTCGCTTTTTTTTGTGAGCCGAACGTGCTAACCACTAAGCCACTAAGCCACCATGCCCCCTTAAACAAATTAAGTTTATAAAAATATAAACAAATTAAGTTTACTTTATTTTATATGGTTAAAGTATAAGTTTCTATATTTATCAAACAATGATGATGGAAATAAAGTCAGCAGCTTTTATTTTGTATAAGAAATTGTTATTTTGTATAGCAAATTTGTATAAGAAAATGTAACTGCTTTCATGTTTCTTCTCACAGTGGGACAGAAGAAAAACTCTTTATTGACCCCAAAAAACAGCCCCATTCCTCCTATCTTTTACCAACAATATCTACTAGATCAGAACTCTGACTTTTATGACCCTTTGGCTGTCAATCAGTCAAATGTAAATAACTGTACATCATGTTTGCAATACAACAGCATTGCTTTTATTTTTATTTTTAAAATTTATTTGTATGTGCACATTCACTCTAATGTGTTGGACAAAATGAGTTAGTTGTTATCCCTCAAAAGTGTCATCTCACCTAAAACCCCCTAAATATTTATTTACTGAAGTCAGACGTGTATGCTTTGTTTGTGAAGTAGATAACTGTGTTTATGGATTACTTGTTCAAGCCCAAGTCAGACTAGATTTCAAAAGCATTTTGTTTCGTATAAATTAATTACTGTTCTTAACACACTTCATAACATACATACAGTATTTTCAGTATTGTTTAAGTAATAATTAATAAATATGTTTTACTTAATGATTATTACTTACCTAACCTTGTACTAGAGGCTAGATCTAGGTACCAAGGACCTTTTTATATACCTGTTTTTGATTAAAGATGATTGAATTTGGGATGCCATTGGCAGGTTTATTGTGAAATACATGAGGTAAGTTTCCACAGTAGATAAGTGTGAGCACAAGGATACACAGATGCCCTAATTTGCTTATTGCAATTCATGGAAACTTGTAAGCATGTTTCAAAGTAAGATATTTTCAAAGGTTCACATACTTAATATCTATTCCCACCTTGTGTGGTGCATGATGCACTGCAAGACTGGTGTCCCATTTGGGGTTTGATCGTGCATGGTTTGGAGGATGGAGAAGGATTCTGCAACAATTTTCCAGGTCTTGAGAGAAATCTAAAAACTGCACAGAATTATGTTTGCCACAGAATGTTCTCCAAGGATTTCTTGACATATGGTCCAAATTATCAGCAGCTTTGCAGAATACAGAAAATTGTTTGATTTCCAGGCAATGTTACAAAAGCCTGCATCCAATAATGTTTAATAGTAAGAATAGCTATGGCTAAGATACACATATATCCTACTACCTCACATGCATCTATTTGGTCATGAACAAGATTGGCTATTATGTAGAAAGTTAAGAGAAGGAAGTCATATTGTCTGTGGAAAAATGCTGCAGGCTTGCTTATTACAAAATAATATAGCTTGAGCAAGTGAGTATTGCTGCCTCACAGCTCCAGAATAACAGGTTTAGTCCTGAGCTTGTGGTACGATGGTGTCTGCTCAGGTTTCTTCTCGGTACAGCCAGAGAATGAAAGCACATGCGTGTGTGCTGGGTGATCAGACACAACAATGGCCTGCCACATTAATGACATCTAATCAGTCAGGGTCCTCTGATGCTACCATTTACACCAAGAATGTCTTATGGAAGCTTTAATTGATTAAATTGAGTGTGTTTTAATTGAGTGTGTTTACAGCATTGGAGAGGGTATTCTCTAAATTCCAGGGGTTTCGTTACCACGACGTAAAGTGGGAGGGCATACGAAAGACAAAACAGTTATACAGGTAGATTTATTTTAGAGAACAAATAAACAACCAAAAACTACGGTTAGGGTTAGATTATCAAATAGGCCACGCTTACCCGATGACGCAATATCAGAAACGCTGTTCTGATATCCCTGGAAATAAGTGCATCCCGCATGGAGAGGTTTTACTATACAAAGGACACCACTGCCCCCACATGGCAACTGCCTCAATCATGCACCTACAGGCAAATAATCCGCTCTAATTAAAAGACCCC
This sequence comes from Tachysurus fulvidraco, assembly GCF_022655615.1. Lineage (NCBI taxonomy): Eukaryota > Metazoa > Chordata > Actinopteri > Siluriformes > Bagridae > Tachysurus > Tachysurus fulvidraco. Next base: position 26,959,377 of record NC_062519.1, read on the forward strand.
ATGATCAGTGGCGCCCCCTGAAAGTTTTAATAGGGGTGGCCAGAGGAGGCCACAGCAAATCTTGGGGTGGCACCAAAAAACAAACAAACAAACAAACAAACAAACAAAAAAAAAAACAATGTAGTGTGTGTTATATGTGCTGCACTTGATATGAAGTGCACTGGATATGTATTGGCACTTTAATTAATGTATCAAATGCTCATTAATTCAACACCATCTTTTTATAAGCTATTTAGTTATGTGGTGCACTTGATATGAAGACCACTTGATTTGAAGTGCACTGGATTTGAAGTGCACTTGATATGTAGTGTATTTCTATCTATCTATCTATCTATCTATCTATCTATCTATCTATCTATCTATCTATCTATCACTGGCCACCCCTTGGGGTCGCCCCTGGTGCTACTTAAGAACGACATTTTATGGTTCAGAGCCGGTGCTTTGGCTGTCGAAAAAGAAAGAACTGGTTCTAAATTAGGCTCTGGCTCTGAACTAGCACTCAAACTGCCTCAGTGGAAAAGGGGCATTTATGAGCTATTTAGTTATGTGGTGCACTTGATATGAAGTGCACTTGATATGTAGTGCACTTGAATTAATGAATCAAATGCTCATTAATTCAAACGTTCATTAATTCAGCTGTGGGCGGGGCTACTGTTAGCGCCTTTGATAATGTACCTTAAGTATACTAATGTTTAATACACTTTTACTTTACCGCAATATGATACATTATCAGCACACATGATAGTAGGTAGCTACATGCTAAGGCTAATTTTTTTCTATGTTAAAGATAAAATAACGTTATGTACTTTCTTGATTAAAACCTCCGTTTATACAGATTACATGGAGCTGCACGTACATGTTGGAATCGCCACGTTTGGATGCTAATGTAGGTTCGCAAAGCCATGAGCATTAACAGTAAAGCAACAACTGCCATTGTTGATGTGTTTGTGTTTGTTGCTGCTGCGCTAACGTTGCTAGGACACGTGACACATATACAGTGACATCAGACTCAGCTCTGTGATGGCTCTCTAGCCCATGGAAAGGCAAACCGGTCCTTAGAAGGATCGCCAGTGGAACCAACTTTGTATATATAAAAATATAAAAAAAGAGGCCGTTGAATTAATGAGCATTTGATACATTCATTCAAGTGCACTTCAAATCAAGTGGACTTCATATCAAGTTGACTTCAAATAACCAAATAGCTCATAAATGCCCCTTTTCCACTGAGGCCGTTTGAGTGCTGGTTTTTAGAATTTAGAACCAGTTCTTTCTTTTTCGAGAAAAAGGCCACGGCCACCCCTTTATAAACTCTGGCCACCCCTAGTATGAATTTGAAATTGAATGCATAGCGAAAATGCACAATAGTTCATGAAGTGCAAAATGAAATGAATATGAATGCGAATGCGTTGCGAATTGTGTCAAACAGGGGCGGTTCTAGCCCTTTTTTAGGGTGGCTTCAGCCCCCTGTCTATCTCAGCCACCCTAAAACTATAAGTATAATTTTTACTTTCATAAATAAACAATAAACATTACGTTAAAATGCAGGACATGTCGTCGATGGGAAAGAAAATAATTAAACAGGTTGATCCAAGAGCGATTTTTTTTTACTTTGCTTTTACACGCGTGTGTTGTAGTCTTTCAAAAGTGCGTCCTCAGCTGTCTGATTTATTTGAACGGAAAAGCACAGGTACGCGCAGCGTGCACGCGCAGTCAGAGCTGGAGGCGTTTATCTATAACGTTAATCGGCGGAAAGACGCAAAGACGGCAACCAAAAGCAGTGAAATGTCACTATTCTTATTACCAGAGTTGTCATATAATATATAATATAAAACTCTTCCTGTTTTAAATTCTCACTGAGGGCTAAGCCCCCCTAAAGATGAAATCCTAGAACCGCCCCTGGTGTCAACCCAAAAAACACGAAGTGCTTAATTTAATTAACATTAATTTTGTCATTTGTAAAACATCACAATAATTTTGAGTTGTTTTCAAGGACAGAGCTGGAATCTCCCTACAGTCTGGGATATGGCCTTGGTTATACACTTGGTATACATTTATATTTCCAAAAGTATTGGGTCACCTGACCTTTCCTGCTATATGTGGTTGTTTTCTGATCTCATCCCTACTGATCACCTTTGGGATGAATGTGAACGCTGACTCCACCCTACCTCACCTACATCAGTGCCTGCCTTTCGTAACAATCTTGTGGCTGCAAAATTAAATATTCTCCACAGTTATATATTTATACACACACACACACACACACACACACACACACACACACACACACACACACACACACACACACACATATATATATATATATATATACACAACATGACGTCCAGTTACCAGCATGACACTAAACAGGTAGTGTATATGTATATGGACGACATGTTGTATATATATATATATATATATATATATATATATATATATATATATATATATATATATATATATATATATATACAACATGACGTCCAGTTACCAGCATGACACTAAACAGGTAGTAGTAACGGCGACTTTTTACTTAAGTACAGGTCAGAGCCCATACTACTTTACTTTAACTTGAGTAAAAGAGTGTAGTCACTACTTCTACTTTTACTGGAGTCTTTTAAAAAAATTGTATCTGTACTTCTACTTGAGTAAAGGATGTGTGTACTTTTGCCACTTCTGCCTCCTGCATCCACGAACATCATCGTCATTGGGATCGCTGGTTTGCAGAATTCAGGTTTGCCATTAATACAGCCTGGCAAGAATCCACTAGATTCACACCTGCTGAAATTGCTTTTGGGCGAAAACTAAAAGGACCTGTAGAGTGTGCCTTGTCAAGTCCACCTGATCCCAGTAATCCTGCGTATGCAGTGCTGGAACGATATGAGAACCTACTAAGGGCAGTGAAGGAGAATGTGGAGCAAGCTCAAAGGAAGCAAGGGTGCTATTATAACCTTCGCAGAAAGCCTGCTCATTATCAGGTTGGAGAGTTGGTATGGGTATGCTCTCATCCCTTGTCACAGGCCAGTGAAGGTTTCATGTCTAAACTCACTGCCAAGTGGAAAGGTCCAGCTAAAATTTTAAAGTGTCTGGGTCCAGATAATTGTTCTGTTGCATTCTTGGATGACCCTGATCATCCAGACACTTTTCATATACAGAACCTGAAGCCTTACCATGGTTATGTTAAGCCTTCCACTGAGGGGAAGGGTATGTAACTTTGTCATGAACTGTACAAGGTTTCAAGATTTGTAGTTTTTCATCCTGACCACCAGGGGGTTTCAGGTGCTCCGTGGGTGTGATAAAAGGTGAGAAAGCAGTAGAGTAAGAGAGAGGACAGCATGGTGTGCCTTGTGTTCCTTCTCTGCCCTGGTTGAGAAACTTAATTATTAATTGTTTGCTGCTCAATTGTAAGTAAATGTTTGAATGTAACCACTGAATGATTAATTCTGTATAGTTCTACCTTTCATAACTAAAGTGTATGTGTGGAATGTAGTTCTGAGGCAATGGTTTGTCTTTCACACCATTTTATGAGTGGGTTTTTCTGAATGTTTGTATTTCCTTTTGTAGAAGGATTTTGGTTTATGGACTGCACTTCGTGTACCCCAACTCATGCTATGGGATTGATGAGGATGTGCAAGCATTGTAGAAGAGACTGATGTGCCAGGTCATGCATTATGTCTGGACTTTACCATAAGTACAAGTATTCTTTCCATTGCTGTGATTTTCTTAATTTTGGTTATGTTAATTTCTATTAACTTTGTTTGTTTTTGTTTGATCAATGTTCAATGTTTGTACTCATCATCTAAATGGAATTCTGAAGAATTGAGTCCTTGATAAACATCGATTTTGCATATTTGTTGTTTACATGCCCAAAAAATAGGTTAAATAAAACCTTTATTGCTGTAGCTAAGTAGTGTGTGAAGTATCTACAGTTGATCCCTCCCTCAAATTTGTATAGCTGTTTTTGGTTGTTCGAGAGACAGGGAATCAGTTATAGATGGATAATAAAAGTTACTCATTTTGCCTAAGACTCCTAGGAAAAGGTTCCATTAGGTCCACTCCCTCCCTCACACACTCAAGGAAAATATGAATTCTCTGAGGCAAAGGATGACTTTGTTTAATTTCCAATGTCAAGAGGACATGGAAACATTTTTGTCCAACTGCATTGATGAAAAAGGCTTAAAGGTCAATGCCATGTTCAGTGAGTGAGGGAACAAATTAATTTATGAATAAATCAGTTTTGTCCTGTGTTTTTGTAAATGTAAACACACACACACACACACACACCTGTATTTCCCAAATTATGTGTAACATATGTAAACTATAGTTTAATTGTACTACATTTTCTTATACGTTTTATTTTGTCACGTATTAACCTTAAAATTTTATATATTATTTTAGGGATTGCTTAGGACAACGATAGCATAAAAACAAGTTAGACTAAGCAAACTTGCACACAAAACAGACATTAAACGAGCAATACAAATAAAGTGCTATGACACTGCGGTCGGCGATGACAGGAAGTGACGTCATTTCGCACATGCGCGGAACCGATCGTGTTGCTGGTACGGATCGAGTAGCGACAAGCATTAACAGTAAAGCAACATCCGCCATTGATGTGTTTGCCGCTGCTGCGCTAACGTTGCTGTGTAACGTGACACACAGTGACATCAGACTCGGCTCTCTGATGGCTCTCTAGCCCATGGAAAGGCAAACCGGTTCTTAGAAGGTTCGCCAGTGGAACCAACTTTGAACCAGCGCTAGCTCTGAAATAACACTCGGTTCTTTTTGGTGGAAAAGGGGTATTTTAGATCAAAGTCAAAGAGAATCCCTACCTGAACATGATCATGATTTCCCCGAATCAAAATGAACAGCCAAGGCAGGGTTTAACATTATAGAATAACTTTTGCCCACAGCTATTCTGAGCTTGCCTCATTTCCACAGTATTGATTTTACATAAACTATTTGAGTATGCAGCTCAAATATTGACATGAAACAAGTGAGGAAAACTCCGGTATCGTTCTAGGTAAAAGCTGTGGCTCCTTATGTCATGTATTTACAGGCAATTGTACAGGAGATTCTCTATATACTTAAAGCCTAATAATCAGGCTCTTTAAACATTATGTTGAAGGTGTTTAAAGATGTTTATTTAGACTATAGAGAAGGTCTTTCTGATGTCAGCACTTTGTAAATTGCCACACTGGGAAAGGCTTCAGGCCAGAGGACTGGTTTCTTCACAACATGAGAAACTGATTTCTGTCTGAGAGCAAATGGACTGGGACAAAAAGCTTAATCACTACAGCACTCCAAGACCAATGTAAACAATGCACAAGGTAACGGAATTGCATTGGTTGTGTTATGCAAAGTATAATATAAAAAGTACACACTTTACTTCAGAAAAAAAGTTAGAAAAATAGGGAATAACTTCTATTAAAAGTAACCTACTTGGCAATCACTACCACATGCAACTAGAAGTGTGTCTCACACAGGCTAATAAATAAAGCACATTTGATATGTTATTGAGTTACACATGTTGCCAGGCCGCCCCCCCCACAAAAAAAAAAAAAAAAATTAAAAAGGAGGCAACCAGAAAGAAAAATGTTTAACTGTAAATTTATTGTTTCTTTTCTACACAATCATTCATTGCCACATCAACAAACCAATCTTCTACAATAGCAGAGAAATTATCCAGATTCTGAAAACAGATTGGTGGATGGTTTGCTTCTCCATTCTGTGTACTTTGTATTGCGTGCTGTCCAGCACTGCAGGGAACTCAACCCCATCCAGCCACTGAAAGAGATTGTATGATTAATTTCATAACATTTAAAAATGTTCACTGTGCCAATTTAATGTTTAGGAGCTTGACATCACATTCAGACTTTATGTACAAGATTCCAAGTGTTTAATAAATTTACACAAAACAGCAATTATGCTTTAATAAAATTATGGTAGCTCATGATGCAACTGAATCAGTACTTGCCTTTGAAAAGGGAACACGTCCAAATTGGTCCCAGACACTAATCTGGCAAACAGACTCGGCTTGACCACCACATCCCATGTGCCTCAATCTGAAATAAGAGAGATGTGTAAAATATACAGAATACAGCAGTAGTAAATTATTCACATGCATTAGCAACTGTCAGGATATTTTATCTAAAGTATAATAGGCCAAGAAAGGAACCATAGAAACGAAAAAAAAAAAAAAAAAAAAAATGAGATTCTTAGGAAAAAGAGGAAAGGGATTTTAGGCTGCTTTACCAAGGCATGCATCAATGCCTTAAAAAAGGGCAATGAAGCAATATGAAGTCATTTTGGTAGTTCTATTGGGAGACTGAATTTATAAATATGGAACTTTTAAAAAGCAGTAACTTGATTCCAAATGGGACAAAACTGTATTCCCTTCAGTTTAGCATAAAGCACATCGTTGATGAAAAGGCACAATATTGATGAGTTAGCTTGACTTTAGAAGAAACACTGGGCTTAATTTTGTAGAAAATGTGATGGACAGTAAAACTGTTGGAAGGATGCGTACAGGAGATCAAAAGTGGTTACCTCACATTACAGGACTATTTCCACAATTGCCCTAGTCAAGAGAGCAGCTTTCATCTCAGAGGACTCGAGTTGGTAGGCACAACACTTCATTCTCCAAGGACATTGATGATTTTCCAAAATTGCTAGCAGAGAATGCTTGGATGCAATGAAGCATTACACAGTACTGACTCTAGCACAAAAAACAAAACTATCCATCCCAAACAAACTCATGTAATCCTGGATCTGTAAAATTGTAAATGTTCACCTTGTTGAGCACCAAAAACCCACTAAACGACTTCCCAACTTAACCCCATTCACTTTTAGCCATTGCCAGTTCCCCATAACAGTCAGTGCATGGTTAATATACTCTTTGAGGGTCAATGAATTCAAAGCATGTTCAGAAATTCGTTTAATGGGCTTCATGAAGCCAATTTAACAAAATGAAAAATAGGTGTTGGTACACAAAACAGCACATTTCTCTCCCCAAAGGAACAAAATCTTGACATGGATATAAAAATGATCTCCAAGCAGTACTTTTTTTATTCAAAAGTCACAAAGAGCAAAGTACCTTGGGCCACCTTGAGCTCAATGAACTCCTAATCTGAGGCAGCAATCACTGTAGTTCACTCTTTGGGAACTGAAAACTTTACAAATCTTTAGCAACACCAAGGCGGCTTGCTAGAGCGGTGGGCTCAAACTTAGCATGCCTACCCTGCTTTACTAAAGGAATGCATTACACAAGGACTTCAAGCCACTAAAAGCACATCACAGCGTGGCAAGCTTCTTTTGAGGGTCTGATGTAGTTCAATTTTTGAAGCAGGTAATTCCAAGTAAGTCACTGCTTCTATAGCAACAGTCTTTTTCACAGCAATCCATTCGTAACTGTATGTTGGTCCAAAGTTTCACTTCAAATCGGTTTTAGAAGCTATCAGGCTGTGCTGAACTGGTTAGAGAATTCACGCATGGTTCAATAAACAGATTTCAGAAGAGAAACAAGAGCAAACAAGTGGTAAATGAAGGTACAGGCAATTTAAAAAATGGGCTTAAATGTTTACAGCAAACGCCCAAAATAATGACACCATCTCAGGACAGCTTGAACACGAAAATAACTGTTTAAAAACTGATAGCATCTTGTAATTTTTGTAGGAGAGTGTTACAACTAGTAAAACTGAAATTAAACAAAGTGAAAAATCAAAAGTCTTCGAAGAGCACATCTAACACAGCCAGCGAAGGGATGATCTTGGAATCAGGACTTTTTTTTACTCGTGTGTAGCTGAGGACAAGAAGCAGGCAAGAGTAAAGGCACTGGTGTATTGACATCCTTCCCAAATAAAGAACTGATACCACTAGTCATTCTCTATTTCAAGCATCTTCAGGATAAACTACTGGCCATCTGCACACTTCACTGTTGGTAGATTTTGAAATGATCTTGGGATCAAAAGTTTCTTCTGCAATGCTGTATTAAACAAGCATTGGTTCTACATTAACATGAATCCAAAGTCTCAATAGGACTGCTAGTAAGTGGATAGGTATATTGACCAGGACAGAACAGGCTCTTCAGTTTTACAAGTCAGGCAACAAATTTATGTCAAGTTCAATTCAGTTTTAATACATACCATAGCTGTCATAGCCGTCTCTATAGGAGCCGAAAGACGACCGCTCATAACCACCCTGGTTCCTATAACAAGAATGTAATTACATTAGCAAACAGCAAGACATTCAGAGCAAGATAAGACTAAAGGAATGATAGACAAATATGGGCAATAAACTAAACAGTCAGAAATAGGCCCATACAAGTCAATTACTGAATAGATCACAAAACACTTTCATGGGCATCAGTGGCTCTCAGAACATCTATTTAAAATAAAAATAAATAAAAGGGGGTAGCACCACTTGCAAATAGATCAACATTAACAAGTTCTAGAACACTGGAGACACCACCCAAAAAAAGTGTCAGGTTAGTGTCAGCACAAGTTTTCTGAACCAGGAAGGAAAAGTCTTTAGTATTGGGTAGGCCCATTTCTCATGCCAAGCTAAACTGTATTCATCTCAATTTTGAATCTACCAACAAAGGCATAAGGTGGTACAAAAGCAGCATTTAACACCAATCGACAAACGTCTATACAAACACAGCTGCAATACTTTTCATAATAACTGTAAATTAAACAAGAAACCAACCTGTTGTCTCTGTATCCTCCTCCTCCTCCACCTGAGTAGCCTCCACTCCTGTTGGAGTAGCCACCACCACCACCGCCGCCACCATAGCTCCTTTCCCCACTGCCATAACTCCGATCTCTGCCTCCATAACCACGGTCACTACTGCCATAACCACTACTACCACCACGGCCATAGCTCCTTTCACCACCATAGCTTCTCTCACCTCCATATCCACCACCCCCTGGTAAGAGAATGATCAAGAACATATTATAAAAAGTATATTAAGGAAACATCAAGACAACCTGCTAACAATACTCACCTCTTCCTCTACCACCTCTGAAAAAACCCCTGCCACCAGAACCTCTGAAGCCACCAGATCTCCCGCCAGATTTACCAGCTTCATCAACACGAATTGTTCTGCCATCAACGGTCTGTGGGGAAGATCCAGGTTACATAAATTGGTTGCATATAAAACAGGTTGAACACAAATGTCACTTTTGGGATTCCTTTTTACCCCAGTGTGCAACTAGATTACCTTTCCGTTCATGGCAGCCATTGCGTCCTTTGCATCATCTGGATTTTCAAACGTAACAAAGCCGAAGCCTCTGGATCGGTCAGTCTCACGATCTCGGATCACATCAACTAAAGGGATTCAGAATAGAAATGTTAGATTTATTCAATTGTTTTTCAAAAATAAATAAATAAATAAACCAAAAACTAGAAACTAGGACAAAAACAGTTACCTTTAGCAATGGTGCCGTATTTGGAAAATGCCTCCTCCAGGGAATGCTCTGTGGTCTCATAGCTGAGTCCACCAATAAAGAGTTTCCCCTCGTCAGACATCTGTAATGGCCAAGAAAAAAAGGGGGTTAAATTTCACATTTGTAAATCAGGGAACATTTCCATAGAGTTTAGTGGCATCAGATACGAGTAGTTTGTGATGCCATTCCCAAATACTACTGCTTACTAAAAACTAATCCCTAAAAAAGGTATTCCAAAATAAATATATAATGTGTGGGAATTAGACAACGGCGGCATCCTACGAGTCGCATTAGCTACTGACCTCGGTCTTTTCTGCTGGTATCATATTCAGATAAACCATCTGTTCGACATAACTCACCAAATGTAGGGTACAAACCGTACACGAGCTTAAAAAATATATATATATATATATATATATATATACACACACACACTACACAAGATATGATAGTAATTCTCGAAAGATGTTTTCCTGGGTACATAAAGAACCGTGTAACGCCTCAAGTAAGCGTTATAGAAAATGGCTGCACGCTACAAAGGTATTTTAACACGTTCACGTGTATGCATGTATACACGATAAAAAAATAAAAAACGGTAAATAATAAATACATATGAAAAAAGGTCGATAATTTCCTTTCAAAAAACAGGTGTAACCAAACACAGAAACCCGGTCAGGTCTTATAAGCCGTTTGCTAATCACGCGCTTCATTTCTTCACTGCAGAACAAAAGCGAGGCTACAAAGCTAACTACCATAAAAGCTAAATAGCGCCTAGCTGCTAGCGGCCTTGCCACCGTTTCCTCCCCCATTTCCACGAGCTAACCGCGATTAAGTGTAGCTGCCGTACAGCAAAACAATACAAACGGTTTAAAATTTAAAAATTAACCGAATCAAGCTAAAACCGCGATGTTTTACGTTTCGGGAAAACGCCACTTTGCTTTGCTCTAAATGGGCATGTATCTGCGTCACGTTTACCAACTAGCCATTTTGAATGGAACATGCTAGGTGACACGAACAATATGCTCATTTTCGATATTCTTCTAGTTTCGAGAGTTAAGATAAATTAACGTGGATTACACTGAATTACTATCGCGTCGATATGGATTATTTTTCATTTAAAAAAAAAAAAAGACATAAAACACCTAGCATCTATTTACACCAGCACACACATTCAAATACATGAAAAAACAAACATTTTTACCAACATATAACAAAGCATTTATCGTGCTATTATCAAATTACCTTTCAGAATTCCCCCGTAGCAAGGAACAGGAACTACTAACAAGGGAGCAAGAGCTGAGACCGCGCTTAAAATGGCGCCGCTATATGAACACCCTGGCCTTATGATTATTAATGTTCATCTCATGAATATGCATAAAGGAGGAGTCAGTCTGGCCACGCCTTCCTCATACCGCCATCTACCGTATAGTACACGCAATAGACATAAAAGGACATTAACTGTATTGTTTGCTGACTGAAAGTTTTGCATGCATTTATTTTGCTTTAATCTTGATATGAGAGTACGTGAATGCATGCATAAATGTTAACGTATGTATGTTAACGTTTAATAACTTTATAAAAACATAAGTGAATAAGATAAAGCCCATGATTCCTTATGTAATTCCCTATTTATATCCGCTATATAGTGGTTAGAATGTTTCGCATCAAGTGCGATAGGGGGCGTAAGATTGGCCTTGGGTAATCCAAGGCTCTAGGTTTAATAGTGCAAATTAATAATTCAGAATTCAGAATTAGAATTCAGAGAAATCAGAGAGAATTCAGAAAGAGCTTTATTCGCAGGCATGTTCTCACATGCGAGGAAATTGTTTTAGTGACATAATGAGATACATAAGAATTATGCACATATACTTGTGTAACAATTATTATTATTATTATTATTATTATTATTATTATTATTATTATTATTATTATTATTATTATTATTATTTGGTACATAAGTACACATTTGTACAGTAATCTGAGCAATACCTTACATTATTTCCACCTTTTTCAGCAGTAAAGAAGATAGATAGATAGATAGATAGATAGATAGATAGATAGATAGATAGATAGATAGATAGATAGATAGATAGATAGTGCCTAGAAGTATGCATTTACATGTATATTCATGTATGCATCATAATACATTACTGCAAATAGTGTTATTAAAAGTCTGTAGTTTGTTTATTTTCATCATGTACTTCTATTCTAGTTACATCGCTAACCTTAGAGGAACAATATGAGGATGTTTGGAGTTGTATGAATAGGATAACAGGCTTCAGGAAACTCGTGTCATGGAGCAGAGGAAAACTTAAAGCATATGTGCAACAAGTTAAGCATATGTGTGTTTAAATCAGCTCCATCAGCTGTTATACACTCATCCACTGATTGTCAGACACCCCATCACAACTACCCCCTGCCACCCTGCCCTTACAGCTTCCACTTTACAATACTTCCTTCATTAGCATAATCGTCAACAGCACTGATGTTGCCTACTCAGTTACGATCGTTGTGAAACAGCTCTGTGAATACCTTCTTTATTATGGACATTCAGGTGAGAAGAGTGATACAGAGACCTAGCAAAACTGTAGGACTTTTCTTTATCAGTCTCAGAATATTGAGGATTTGATCTTACCAGTTAACCTGCCTAGTTTCTATACCAAAGAGTGATAAACTAGACAAAGTACTTACTGTATTTAATCTAGACTCTAGTAAAGCAAATGCCTTTTTTTATCAAACTGAAATAGACTCTTTGGTGCAGATGGCCCCGGTCACAATGCTTAAGATTCTCTTCATAAACAGTTGAGTTTTTTTCTCTGCACTCCTCTTTTCTCTTCTCATTACTCTAGTGTGTTTATTTTTAATTAACCTGAATATATGACTTTAAGCTGGTACTCCAGGCCTTTTATGCACTTTTTAACCAACCATAATTAGGCCCTACTGTGCTTGTGGTGAACATCATCATCACATCGGTGCTTACTTTATGATTCTCTTTGTCACATCTACAAATATATTTATATAGAATTTAGTAATTCACAGTAAGCAATGTTTTTTGTGTGATTTGTTTTCCTTTTCAGCTTCATAGTGGCCTTCTTTCTTTCACTTTATCAGAAGTAGCTGGCATCTAAAATCAGCTTTATTCCTTTTTCTAGTTCTTTTATGCATGAACTAAGGTCAAAGATCAGCTTAGTAAGCAACTTCACGAGGAAGCTACTGTATGTATAAAAAAGGGGGGTGGGAGGGAGGGAGTGTAGATAGTTTAAAAATTAAAACGAAACATTTCAAATGTAATATGTCACAGTAAAATGTGTCATTGTGTAGCTGCATATGTATCAGCTTAGCACTATTTGAATTTGATTACTGGTTTTGAATTGTAGTTTGCTCAAAATGTATTATTGATCTTGTGCATTTAATCTTGTAATTTAAAATGACATACTTGTGCATTATATACTGACCTAGATAGTGGTTTTGTTTCTTACCCTATACAAAATTAAACACACTGGATGATGAGGTGAAGTATTCGGCAGATTATAAATATCTTAACCTCAGGACCAACTTGAGTTCTGTCCTCTGCATTAACCTCCCACACACACACTCAGCAGCTTCCTGTACAATACCACAGTTTTCCATTTAGCCTCCATCTCTCTCTCTCTCTCTCTCTCTCTCTCTCTCTCTCTCTCTCTCTCTCTCTCTCTCTCTCTGACTTGTTCTCTGAGTCTCTCTCTTTTTTGTTGTTCTCATGTGGGTCATAAGTTGTTAAATAAAATTTTAGTACAAGAAAAATGACGGATTAAAAATAACAACAACACTTAAGAATCAAATATGACATCATTACAATGATCCAAATATGTGATTGACACATTGCTGTGTATTTGTGTGCTATTGCAATTGCACATATTTGGACAGTAGAGGACAGTATGAGAGACAAAATGAAAATGAAGATAAAATGAAACAAATTAGTATTTTGCAATTTTGAGACATTGTGCAACAATAATAATGAACAAATAATAGTCATGCAAGATTTAACTGCAGAAAAACAATGGGAAACAAAAATAGTTAAAAAAGTGAGTATTGTAAGTCTGAACTGTTGACTGATCATGGAATTTTTTCAGGGGTTTAGAAAAATTCTACATTGGTTTATTGCTTTGTCTCTATCATGTGAATTCTATGGGGATACAAGTTGTATAGTTGCTATGGACCATGGCCAGTGTCATATTATGAAGAAAGTTCATTTTCCATCATCATCATCATCATCATCATCATCATCATCATCATCATCATCATCATCATCATCATCATGGTTAAGGTATTCTGTACGAAAGGTCATTGGTTCAAATCCCAGGTCCACCAAGTTGCCACTGCAGGGTTCCTGAGCCAGGCCCTTAACCCTCAGGTACTAACAAATAAACAACAAAAAAAGATATCATATGTTATCATCATCATCATCACCACCACCACCATCATCATCATCATCATCATCATAATCCGTCTGCTTTATCCTGGTCAGTGGATAATCCAGGAAACACTGGGTACAAGGAGGGAAGACACCCTGGATGGCATGGGGATGGGAGTATATCTTAATGCACCATTCACATACTCATATACTCTTAGGCATGCTTTTGGGAAATGCAAATAGACACAGCAAGAACCTGACACTAAATAACCGGACCTCAGGATAGAACTGGAAACCCCACTGTACCACCGTCCTGCCCTGACAAAATATCAGATATCATTATACTGTATCAGTTCCAACTACATATACTTGTATGCTTCAGAATTGTTCTATTGTGACTATCCAAATTATCATTGAAACTGATCTTTGAATTATATTTCCACCCACTTAGGTTCATATTTCCAACCCAAAAATACCCTAAACTACTCCAGTTTTCTTAAATCAATTTCACGTCACCAACTCCAAATTGTGTGCCCCTGCTTTAGGTCTGTTCTTTAGATTTTATTTAAGTTTGTATATTGTGGCATCCCTCACACGTATCACATGTCATTACACTTACAGGTGTCAACCAAGCAGAAAACCCTGCAAAAAAAAAAAAATTTGGTTATTTATCTTTATTTCTATCTAGGCAGCTAATGAGGAAGCTGGAAAGGGGGAAAACCTTAGACAATACAAACCTTAAGGGACATAAAAAAAGTCCTGGGAAGTCTTTCTGTTTACAGCAGCACCTGGAATAGTAAGTAAAAGTATACAATGACCAGGTGAGTTTATCTACTAAATTATTTACTGAAGGAAGGGTGAGTAAACTGTTTTGGGGAAGTGCAAATCTTTAGGGTTGTCATGTGGGATGATGCACAGCAGCAGAATGTGAGTCTGAAGTACAAAAACCTTCCTCGTTCTGCACCTATGGTGCTCATTGAAAATTATTAATATGCCAATATGATATTTTTTTCACTCTGATACTTCCAACAAAGCTGCTGTTTCTCTCAGTGCCTACTGTATGTAATACTCCTGAAAAGAAGATTAATAAAGCGATAAGAACACGTGCTGCTCTGATGGTGCAACTCGAATCTGTAGTCAACGTTAACCAAAAAAATAAAGACTTATGCATATAACAACAGCTCAAAACATTAGATCAATACTTGTAGTGATAACGGACTATAAACATAAGATAATTTAACCACTTCCTTTCACAGTGGAAGAAACAAGAAAATACAATCAACAGTTCACTTAAGAAGCATCCTCTGCACAATTTACATGCTAAATCCCCTAGAAAAAAAAGCATGGCCTTTACAGTTGACACTCAAAATTCGTGCTTTTACAATGGAATAAGATTTTCAAAATGCACATAAACGCTCAGAGAATATATAATGTCATTAATCTCTATTTTAAACAATGAAATGACTGTATGACATTGATAATGTAATAATAAATGTCTAAACACTGCTCCATCCATAGCATTTAGTGCATTCAACAAAGACAACTTGAATGATTAAGACAGATGTAATGCTTAACCAACAGTAGTCAGGTATAATGGGGAAAGGGTGACTAAACTACCCAAATTGTTTACATGTACAGTATTTAGCAGACACCCTTATCCAGAGCGACTTACTTTATATCATATTTATACAACTGAGGGTTAAGGACCTTGCTCAGGGGCCCAAAAGTGGCAGCTTGGTGGACCTGGGATCGAACTCACAACCTTCCAATTGGTAGCCCAACACCTTAACCACTAGGCTTAGCATATTATTAGCATAGTAACAGAATAAATAAATGAGAACAGCAACTGCAAAGAACCAATTGCTATTCTTGTGCTTACACATACATAATTATTGGCTGACCTCATGACATGGCAATAATTTAGTAGAACAAACTACTTTAAAGACATAGAACTTATTAAATTACATTGGACCTTGTTTATACCCCAACGAAAGCGCATTTTGTGCATTTGGTTTTTTGAAAATAACTGAAAGGAGATTAATAAAGCCATAAGAATACGCGCTGAACTTATGGCTTCCTCGACTCTTTACATTAATTTTAACATTAATGAAGCACATCATGTGCATGCATTCGAGGCATGCAATGACATCATGACTCAGGTATACCAACCAAAATTAAGTAATTTAACAGTAAAAAGCACAGTACACCCTTTTTTCCTCAAGAAAAACATGAATAATCAATCGTATTAAAAATTTTAGAAAAATATAATTTTACATAATTGTATTTAATATATCATACCTTCATAATTACATCCTGAAGTTTAAACCTTAAAACTCCCAAACACTGTCACATTCATTTCACTAAATTGTGAATAATTCATAGTGTGTAATTTCATAATGCCCCACTCAGTCACAATGCTTTATTTGTACACAGTGGATGTTCTCAGTCAGATGCAACATCGACAAATGTCTTTTTTGATTCAGAAAGTAGGTCACTGAACCTTGTCAAAACAGCCAACATCATTTTAAGCTCTTTGTGTGTTGAGGCCTACATGCAATGCATCATGTCCACACTGCAATCTATTTATAAACCTGAAATGCACTTAATAAATCCTGAATTGTGGAGAATAAAAGAACAAAATGAATAAATATTGCAATCACAAATATAAGACTGATAATATTCTACAGTTAATGAGATCAAAGCCTCAGAACTCAAAATTTTCTCCCTCTAAAGATTATTTTCCTCTATTATTATAAATTATTACAATTGCTTTATTGATGTAACAGAAATCATTTTGCCGCTAAGTGTTCTGTGTATGTTCTTATGCCTCCGTGATGTATGTATGTATGGTCTGTATGGAGTGTAGACATACAGACCATACATACATGTAATCTAGCATGTAGTATACCCTAATTACATTACAAAAAACAGGTCAATAAAAACAAATACATGTAAATTAAATGATAAAGGAGGAGTTTGCATGTTCTCCCCATGCTTTGGATGTTTCCTCAGGTAGTCTGCTTTCATCTCCCAAGCCTAAGAATTGCATTGTAGGCTGATTGGCATCTCTAAATTGTCCATAATTTGTGAGTGTGTGTGATAATGCCCTGTCATTGGTTGAAACCCCATCCATGCCTCTGCCTTGTCCCCATAGTCCCCTTGGACAACTTCCAGCCTTCATATGACTCGAAATAGAATGAATGGCACAGAAGATGGATGGAGGAACATATAATGTCTTACAATGTACCTATAATTATGAATAATATATCATACAGCTTACCTGAATTATTTAGTGATGATGTCAATAAAGATCTCTATCTATCTATCTATCTATCTATCTATCTATCTATCTATCTATCTATCTATCTATCTATCTATCTATCTATCTATCTATCTATCTATCTATCTATCTATCTATCTATCTATCTATCTATCTACCTATACATATAGCATTCAGGAAATTATTAGTTCTAAAGTTTTACATCATGATTTCAAGTTATTACAAGAAACTATTAACTACTTATTATTAGAACTCTACGAGGCATTATTAGAGTTTGTAAAAATGCTTATCTGGAATTATTATAGTCTTAAAAATATGATTTATGGCTTCATAAAATGTATAACCACAAGGATTTTGTCATTTTTTCCTCTAGTGAAAAAAGAACAAACAATTTTCCACATTCATAATGGAAGCCTGAAGGACTCTTTTTAAGAAAGTTCTAAAATATATCACTTTTTTTAAAAGCACCCTCTGTAAAGAAATGAATTACACACATTATTTCAATGTCATGTGTGATGTGGAAATACACTCTGAATGGGAAGCTGGTCATTTGCAGGACATCACAGACACTCATTCAGAACTAAAGGAAATTTAGAGTAGCCAATTCAGTTATTGGCATTTTTCTGGGTGATGAGAGGAACACAGGGATGTACCAAATAATATATAAATCATGAGAGAATATTATGTAGGCCTTCATACTTAAAATAGTGAACATCATGGTTGAAGATTACAAATGGCTTTACCTTACCTCTTGGCATTGTGTCTTTAAGATGTAAATCATGAGCTCACTGTTACTCTGGGTTTGTTTACAAGCCAAATGCGGAGGTGGATAGTGCTTATTTCCAGCATTATCTGCTCTGGTGTGCATGTGTGTGTGTTTGTATGCACTTGTGTAGGCGTGTATATGTGTGCATGTGTCTGTGTGTGTTTAAATCTTTATCAGTTCTGGGAAATAGTGGGTAGAAGTTTAATTTGAGTAACAAGAAGTGTTTCAAAGAGCATTTGGTATGAGAGTGCAAAAAAGAAGGAAATGACATTAGCATATTATTTTACATAAACAAATGTATGATATTATTGATATAAAGTGACATGTTTTATTTGTAATGAGAAGCTATACAACACATGTCTGTCTTTATTTAAATGTGTGTAATGCTGCAGGGAAGACTATTACTGTTTGCATGTGAATCATACATGAGCGCCCAAACAAACCCATGACTCAAGCCATTTCTTTTCACCACTCAGATTTGTCTTAATCCACCACTTCACTTTATTATTAGAAGCATTACAGTATGTTCAGGATGGTGTTACGGGAATCCTCTTTGTGTCAGCTGCCAGTTTGTACACAGAAAGAACGGGCATAAAATTCCTTAACAAAACACAATGTCACTTGTGCAAGTGTAATTACATTTAATGCTCAGAGAAATGCCTTCGGTTGCATGCTGTGCATTCTGCCTGGAACAAGGCCAGCAGACTACAGAATTCTTCAAAGGCATTCCAAGCAAGCCATCCTTACTGCTGCAGCGCCTCTTCATCCTCAGAGGAAGAGCCTGCGAGCATATTGCCATGGAAACGTGCCGTCCCTGCCTCCCCCAAAGAGCTTGACCCTGTTGGAACAGATACAAGAAAGCATCCTCATCCCTTACCATGGCACAGGAGATGGATCCCACTAAACGGACAGGTAATTATTAGGCTCAAAATGAATCATCAATAACAAAAACATGAATTCAAATAGGAGCTTTTCATTAAAATCCTTCTTACTACTAATATAAGGTTTAACCCTCCTCTGGGAAACCAAGCCCTAGTGTAAATACAGAAAAGCACAGCAGAAGGGTGTTGGTGTCTTGTGTGCTGTCCCCAGGGTGTGCTGTCCGTGGGACAGAGAGAGACAGACTTGTGCCGTGTCCTGGCAGGCTTGTACACAAACAATGCTCGTTGCCATGGGTGTGTAGCAGCACTTAATGACTGACGCACAACTGACCCACCCCCACAGCCAAGGGCGGCTCTGCAGCTCCCACAGGCCTACAGTAACATTCATTCAAGGTGAGCTGCTGTTGACATGACACACTGCTGCCATGGCAGCCTGCAGGAGCAGCGACGTGTGTGTGCATGTGAGGCAGCGGTGTCAGCTTTGCATTCAACTCCTGTAGTGCATAGTTTTGCTCAGAATTTCACACTCGAGTCAACAATAGAGCAATAATTCATGACTAAACTAGCAATATAGATTCTTTACAATGTGCTATACCAAAGAATTTCAAAAAAGCTCAAATTATTATTAATTTAGACATACCTACCAGGCATACAGACATCCTTTCTAATAATTTACGTATATTTTCCACTATTACATTGTCTTATAAGGAGTGTACAAGACAAAATGTCAGATTAAGGAGAGAAGAAAAAATAAGAGTACATTTAAAATTTTTATCATTAACTGCACAAAATCAGTTCCAGTAAAAGTACAAATGAACTATGTGTCTTACTTTCTAATATATATACACCGATATACATTATTTTATTTCCTGCTTTGACTGAATTTGTAAACTCAATATATGTATGTATATACTGTATGTATGGTATATGCATCTGTATACAATATACTGTACAAACAGTCCACAGAGATTGACATCTAGTCTTTTATAATGGGTCAAAAATACTAACTTTGAAGACGGGAAAAACTAAAACCTGTTTTTTTCCAGACTGTCCAGTTTACCCCAGTATACCCTGTGTAGTATTTATATGGTAGTACATATTACACATCTTATTATAAATGCATTTATAAATCATTAATGATCATATATCTGACCTGCTAACTGCTGATACAAAGGCAGGAATAAAAAATGTAAAAGAGACAGCTGTTCAATTGTTGTTGTTTTAACGATAAGCACATATATAAGGGTGATTTTGTCAGTTCTTACTAAGCAAAAAAAATAAATATTTTGCAGATTGACAACAATAAATGTGCGTAATTATGAATCATTTACATTTACAGCATTTGGCAGATGCCCTTATACAGAGCGACTTACATTATCTCATTTTTATAGAACTGAGCAATTGAGGGTTAAGGGCCTTGCTCAGGGGCCCAACAGTGGCAGCTTGGTGGACCTGGGATTGAGTTCACAATGGAAGCATGTGCATTTGTATGTTTGGATGTGCAGAATGCAACTGTGTGCTCCCGTGCCTTGCATCAGCACGCGTGGGCGTGCATTAGCTTGCTCTCTGCTGATCGATCACCTGAGGGCCAGGAGTGAAGAGACAGTAGGAAACACGAGTCTCCTTTCGCCCACCCTTTCCTGTCCTACCCTCTTGCGTACAGCCCACAGACCTGTGAAGCCTCCTGAATCTGCTGTGAAAACAAACAATTCATCATGAGATAGATATCTAGGACTGGAATAGCTTATTAAACCTGAACACAGATAGATCAGACAGGAATGACATTAAGCTATGATGTGACACATCATAAAAATGAGTAACACAGCAGTTGGAGCCATCAGAGTGACTGCCACAACAATCATTTCTTGTTCTTCAAACCTTTTATTGCTTCATAGCAAAGAATACACAATCACAACAGCCTCCTGTCTCAGGACATGCTGGAAATGATTCATTTTCAGTGCTTCTGCACTGACAAAGAAGATGAAGATAAGCCTGACTATTTGGCCTTAGGCAGTGAAGGCCTATAAGCCACCAATAAAGAAGGGCTTTCTGCAGCTTGCAGACACTGGCCAAGTGTCAAAGTGCCATTCATGGTGTCTGAGCTAAAAAATTTTCAATTGACAGCAAAGAATCATTTATGCTATTTTATACTGCATTTCAACTAAATAAACTCTTTGTGATTCGCAATAACTGAGCATTTCTTTGAGACAATATTTAATATACTGTATATTCTACACAATATGCTTATTCCTGTGGATCAGTATTGCATATGCCACACAGTATGGTCAAATCACAGGAACAAAGCAAAGAAAAGTAAAAGAAGAAATGAAAAGTAAAACTTAATTGTACCATTAAAGCTGAGATTCATCTTTTAAATTCATTTCCCACCTTTCTTATTGCTGTTATTTAGCTTGATTTTGAGTAACTGGTTTGAAAATAATGGCCATGGAAACATCCCAACACAATGCCATTGTAATTTATTTTATTTCTTTATAGATGATTTATAAATTATTATACAACAAGTGGGCTTGCATATACTATACACTATACTGTATACTTTCAGTACACTGGGTATACTGTAACAGCATTGTACACCCTGTCCTGTAAAGCAGTGTTTGATGTATTATTTAATCAATTTAACATATATTTTTTTTACTTCGATAGATTCATTTATTTATCCATTTTCATTAAGCTTTATCCTGATCAGGTTCATGGTGGATCAGGAGTCGAACCTAGAAACACTGAGTGTGAGGTGGGAATACATTCTGGGTGGGACACCAGTCCATCATAAACGAAATCGTAATATAAAGTATATACTTTATATAAAATAAATAACTCTAAATAAGTGTTTTATTAATTGATGTTCATTAACTCAGAGCACATTTCCCAAATCAAATAACAGATGGGTCATTAAGTCAAAAACATTTTTGCTTTAACTGCATTTTAATATGTGGATTTTGGCCTTCAAATTTGTACAAAAAAAAATAATAAAATAAAAGAAGAAGAAAAAAGTACTTAAACAGTATTTGTAAAATATAATTTGTTACTAGTTTTAAATGAAGCCAATAATAAACTCACTCAGTAACTTTTATCACTTTAAAATGACTCGATATGAGGAATCTGCAGCAATGTAGGTGCACCAGCAGGGGTCCCTCACTGATCAGCTCTCACTCTTGAAGTTGGGGCCCAGACATAGGGCAGTTATTTCTGAGGACAAGAACACAAAAACAGTTGTCTTGAGCATTTTCTCCAATCCTGTACCACCGACTCCTCCGATGATATCCCTTCGTCTAAGAGAAATAGGGAGGAGTGCACCGGCTCTCCTCTAAACACAGCCTCTGCTGCTCCTCTGGGCTCCCACATACCCATTCAGCCTTCCGCCCACGCACGGAAAAATGCGGTCTGGGGCGGCGGGGTGAAACGGGACAGAGGACAGAGAGTGGGAAAGAGTTTGGGGGGAGGCAGTGAGAGACAGGCAAAAAAGGGAAAAACTTGTAAGAATGAGAGAAGTGGATGAAGACAGAAAATGGAAAATGAGGTGGGGGTGGTTTGCAAGGCTGGCAGGGGGTTGTTCTAGGGTTGTGAAGTTGGTAACAGCCCACTCGAAATGTTTGGTATGTCTGTTGTGCACCAAATTCGGCACATGGCCACGTTTTTAGGTCATCTGACGGAGAAACAAGGTTCTGCTGCATGCCTTCCCTCTGAACACATGCTGAGGCCTTTGTCTTAGTCGACTGCAAGGGGCTCACCAGCATGCAGAACAATGGAGAAACACAATAGTCATTGTGTTATATCAGTCCAAAAACAGAGCCATGCAGAGGGTTATACATTTGGTCAACAGACAGTAATGTTAATGAAGAATTATAGATTTACCATTTACAAAAAAACTGAACACAGTTTATCACACAAATACAGCATATTAGTTCCAGACTTTAAATGTTGAAATGATTGAAATGGAAACCAGAGCTAAACTACTCCCTGGTAGCATGTTAGTTACTACTAGTACATTTGTAAATATAGGTTGTTAGCAAGAAGGTAAGTATTACTTCCAGGAAAACAATAACCAAGATGTTGACTATTCAAGCTAGCCACATAATTTAGATTTACTTAACTGCAAGTTCAACACATAATGTGTCTGACAGCATCAACAATAATCAAAGTAGCACTTCTTTACATTTAAATATGTTTTACTGTATACAGATTTAGATCAATGAACATATGACATTAGCTTATTAATGCTGTAATATTGACTATACATTTCACAAAGAACATAGCGGTATTAGTGTTTCTCACCCCATTTTGATGCTCAAATGTGAGGAAAAAATTACAAGTTTAAGTAGTATTACCTTATGTAGTATTACCTGATCTTAAAAGAAGCAGGCGTCAGCTGGTCAGACTGGCCTGGTTTCATGGTTTTAGAGAGTTTTTGTTTTGGTCACAGGTCAGTTTTGATGGGTGTAGAAGGGATCTTATGCTAACCAACATGCTAACAAGCTAGGTTAACCCAATGAATTTGCTTTTTAAATGAACCTTTGTGCAAACAGGCAAACTAGCTAGTTCTTTTGATCTTGTCACCATCTCTTTCTTTCCTGTATATGTAGCTCATTGTTTTTTGTTTAGTTAATTTCCCTCTTTGTATTTTATTTCTACTTTTTTTGTAGGTGTGTATGTGTGTAGGATGCTCTGTTTTTGTTTTTAGGGTGACTTTTTAACATTCTGTCATGGGTCTGCAGATGAAAAATAGCCTTTTTTGACTAATTCTGGCACATGTTTATAAATGTGTTAGTAATTTATAAATAAAGTAAACTAAGAAATATGTTGAAGAGCTAAGTTAGTCAGAAAATTTGACTACTGGGAATTTACTCAGCAGTCTAATCGAAGCTAGATACTAATTACTTGAACATCTTCCTCTTATTCATTCTAAGCTCAATAGTTACATTCCCCCAAATGATAATTGATCAAATAATATTTGCTGAAAAAAGAGGTCTAATAGGTCCTAATATTTGTAACAATTAATCATTCATTGATTAATAATTTCTCATGACATGTTATGACAAAGTGCTTAACGATTCAACTCAAGCTTCTAACACTCAACTGTGCTGATTTTAAAGGTTTCATGTCATACATTAAACAGTTCTTCAGGAAGTAATTATATAACATTACATTACACTGCAATGAGCTGTCAGAACAGTGCTGTGTAATTTCATTAACCCCTAAAATTGATTGACAATTTTGAAATGACAAAGAAGTAAGAAAATATTCAAACTCGATTGAACTTGTGCTATCAAGGAATGAAAATATGTGGAACTTGAGCCAGGTGAGTTTCAAACAGGAAGAGCCTTGAACACGCATAACACACTCACACACCCACATACACAGGATATAAGGGTTTAACTAAGCGTGGGTGTCATTTGAATTCAGCTTTCACAAGTTGTAGTAGCTGATGGTGAGAAATGACCCTTCACACACAGCTGGCCTCGAACAATGACTCTGCTGTCACAGGTAACCGATAGAACAGGGTGGAGACAGCTTTCATTTCAGACAACCTCCCAAAACCAACAATTCCAATTTCTCACCTTTCAAATCTAAACAGCACAAAGGGCACATTTCTCATAGGTTATTGTATATAACTACAGTTTCCTATCCTAAACTACAGTAAGGTTTGGTCTTCATCCCCCTCTGTTAGTATGAGTCAATCAGATCTAAATCATCAATATTTACTCATAGTCTGTCACTGAACATTAGCCAAACATGAACCTAGAAAGATAAGCCATATCTAGGCATCAAACAAATGTCTAGGGTTAGGTTTTGTCTGGTGTTAAGCTTTGTTCTCTTCTTACTCTGGGTCAAGAGGGCAAACAGAAGTACATACAATATTTGTTAGGCATGCGAAAATCGATCCGTCGCAACAGATGACGGTTTGTTTCTTTTGTCTTTGAGCACGACAGTCTGAGAACATTTCAAGTTTCCTCATGACACATTTGTTGACACAGGTAAGCGAAAAAGCCAGTCACTCTTACAAAACAGGTGGCAGAAGTCTACATTGCCTATCCCGTTTGCCTCTCAAAGCAAGTTTATTAAAAACAGCCAAAACATGAGTCAGCTAGTTCCTGGTATATACGGTTTAACTGATAAGTCCTTGCCACTGCTGCCTGAGTCCTCTCAGCTTTGCTCATTGGGGATAAATACATACACACTGTGAACTAAATCTAACTAATATTAATCTTGAATTTTGTATTCTATTAATCTTTATATTATTCTTTATAATAACCTTTTGTTCTGTGTTTATGTTCTGTAAAGCTGCTTTGAGACAATGTCAATTGTAAAAAGCACTATACAAATAAACTTGAATTGAATTGATTTGAATAAGATCCCCTGATTCACTTTGTAAAATTCCACTTAACATATGCTAACACCTATTGCTTTATTATTCAACTATTTATGATTATCAGAGAGAAATTATTTATGAGTCAGGATGTCAACATATTGACTTCCCTGTTCTTATCTCAGTGTTAAGTTTTTTTTTTATCTTACAGTCACTTTAATTAGTCTCCACTAGCTCATGGGCCTAAGCTGGCAAAACACATGCTGTGCTCTTGATTAGCATCAAGTACATAATTCAGATGATCTCGAGTGCCTATTTTTCCACCACTTACTTTGGGACTACTTAAATTGAAGGACTGAGCCTCTCACACAATGGGCAATAGTGGTTCTTTGGCAAGTGAGTAAGAGCGGCATTCTGCACAGGGTAGAGGGCATGGGGTGTGGGTGGCTGGGTGATGCATGGGCGTACCGGCATAAAGGCCAACTTCTGTGCAGCGCCAATTCAGGCAGCCCCGGGCCTCATCACCTCTAAGCAGGCCGCTCAGTTCGGCTGCCACCCACTCCTCAGCTGCCGGCCCCCGTATTCACACACACTTTAGCTTGGCGAGTGTGCATGCATGTGTGTCTGCACCTAGCCGCCCCCGGAGAGGCTGCTATAACAGGGAAGTCTGGTTTAGAAGGACGCACGATCAAAGCTTTGTGCATTTATGAACTTGAGACTGTTATTTCAAACTGCCTTCTGATTTTGAGGACATTCATATATTCATTCCAGCTCAATAAGTGCTGTGTGGACACTTGAGGAGGTCAAAGTGCTGTCTGCCAAAAAAAAAAAACACATTTGGATTAAACCAGCCTACTGTCTTACAATCTAAATAAAATGATTTCTAAGTTGGTGTAACACAAATAATATCCAAATATGGCAGATTCAGGAAAGCAGAGCACGGGTTATTGCGGCACAGGGCGAGGCTGGGAAATAGCAGCACTTGGAACATTGCATTCCCCTGAGCTGTTCAGCCTGAGTGAAAATTATGCAACAGGACAGCAGACAATGACATTTGAATGTGCTGATGTGTCAACTCAGAGCTAACACGCAGGTGAAGTGCACTGGAAAAAGATGACCTTCTCGACAAGGGCTATGTTCAATCAGTCTACAACTCTGCTTTTAGTGGGGGAGGCTGTCATGATCCCTTTATCTCAAACTGTTTCTGTACTCTTCCTAGTTGTTAGCTAGGAGCAACTGAAACACAAAATAGACAGTGTTGGATGCACTGAAAATTAGAGGCTTACATATAAAAAACAACAAAATAAGCAACATATGACATAAGGAATATTGTCCAAAATGTCACCTTAAGTATATCCCAGCTCATTTTTTGCCCCTGTGGTAAACCACCTGACTTCAATTCCCATGTTTGAAACCACAAATAAAAATATTGATCCTTGCATTTGTGTAAACATATATTTCAGGAACAAGAAGTCCAACAGACTTCTGTCCTTCTGTAAACAGAGTACGTCAGTGCAAAAGAATGCATGGGGCACTCATGGCCTTGGGGACAAGGCCAGTGGTGGTAGGAATGGGAGGAAGTGTGTGATATAGTAAAGGGGGTTGGGCAGGAAAAGAGAACACGAGCAGGGAGGTGATCAGGGCATGGGGTAGAGAAATAGAAAGGTGGCCTTAGGATAGCCGGTCAGGGTCTTGTATGTATGTATGTATGAGACTGTATGACTCAGAACTATTATAATCCTGTCCACTTGTAGGAGGTGTGTGTGTGTGTGTGTGTGTGTGTGGGGGGGGGGGGGGGGGGTGTATATGGGAGGTGGGGGGTCTATTTTCACTGCCTAGCATATTTTCACTTATAACAGATACTCCAAATAAACTATACCTAATAATGAACAAATAAAAATTCTGCTTTACTTAACAAAGAAAATGTCTACAAAAATCCCTAAAATGGTAAAGTTTCTTTATTAACATGCTAAAGGAGACTTTAACATGTAGCTTGTTTCACAGATGTTTAATATTGAAAGTACATTTGCTGTGCTATTAGAGGAGTAATACCGTTCAGGGTTGTCCTGTTATTGGAAAATCACACCATTCGTTTTGTTTATTTTCCTGTAACAGTACAGCCAGTATAATTAAAGTTTTCTTTCTGTGAGTTAATACAGTTACAAAAATTCTACTTACAGACTTGCAAACAAACACAAAGGTTTTGTTGTATTAGTGTGCCATTAGACTCACAAAACATAATAAATTACATATGTTTTGAGATTTTTCTGATTTTTTTTTTTACCCTCATAGGTTTTCAGTACAGGGAAACGTTGGAATTCCTTTGTGTCATAAATGTCACACACCCTACAGATAAAGTACACAGATATTCCTTTAAACATCTGAGAAACATTTGATTAGTCCTTGGTGACCTCATGTCCAGGAGCTATGACAATCATCATTTACTGTTGAGTGTAACAGCAAATGCTGCACAGAGCTTGTTTCATAAGCAACCAGATTTCAGTTCAAATCGGTGTTTAAATTTGACTTTAAATCTGTGTTTATAATCAGTTTATGAAAGATCACTTTATGTCCTGCTTCACCCAAAGAGAACACACTGTATGCTCACTCCCTAAAATAAGTATGACAGTCAGCTCAGAATGACCAGCAAGCAGCAGCTCATAAAAAGGAACCCTGGCAAACGTGAGAATGAGTAAGCCTCCAAAAGTGTAAGTGTCGAGTGTGTGAGAGGGCCCACAAGCACAGCTCCACGGCGGTGGCGGTTCCAAGTGTGTGTGTGTGTGTGTGTGTGTGTGTGTGTGTGTGTGTGTGTGTGACTCATACTGTGGAAGTGTACTGCTATAGCATTAGTCACCACTGAGGAGAAACCTTGATCTGTAGCCCTGTCTGATCAGAGGAGATGAGGAAGGGAGCGATATAATAAAAACTCTTTCTTCTTCCTGCATGACTTGCCACGAGTTGAGTTATGGACATTTTCTGAAAAAGAAGAAGAGGGTAAAATCAAAGCAAAGCTGCTAGCGCTGACCTCATTGTCAGTGTATGTATATAAACTCAAATGTGTGCATCTCAGCAAAACCTCTCTGCGTTGTTCTCTTTTTTGCTTCAAATTTACATGCACCCTTATTACCGTGGGGGAGGCAGTTTGTGGTCAGTTCAGTCCTGTTTAGGGATGACAGGATGTGCACGTGGCTGAATGTACGTGAGAGTGATTTTATGTGTGTGTGTGTGTGTGTGTGTGTGTGTGTGTGTGTGTGTGTGAGTGTGTGTGTGGGCGGGAGTGTGTGGGTGGGTGGTACCATGTGCTGTGTGGGTTTCAGGGTGTGGGATGTGATTATAGGCCTTTGTGCCAAGAACTCTCTGCACTTCTGTCTGACATAACAACTAAACAAAGCACAGCAGATGTGCACATGCTGATAAGGATGTGCCTCTTTCTCTCACATACACACCGATACATTAGCAATATGTCACGTACACACACACAAACACATACATACAAACTCAGTCCGTCACGGTACGTCAAAAATCTATTCTTAGTAATCCCTTGACAAATCTACAGGTACCAAAATAAGTCAGGTGAAAGAGAATCATTATTACATGCTGAAATATTTTATATCTCTTCCTGGTGTACTTACAGTTACTCATTACCTTCAGATCCAAAACCTCTACCTGACTGCCTTATGTTCATGATGACTGTATGTTCTCTTTTATTTATCCAATTAATTTCTCTGCCTGCCTAGGATTAACTTGTTATCATTAACTTGTTAACATCTGGATCAACCAAAGCAATGTGACTATGAAGGAATGATGCTAGTCAGCACTAACTGACCTGAATAAAATAAAACAATTATTTCTACTAAGATTTTTTTACAACAGTACCTCTCACTGAAATGGCAAGAAGAAATTTAATTTTCATCCGAAAAACCAATCTTCACAATTTTCCAGAAATGGACAATCAGCCATATCATCTTTGGAGGTTTACTTGGTTAGTATTTAACTTATTAACTTAACTTACTATAGAAACAAATGATCTAGTCCTTAAACTAATAAAAACCATTAACACATATAATGTTTTAGTTAAATAAAAAAGTTAAATGTAAACAACAGGTAGCCTTTCGACGTCTCAATGAGTTGGAAGAGATTTTGGTTTATAAAGATTATTGTGTCAAAATGTTTTAGTGCAGTTAGGCAGTGAAATTTTGTTCATTTTTAAAAGACACATTTAAAACTTGCCCCAGGCTAAAATTTAGATGAGATGCCATGTTAAATGTCAAGTGTTTTTGCCTTTTTCACTTCTTTGTCTTTGTAGAAGTAGTACAAACGTCTGTCAGCATATATGCAAACCTCTGGCATAGGGGAGGTTTGAACATGGATGTGTATTCACACATATTCAACAATGCAGAATGGCAAGTTTACGCCAGTGTGTGAGAGTTTCTGTGTAGCAGCTAACAGTGATTTAGTCTCACAACTAGCCAGACTAGCTTTCTCAAGAGAATCTGATATTTATCACTAAACGTGGGCAAGAATCTCTTTGTTATATAGTTTGTTATATAGTTGTCACCCTAGCAGGCAGAAGAGTGACAAGCAATTAATACAGAACCATAGACAGAATTTCACCAACAGAATGACATGCTACATTTGATTAGAAATGATCTTTTTCAATTCTATGCAAATTCATGACTGATCTTAATATGCATGTGATCCAATGATTCATCAGTTTCCCCCACTCCCAGCTTTAGTTCCTATTTGCAATTTGTTTTTACAAACATCAAAGATTAATATTTTAAGTTTGCCTCTTACCCTGTCATATATTACTTCTACTGACATATGTATAAAGACTTTCAGAAGAAAAATGTTTGGATAGCTTAAAAGAGCTTGTCGGTATGTCTGGTGACGTATGGTAGCTTGTTTAGCTAATCTGCCAGCAAAGCTAGGAAGATGCATGGTATGACAAACAATGACAAACAAGAAATTTATCAGTACCCAAACTACAAGTAATATAATAAATGTAAGATCTATGTGCTGAAGATTTCAGATGCTATGTAAGCTATGAGCTGAATGTCAGGTTGAGGCCAGGACTGATGAGATTTCAGAAATGTAGATGAGATGTGCACCTTGTTCGTGACAATAAATGAGCAAAGAAGTGAATGCAGACCAGCAGTAACACTGTCAAGTCTGTTCTACACATGCAGTTTTGCTAAGCAGTTAGCATATGTTAACCTGAAACAGATTGGTGCTAATACAGGGTTTGGCTGTCTTCCTGAAGCAGGTGAAAATAGCTGTTTATCCTATGTTGCTCTGACAGAATGAGATAAGTGGCAGCAGGGGAACTATGTAACCCTGTAATAAAGCAGTTAGGTAGACAGGTGTCAGAAGACAGATGTAAGCACACCTACTGCTATTTCTGTCTGCTGTCTATTTCTGGGCCAAGACTCACCCAAGTTGGCACTGAGGAGCATGTGCAGACACCACAAAGCCCTTTCTTGACCCAGATACACTGTAGCCTTGTTCTTCCATCTTTGTCTCACTGGTTTTTCTTTTCATTCCTGTTGTTTTGATGATAAAGGTGAGGTTAGCCTTCTTCATTTTCCACTGGATAAGCTTTAGCATAAACTGGATCATCAAAATAGGTATCAGGTGTTTTTTCTCCTGATTTGTTTTCTTATCAAATGTCAGGTTAATTGCCTGATATAAAAATTTAAGGAATCTTACAACTTAAAAACAGATTCATTTCATACAGCATTTAAAAAAAAAACTGGTGAAACAGGGTTAGAATTGAAATAATATCTCACTGACAGGCTGTTCTGTGAATCTGATGCGGCACTGTTTTACAGAAAGAGGAACTGGTCATGACAGCCCTTGCAGTAAGTGCTATAAGAGGCACAGCATTCAGTGATGTGAGGTGTAAGATTATCCAAGACATTGAAACAGTATAAAGTATTGGTATGCAGCCAAGGTCCCTCATTTTTCACACATATTTTTTCTCCATTCTGATGTTTGACATGAAAATTAGCTGAAGCACTTAACGTTGTGTATCATTGTGTTTTTATGTATTGTGCTGCTGCCAGGTGATTGGCTAATTGAATAACGACATGAATAAACAGGTGTACAGGTGATGCTAATAATGAGGTCAGTTTTTTATTTAGTAGCTGTTTATACCTGTTTTTTTCACCCACAAATCCTCCAAAAAAAGCCCCATTAAATCTATAAAATAATAAGTAAATAATGACAACACTGATTATTTTATGTAGATAATAATTTCCATTTTCCAATGTTTTACCTTTAATAATACTTATACTACTACTAATGTTAATAATAATAAGCTTTAGCTGTAGAACTGTGTAGATATCACTGACCCCTGGGGTCTAGAGGAGCAAGATGTTGTCATGAGTCATGTGAAAAACAGCATGGAGTGAGTTTAGCTCTGCACTCTGTTGCCGGCTTACAGTTCCCCTTCCTGTAATCTGGTTCTGCTGCATGCTGTAACACGTTGGCACTAAACAGTCCTCAGTGGGAGCTCATGTTAACACCTCTGAGTTTATGGAAAAATAAGTGGCATCCTAAAGGTTGGCTTTTGAAGTTAAATCTATAGGAGAGCAAAACATACAGTATACGAGTTTGTTGTGGGACTATGATGTATGCAAGCTTGAAATTTTAACTCTGTCTTTCTTGTTAAGTAAATTTCAAGTAAACGTTAAGTAAAAAACAGGTCACTGCACTGGATTTGAAAGCTGAGAGAGCAGTAATCTGGCGTGAGTTGAGATTAGCAGAGCCTTATTTTCAACTGCAGCAAGCTGTCTCAGGCTGATAGTCTGTGCCCCAGCAAATTCTGTCAACCTTGAAGTGGGGGTAGTTACCGTCAACTCTGGTAACTGAATTAATTAAGAGTCTGTGGGAGTGAGCAGTGGCGAGGGTCCTCAGCAGCCGCCTGGATGACAAGTTAGCCCACTCTGTTGGGTTTGAGTAATCAAGTCTCCCAGTGAGATCAGAGGCAGAGAATTTCTGCAACTTTCAAAAGGCTGAAGAAAAAGCTTCAGTGATATTCTGCCAAACTAACCTGACACTATGATTCATCCAGACATACAGGTTGCACAGAGAATTGACTCATTTCTGAATATACTCAGGCTATGTGTATGCCAAGCAGATGAGTACTACATTATGCTGTATATACAGGAACAATAACAAGAGTGCAACAAGAAATGATTTGAAAGGTTTCACAAAGCTTACTGTAGCCTACAAACACGAGCACCCTGGACTCACCTTCCCAGCAACCACCTGTACTCCCTCATTCCCAGTCACCGTCCCTTTAATTGTGTTCACCATGTTTTGTTTAGCTCAGTTTATAAGCACATCTGTTTCTGATTTTTTTTCTTTAGAATTTTATATCCCAATTATATGATTTCACACTGGGTTACATCACCAAAGTCACCAAAGAATATCTTTAGTTCTCTTGTTTCCATGACGTTACTGAGTCTGACCCTTTTATGTAGTATCCTCTATTTGACTTTGCATTTTCTGCCATTTGACCATGATTTTTGGCAAGGTTTATTGTCATATTTGTCAATCTACCAACCTGTGACTCTTCTGACACAGTGTTTTTTTTATTGTGATCTGTTCATCATAAACTGATCTGCATCCTCTCTCTCACACATGCTGTTTTCGCTTGTCCTTTGGTTTGTTGGTGGAATAGGCATCAGTCTACCATCAGGAACTAAAATCAGTGTGATTATGAGTGATTTTCTGTTGTGCTTTAGGACTCACCATAAAACAATGCTTCAATGTTTTGCTAAACTCTATAACATACTGTTGGACAACTTCGGACAAATTCAAGCCTCTCATAAGAAAGTTTATAGACTGTCATTTTCAGCTATTTGAAAGTAACCATGTTCTGAATTACAAACACTAATGCTACATTGTAAAGAAGATATTTAGGGAGCCAATTAAAATCTTAAACGTTTATTGACTAGTTTAACTGACTAATAAGGAAAATCATTTACCATTTAGCTTAGATGGTCTGAACAGCTTAGCCTCTGTTTCGATAGCTGCTCAGACCAAGCAGGACTGTTCACCTTGTGTGGATTGATTTTTTCATATGCCATCACGTTCTACAGTAGTTCCACAGCAGAGTTTTCATCACTGAACAAATTGATGAGGTAAAATTTGTATGCCAAAATGGTGTAACACTCCAGCCCTAGCCAAAATGTGAAACGCTAGCAAACTATAACTCTTAAAAAGTAGAGTGGCAGAGCGAGAGCTAAAGAAAGAACCAGTAAACAATAGGAAGTACAACAGTCTCTCCTCTGTGGATGAAGTGATGGCTCAGCAGAGCATGTGGGTGTCAGCGTGGGACTGGAGCATCATCCAATTGTTTACTCTCTTTTTTCTTCCCCTTTCACACGCCTCTGTCCTGTTCTGCCTCTCTGTCCCAGGAGTGTGGAAAAGGCAAACAAACAGACGGGACTGTTTACTTCTGGCAGTAGGATGGTGAAGTGCTTCATTAACCTCACATTACCTTGTTTTAGGTTACTCAGACAGCTATATTTATTTGAGCTATATCTCTTTTCTTGGTTTTATCTTTATGATTCAGTGGCCATTAAAGCGGAAATTCATAGCACTCATAGCACACACACTCATAAACACACACTTCTATACACTCAATCTCTTTTTTCCTATGGTCGTACTAACCAGTTACTATTTTAGGGGTGTTATTTCTACTTTTAATACATTTACAAACAAAAAGTACAGAAAGATGTTGGATAGAATAAAAATGCAAGTCATAATCGTTATGTTGTCTTCTTAATCTAAACAAAAAGAGAGTAAACTGGCTGTGTTTTGGTATTCAAAAAAATCCTTTGTTAGTACACTCCCACTTCCCGTTGCAAAATTCCACTCTATCATATACAGAAAACCAGAACAATTAGTATAGTAAAGTTGTGAGCCATTGCTTCAATCTATATAGAAATAACAGAATTGCAAAATGTTATGAATGAGATCTGAGACACTTATAGCATGTTATAGTATGTCAAGAAGAATAAGCTGTCAAAGTTATAAAGGAGATATTTGGGAAAATTTGGGAGTGTTTTAAAAAGATACCAATGTTGCTTTAAGGATATGAAAAAGGTTACAGGAAATTATAAAGGCAAATGATGGGCATAGAGAATATTAGAGAATATTCCCTTTTAAATAATCCATTCAATCTAATAATCTAAGAAACAGTCTGGATAACATGTTGCTTGGACATTTGTTTCTGTATCACTTTCTTGTATCAGTTTCTTCCCTCAAGCAATCCACCTGATGAACAATTAACACCATGGAACACACAACACATAATGTTTGCACTATGTATACCTCAATTGCACATTTCATACTTGCACTCTGTACATACATACATAAATATTGTCTGAATGTTTATGTTTACTTCAACTGCACATTTCACAACTGCACATGTGTACATACAAATTGTATATATTGTATACTTATTTGCATATGTATATTTCATATGTTTATTTAAACTGCACATTTCACACCTGTAAATGTGTACATACAATTTCATCTATACTACATATGTCATTCTGTTACACTGTGGAGATTATGTCACTAAAACAAATTCCTCGCATGTGAAATCATGCCTGGCAATAAAGCTGATTCTGATTCTGATTCTTTCATTCTGTACTAAGAGTATGCAAAGTTTGGACTTGAAAAAACCCTTTACTCCATCATATGACCTTTTCTTTTTTCTTTGAAGCTCTTGTTTTTTTGGTATTCTTGTCCTTGTTATATAAAAAACAACATACACATGCTTGTACATTCCTTTACACTCATCATGTTGCGTCATTGCCACGTATTTATTCATGTCCTTGTTCCAGTAATTGTCCATTGAGTTTCTATTCAGGATCCTATTCTGCCGGTTTACATTTAGTTGTCTGTGGATAGCATATCTTACTACCCTATTAAAATTCTGCCAGTACCAAGCTAGCTATCACCCACACACACACACAAACCATCATCTTGAAACACACACATTCATACACACACTTTCTGTCTGCTGAACCATGCACGAGGAGCAAGTGAGCATCGATTTCTGCACTTTCGCCTGAGAAAAGCCGTTTTCTCACTGGAAACCAAGGCTGAATTATTTATTCCCCTCATTCAATTTTTATTGCACTCTCCTGGTGGAAAAATAACGCTTCCCCAATCAGATGCCAAACAGCCTAATCCTCTTTCTCTTTTAGTATTTCTCTCTTACTGCTCTCTTTCTCTTTCTTTCTTTCTTTCTCTCTCTCTCTCTCTCTCTCTCTCTCTCTCTCTCAATAGGGACAGTGTTTCTGTAAAAGGGACAGAGAGAAACAAAGAGCGACAGAGAATTAGATCATGTAATTTGAGCTTCCATGATGGCGGGAACTATAACTAAGTATATTACAGACTGGCCATCTGTGGCCCTTATACTTTCCCTGTTATGCATCATACATGTCCAGTGCTGGAGGAGAGAACATAGCAACAATCTGGGCTTTGTTTGTGGGGGATGAAATAAGGATTTCAAAAAAAGAGGTTGTCAGGTGCTTGGGCAGAAAAAAAACAGAGAGTGGGTGGCTAGAGAAAGACAGAGAAAGAGAGAGAGGTGTGTGTGTGTGTGTGTGTGTGTGTGTGTGTGTGTGTGTGTGTGTGTGTGTGTGTGTGTGTGTGTGTGTGTGTGTTTGGGGGGGCAGAGGAGAGAGCTTGAGTGCCCACATCTCCACATTAGCCAATGCCAGACATGGCAGCTAGAATTTGGGGACCCAGCTGCTGTTTTCGCTCTGCCAAGGAGCTTGAACTGAGCCGTACAGCTGCCAGTTCTACATGACTTGGGCTGCAGTCAGGTATATGCACCGAAGGAGAAGGATGAAGAGAAAAGAGAGATAGTGGTAAGAGACAAAGGCTGGGGCTAACAACTAGCGAGTGATAGCCAGGCTCTCCAGTCGAGAGATAAAATATCTGCAATTCCACTGGCTGCAGGCCCACACTCCATTTGTATGGAAATGAGTTTGTTTTCATGCTGCCAAGGTGGGGAAAGAGGGGGAGAGAAAGGCTAGAGAGAGTGAGAGAGCAGGACCGAGGGAATTGAACGAAAGGTTCATTTGCGGGCTTTAAGAACACAAATATTGTACCATACCCTATTGCATGAAGCCCCTAATCCAGTAGCTCTTTTTTGTTATATCATAACCCAAGTGGAATATGAAAAGCATAATAACATCAATATATGCTATTTTTCACAGATAACCTTGCAAGATGCACTATGGTAGTAAAAGGGCTGTTGGGTTTGAATAAAAACATTATCAAGAGGTGTCTTTAGATGATATCCAACCAAATCATCTCTTATTTCTGTTAATCTGGCTTAGTACTGGGATGTTTTTCAGAAGACTATGATTAACATGCTGATGATCTAGTGATAGGCATAAGCAGCTGTCTGACAACTACTGTACCAACTGTCTGATTCACATTTAATTGTCACAAGCGAAATATTTGTTTCGATTTTTTAAACAACCCTTAAATAGTCTGTTTTCTTCAGCTAGCCACTGGCTCCAGTATCCAACTGAACTGTACTGAACTGGAGTGATATAAATACTGTACTTCATTGCCGAAGTCAGAAAATATGTTTTTGTCCTTGCATCTGTGCTAAGAGGAGGTCCAAAGTGGGTTAACAGTTTGTTGAAAATCACAGTACATCAGCAGATTTTGAATGTCAGTCTCCTTACACTGCTCCACCCACATCACTGCAGATGCGTTTATTTCTGTCAACAAAAATAACAACTGTGTGTTAAAAGGAAATGATATGATTGCCCCAACCAAATTAGCGATACACCATTGTTACTGTTGCAGCTGTATAAAAGATTTAGCTTGAAGGCTTGTCCAAGATTGTACTTAAATGCTGTCCTGAAAAAAATAGTCAAGCTGAGTAGACTTGCGCAACATCTAAGGATCTAGAACTGATGAAGTATCTCAGGTGACACTCCCAATGTCTTTAAGATTAACTCACAGGTATTTGACATTTTAAAGATACTGAAAGAATGAAAACCTTTATAAGAGTAAGGCTGAGCTCAGCCTGGGTCATTAGCAGATGTGCAGCTGAACCTGTGTTCCTTGTATTTCCAATGTGCCAGACATCCCTTGCTGACGTATTCATAGCCAGCTGCTCCTCGTGCTCAGGGTAATGACTCTGCCAACTCAGATTCCTACTTTACTTCTATGCCATTTATCTTGTCTCGCTGCCAGGAAGCACTAGACTGTGATGGTCTGAGAACCGAACAGGTAGACAACACACATAGTCACAGTCTAAGGCTTCATGTGCCTTAACTCTGTTCAGCAACAGTTTCAGGGGTGATGGTGTTTGCCTTTCCTATTTCTCCCTACTAAAGAAAGATAATCCTCCTTAAAACATTTCTCCTGTTGCTGTGGAAACGGAGGCGACAATCAATGGATTGATCGTTGGGCCACTCCAGAACACACAGTTACAACACTAATGCAGATTAGTCTGTCCTGCAACCTTTCAAAGAATGCATTCACTGGGGTCTTGTCAGTTTTTGTCATTATTTTAGCACCTTAGACTTTGATTTCCCCTAAATAATCAGCTCTTAAATAAATAAATAATTTGTGTAGCATAATAAATAGTTTCATTCTTTTATTTCTCCTCAGAAATGTCCTCTGTTTTCTGTTTTTCTAAAATGCTAGACTCTATCAGCCTCCTCAAATACATAGATAGTCCCAAAAAGTGAACTATTTGTAAAAATAGCTTAAAGTTGTCCCTGGAAGACATATGTGTGATTTCAGTTTCTTGATGCTTTGATTCTTATATTTTCAGCAATTTATTTACCATGATCCAAACCTGTGAAAATAAACCACAAGTACCACTAACATTAGCTAAGTTAGCTAACTCAAAACTGTCTCATGTAAACCCAAGTGGCATAGAGTCTTGATTTGCATTTTAATATTCTCACAGATTTATATAACAGTAGCCAATTTTGTCAAAACATACAATATAATAACCATGATATCATAAATAACTAGCATTAGTTTGCGAGCTTGTCAGATTCACACACTGTTATCATGGCTAAAATATTCCAGATGCAATTACAAAATATACAACATGTTTTCTAGCTATCTCAAATTTATAATTACCTAATAAACTAGCTCATGTTTGTGACTGATAGAGATTAATTTCTTAAGATTTAATTATACACTTTCACATTATCAGCACATATATTTGTCAAAATATGTCATAACCATCATGATTTAGGTTTACCACAAAGTTTAGCTGGCCAGCTAGTTATCTGCTAGCAAACCAGCTCAAATCTCTTCAAAGTAAACTTGGGTGGAATGGAGTTTACAAAACCTTAACCACCATGATTTAGGCTCATTTCTAGCCATGTGAGATTAACTAATAAACTAGCTCATTACTAGCTTTAGTTAGCTAGATAGTCAGATTTCCACACTGGTTTTGTAGCTAAAAGGTTCCAGGAGAATTATATCAGTTTAGAGTTGTGTTGCAAATTTGAGCCAAATACTAATATATATAACCTATTTATAATAAACATTTGTGAAAAATTAGCCATTTTAATTGCTGTATTTTAAAATTCAGGTGTGCTATATGTCATCAACCTCTATCACCTTTTAAGCAGCCAGTCTGTTTTAATAAATTTGGAACAATTATATTGGACCACTCTGTAGGGCATGTATTTATTTTCAAACAGGACCTACCATGTGCATGCAGCTATTCCGAGTTGTTCATCTGGTCAATACTGAACAGTCAATGATGACCTAAAGGTGACAAAGTCAGAATGACTCGAGTTACACAGTCAATAGATTGATAGATTGATTCATCTCTTTGTATCAAAATAAAGCTCAGTGCTACAGGTACATTTGGCTATTTTGTTCATTCATAGCATTCAGAAGAATGTCTTTTGTATACTAGTATACTAGGAGCATTTATGTGTGTGTGTGTGTGTGTGTGTGTGTGTGTGTGTGTGTGTGTGTGTGTGTGTGTGTGTGTGTGTGTGTGTGTGTGTGTGTGTGTGTGCATGCTTGTCCACCCACTCAGTGGTCGCACTCCCTCAGAAAAGCTGGGAGCTCATTGGTATTCGGGTGGAATTCTCTGGCAGCCCAGATGCTGCAGCCACTCCAACTGAATGTGGACACACAGGCCTGCTGCCTTCAGTGTTTGTGTGTGTGTGTGTGTGTGTGTGTGTGTCTGTGTGTGTCTGTGAGGAGGGAGTTGACAAAAGAGGGATGGAGGATGGGAGGCTTTGAGGGAACAGGGAACGAGATGCAGAGACAGAAGAAGAAGAAGAAGAAGAAGAAGAGGTTGGTGTCAGTAAATGGGGGCTGAAAACAAAGA
Source organism: Tachysurus fulvidraco (assembly GCF_022655615.1). Lineage (NCBI taxonomy): Eukaryota > Metazoa > Chordata > Actinopteri > Siluriformes > Bagridae > Tachysurus > Tachysurus fulvidraco. Next base: position 26,998,830 of record NC_062519.1, read on the forward strand.
TAAATAGGGAAAGGAGGAGAACAGTAAAGAAAGAGAAATAAATAGGGAATGATGAAAAGAGAGGGGACTGATAGGAAATGAAACTGAAGCCTGTGCTTAGAGATGGGTAGAGGGAGGGATGTTGGATTTAATGTGGCATATGCTAACCTTAAGCTTCTGCTTGTGCATCATTAGGACCCAAAGGAGTCTCTCTCTCTCTCTCTCTCTCTCTCTCTCTCTCTCTCTCTCTCTCTCTCTCTCTCTCTCTCTCTCTCTCTCTCTCTCTCTCTCTCTCACTCTCTCTCTCTCTCTCTCTCTCTCTCTCTCTCTCTCTCTCTCTCTCTCTCTCTCTCTCTCTCTCTCTCTCTGCCACTCTCGTAACTCTAAGAGCTTGTTGTGTAGGCTGCATTCTGATTGGACTAAATGTTCCCCTAAGCAAGACCTGCAAAAGCCATTGGAAATTTGTTCGATGGAGAGCAGAAGTACGTGAGTGGGTTTCTAGCTTTTCATGCTCTCTCCCTCTTTATTTCTAGACCCCCACAGTGCATACTGTTCTCTCCCACCCCCATCCATCACAACACATCTCCCATCTCTCTTTCTCTCTATGCCCACCTCCCCGCTTTCTCTATTTATGCCCTTTTCTTCCGTTGTTCCTTAGAGTGAAGTGACTCTCCATCCCAGGTGGCGTGTGCTCCTTCTCATCACCACTCCCTCCATTCCCCCACCCCCCACTCACTCACCCTTTCTCCATCTATCTGTGGCTATCTTGCTGGTTCTCCACCCCCTCTCGTCAGTCCGCTTTTCTTTCACTTTCTTTTCTTTTTTCATCTGGGCACACATTCCTTTCCACCCACACTAAATCATTTCAAGTGTCTGGGTCCAGGCACACGTACACACACACACACACACACACACACACACACACACACACACACACACACACACACACACACACACACACACACACACACACACACACACACACACACACACACACACACACACACACACACACACACACACGACCCTCTAAGCCAAGCCAAGAAGGAGGGGGTCAAACAAGGGAAAAACAATAAGAGGTTGGGTAAAAGCTTTATATCCCTCTTCACCCATCCCATTGAGGCACTGACCATATCGAAATACAAAGCAGGTGAACAAAATGGACGCCTCTCAGCATTTTTCCATGGCTCCATAGTGTCCTGCTGATGTCCCCAGGTGATAATGACTAACGTCATTATGTAAAATTTCCTCTTCAGCTGTTCAGGGACAACCTCGTCTGACCCTGCATTAAGACTTTTAAATCAGTACACTTTTTTGGTAGGCAAAAATTACACAATGGATTCTTTCGTCTTTTATTCCATCAATAATTAAGGTGCTGACATGAATAATTCAACATGCTGAGCTCATTTTTACAGCTTCTAATAACCTCTGAGATGAACTTAAGAAGACGTAAAGGATTCCACTCTACAAGACCTTTCTAATCCACTGTCATTTCTCAACCCTTACTTACCAAACCCACGGATTGTGTTCTGTACTCGCTTCCTGAACATTCCCTTTCAGACATATTCAATTTTCCTTCTCCCTGTCTTGTCACTGAGATTACATGCATGTGGGATGGAGGCCTGGTGGCTGAAAGGAACGACACAGAGGCAGGGATAAGCGCTGCTGGCTGAGAGGGGATTTCATTCGCAATCCTTTCCTTTTACAATGAAGCCCACAATCACACGAAGTAATCCAATCTATTCAAAACACAGTGCATTGGCGATACCCTCGCCACAGAGAACCTGGTATTCTTGCTACTTTTTGTTCCTGTTAGAAGACCGTGTCGATGTCTGAGTCACACACTAATATTATCACGTCTCCTCACACACATGTCCTGGCAATTTGAGTCATTTGAATCTTTTTTGGAGAACAGAATGCAATGTCCCAATATAGTGCTATGTTCTTGTTTTGTGTACACAAGCTTTGTCCAGCTCAGTGTCTTCACGATATTACGTGCTAACAATAACGAAAAAGGACAAAGACACAGTTGGTCAGGCTTAAATTAGAGTCAGTCTCAAACACTCCATCCACAGACCATCTGAGGTGTATTGTACACTTAACTGACCGTGACTATCAAGATCTAACTGGCTATTATTTCTGTGTGTACACATTTTAGTGTGCTGTTTTTAATCAGTTGGATGGGGAGAAAATGAACACTGTGGCAGAACTGAACTGGAAAAACGTTTGGAGGTTTGCCTCTCTCACAGTTCCCCACTATTTTGTCACAGTGTTTACGTTTGTGTCACCTCAGAATTCACCGCACTCCTCCCCCGAGACCGTGTCTGTTTATGTTTCAAACCAGCATCCCTTTTGAACTGCTTCAACGGTCAGGTCACATATACACAGCGAGGCCTGTCCAGCACCAGCTAATCAGCCTGTGGCATTTGTTTGGAAAACAAAGGAGTGATCCATTTATGTTACTTCAGTGCGTTGTGGGAAGAGGGTGGCGGCATGGTTAGAGTGGCTGAAAATAGTTGTGGTCACAGAACACTTAGGTAAATTTGCACAGGACTTTATATGGCAAAGTGTGTAAACCAGAAAAAATCTGAATTGCGCTACAATTTAAAAAGCAGGGCTACGTTATATTGTGTAAAAGGAATACAATATTTGATTTTACATTATTTATTGTCAGTGTCATGCAACTAAGGATTGGTTCCCTTCTGAGTCTGGTTCCTCTCATGGTTTCTTCCTCATATCATCTCAGGGAATTTTTCCTTGCCACCATCTCCTAGGGTTTTCTCATTAGGGATAGATGTTAAATAGATGAATAGTAACTTAATTTTAAACTTTAAACTTATTTTTTTTATTCTGTTTCAAAGCTGCTTTGAGACAATGTTAATTGTTAAAAGCGCTAAACAAATACATTGAAATTTAATTGATTCATCAGAAGGTGTTGATTCATATTCATGCTCGTTCCAATTTGTTATTGACGCTAGAATAAAAACTTTTGTGAGAAGTGTCCTTTGTCAGAGCTTTGTAACAGGTGTAACTTTTGTAAAAAGTTCACTTCTGAAAGTGAAAGTTGCTTGGTAACATGAGCTGTCTAGAAGCGAGTCTTTCTTTCTTTCTTTCTTTCTTTCTTTCTTTCTTTCTTTCTTTCTTTCTTTCTTTCTTTCTTTCTTTTCCCTCCCTTCTTTTTTATTTGTTTAAAGAAATGAAGGTTTGATCTTTAAAATAATATGTAAATGAACACCGCAATCTTTCTTTACCAGACTTTATCTGTAATAAACACAAAACTGTCCAGTCTACATTTTGTTTAGTTTCTGATAAGAGAAATCATGCAGAATTACTCCAAAAGAGCAGCTGATTTCAAATGTGTGTCAATGGATTTTGACAAATTATTTATTTATTTATTTTTTTTGTTTATTTACCTGCTCACAGCTGCACAACCCACCATCTCACACAAAAGCTGCTTTCTGAGAAGTATGCTAACACATGACTGTTCTTTGAGAAGCCATCGGAGTGCCTTTAGAAGAGCAGCAGAGCAGCAGGAATGCACGTGAAGGTCAAACCCCAATGCTTGTGCTTTGTGTGTTAATGCCTGTGGTGTGTGGTCAGCACTATTTCTTTCATTCAGCATAGAACACAAAAGGACAGCTTTAGCAGACCATCATCGGGACAGTACCTGTCACTGCATAATCGGGATTTTTTGTCTTGCGGGTTTATTCAGTTAGCCTTTTTTAGCGCCTGTGAGCTGATGTATCAGAGGACAAGTCACACACGCATGCACGCACACACACATACACACACAGATGCATACACACATAAAAGGTTAAAGTCTAACAGGAAGTAACATCCAGCCACATCTGTCTACTTTGTTCTAGGTCATACAGTACTACATACTAAATATAGAAGCAGGTCAGGAAACTACAGAGATAGATAGATAGATAGATAGATAGATAGATAGATAGATAGATAGATAGATAGATAGATAGATAGATAGAGAGAGAGAGAGAGAGAGAGAGAGAGAGAGAGAGAGAGAGATTTGGCATTTACTGTTTGTTAATCTGTCTGACCTACGGCCTTGCAGCGGCCCTTTTTATATGGCTTACATAGGCAAAACGTCATCTATGTCCTTTGGCACGCCCATTACAGCTATTTACGCCCAAGGAGGACTGCTTATCAGTTAGTTATGTGCATGCTGTCCTTCTCATAGCATTACACACACACACACACACACACACACACACACACACACACACACACACACACACACACACACACACACACACACACACACACACACACACTTTTTTGGATGTGCCAGGCCTAGAATTGCCTGTAGCTCCCTCATGTACTGCCACTGGCCTTTTTCCCAGCTTATAGTGCCTGGCAGTGAAGAAAGCAGCTCTGAGGCGTCAGCCGCTTCCTCGCCAAAGATGTTAGTCACCGCTATGGCTCAAGCAGCCTGGGGCCATGCTTGAAGAGTTGGCTGTATGTGTTTGTGTATGCCTGCAATAGCACATTGAGCCCAATTTCAGCTCTGGAGCTAGTTTAGTGATTTTTAGCCCCTTCTCTGAACTGCAGCCTCAGTATGATGTTGAGCCTGTTTGTTATATAAGACAGATGGGGAGACATTTAGTTCAGCCAACAATGATAAGAGGTCCATGTTTAGAGGAGTCTATGCCTATAGTGATTTACACAGAACAAATTAGAACAAGTTGAAGGCAACATGAACCATGAAATGAATATCCGACTCCAGCGGATATCCAAATGTGAAGATCAGATGCACTATGAACTTCCATTAATATGACTTGAGCACTAGACACGGAGAACTACATCAGTGTTCTAGGATAAGAAAGACATCCAGAGTTAATTCAAACATTTCACAATAAAATTGATTGTTTTTGTGCTGCTTTAGTTCCAAAGTGCTTCTTGGCTAAAAAAAAACAGTGACGTGAAAAGGTTTGAGGTGGCGTCATTTTGGGCCTATGACAAAAACTCAAAGAAATGGTTTACATGAACATTTAAACATATTAAATAAGAAACTGATTTATAAATTGTAAGTTTAAGTACTCTGGAAAAGTCTTTTTTACTTATTTATTTTTGCTGAAATTAAATAAAAAGAATGTCCATTGTTAAAAGCGCTATATAATTTACAAAAAACTGAATTAAACTAAATTGAAATGTTAATGTGTCAGGACATCCCTGTCTGTGAACCTAAGGTGTGTCCCTGATCTAATACTTATGCCCTATTCTACACCATTGTATAATATAAATAGTGTGAGCACTTAAAGTTCCAACCAAAAGTAATGCACTACAAGTGTCCAGGTCAACCAAAAAAACCCATCATGAACTCCACGGTCACAGGTCACAGGAAACTGCATACGTTTCCTCTTCTCATTACATGACAGAATCACAAGTGCACAAGATTAATCCCACTCCTGCCCTTTTCCTGAAGGACCTCCTTCATTTATTTTGTTGTTTGCTCTTGTGACTAGCAGTATGTGAAGGTGTGCTTTTGTACCTGCAAGTCACTTTCAATCGCACTAGTTTAGAGTCTGATCAGTAGTGAATTAATCAATGGACCAAGACTTGTTTTCATGATGCTTTTGAGGCAGGGGATGGTGGTTGTGGTTCTACTCCTTGACTGTTACATAGAAAAACCTACCAGATGATGGAGATACCTGCTGGCAATCTTTCATTCAAGGTCTGTCATTGAGCTCTAAGGAGCAATCTATTGATGTACATGAGCTTCCATATGCTGCACGCTTAACTTTTCTTAAAATGGTCCATAAGTGCACATTATGAATTGTTAAAACCTTGAATATTGTAATATAATACACAGATTTATGATTTGACACATTTATTGCACTGTTGGATTTATTTTCATAGCTAAATAGTTAGCCTTAAATGTATTAAAGCTGTAAATTTAATTTTGTTGCCTATTAATTAATCAGCATTAAACAGCACTAATAATAATAGCCTAAATATTGATATCCTGAATCAGATGTTGCTTTAACTATGGAAAAGATCGCAACTTTATATATTAAAAAAAGAAGAAGAATACGACTGTTTCACTAGTCATGCAACCCTTAGTATGGACTCTGATGGGTTTGACTGTGGTTGGTAAATTTTGTTTTCAAAGACAAAGTACTTTATAATACCCTCCATATGTATGTGTGTTTCACGTAGATTAGAAAACTCCCACATTTGATTAGGTAATGTCTTGGATCCTTAACTGGTGTATACGTGGCCAGCTTTTTAAAAGGTTTTCTGGTTCCTTGAACCAGCTCCAGCTTCAGCCTCAACACCCTCATCATTTGCACACACATATCAACACCTGTATCTTCAACCTCTCCCTATTTTTCTGTTTTTTCATTGCCAGCATGACCAGGCCTCAATTAGGCCTCACATGCATGTAACACAAGCTTATTAAAATAGGGGTCCTTTGCATTCTCGGGCTTCTTCCATGACACCTCTTTAAGCCTGATGAAATTCAAAGGAGAGGGAAGGAAAGGAAAGGAAAAGAAAGGAAAGGAAAGGAAAGGAAAGGAAAGGAAAGGAAAGGAAAGGAAAGGAAAGGAAAGGAAAGGAAAGGAAAGGAAAGGAAAACACATAACAGAGCAACAGCCAGTTGCCTTCAGCCGATGTGTGTGAACGAGCATGGCTGAAAGGGACTTGAATGGAGGGCAGGCCAGTTTGTTATGACACCAAACAACAGTGCTGCTGGAAAAACAGACATAGTAGAAACCAGAGACAGGGAACCGTACAAGCAAAAGACAAATAACAGACAGCAGCTACAGAACTTAAGCCCTGGATGATAAAAGGATGTTCAATGTTTAACAATAAAATATTACTGTTGAGAGTGGAAATGTGATTACAGGCAATCAGAAAACAAAAGAATTAAGAATTATTTTTCTAGTACTATTGATATTTATTACTAGTTAGTATTGTTTAGTATTCTAGTAAATTATATTTATATATTAAAAAGACTATAGCAGTGTAGTATACAGGATGTGGTACCTAATGAAAGCTAGAACCTAGCGTTCACACGTGGCTCTTTTTCAACAAATGATGCACAGAGAAAATAAAAGAATACTGTCATTTAACTCACGGAGTGCTCTACCTTAACTCTTTAACTGAAATGTAATTTACATAAGGCTCAAAAGTTCAGCAAGTACTGTTCAGCTAAAGCCAAGAAATGACTTTGACCCCAGGCTCATTAAAACCAATAAAGTGTTCCACATATATTAAACAAGACAGAGCTAGTTAAGAAACATGACGACAAATTGAAGAGTGTGCCTGCGAGGCTCCTTGTTCATGAAGTGTGTGGGTTTCAGATTTAGCAGCTGTCATTAGAGTAGAGTCTGTGCAAACATTATGGCAGTGTATTAGGGAGAGCATGTACAATGGCTCTCCTGAAGGTTTGTTTAAGGCCAAGACCCTTATGCTTGTTGACACAGCTGTCAAGGGGGGCTTCAAGGAAGTGAGACATAGAGCGGTTTAGTTCAATCTGATCAGGATGAGGGGCGACGTAAGTATACAGGCATCCTGGCTTTATAAAAGGTGTATTTGTTGTATGGCCAAAGATTTCATTTTAATGCATATTTTATTTTTATGATTGTTTGTTATAATAACAAATTATAATGAACTTATTAATATAGTATATGGTACATTTAAATAATACAGTGTACAAATGAAAAAAAAGCTGAAACAAACTAAAAAAAACAGTATAGAAAAAAGATTCAGAAAATTTTAGAGAACCCTGAAACAAGTAGTTAAGTCATCGTTCAGTGGGTAAAGAATTGTAGGTCAGGATATAGCATAAACATTAATATTTAACACAAAATTTATTTGACCAAAACCATTGCACATGAAGCATAAAATGCTAAAGCAAATATGAAAGCAAAAAAAAATGTATCTATGTTTTTAGCTACTTTTTGAAGAAAAATGCTGTCGTGTGACAGATGGTAAGTCTGTGAGTTGTATTTTTGGAAATGAAGCTAATACTAGTTGATACCTGGTTAAATCTTTTGATGAAATGAACACACTCTTGGAATCACATCTTCCTACTGACTTTGTGCTGTGAAGAATCTGATGTAACAAAACTAACTAACATACTCTTATCATACTGATCTGTTCCAATCAAGAACATGTAGTAATAAGGCAATGTGCTGCATATGCTCTGCAGGTTTCAAGGCTGTCCTGATGCACTCCGTCCTTCGACATGACCCTCAGAGCTGTCAGCATCGTGCTCTGTGTCCATGGGGAGGTTAAGTGAACCATAGAAACAGAGGAAGTTGAGCGAGGCTGCTGATGTGACACAGACTGAGCCCATCATCCAGGGCTCTTTGTCAAGTTTCCTGTTTTGTGCTTTTTTTAAACCATGTTGTGTTTAAGCATGTTGTGAAACAGGTTTTTGTGTAATGCTTTACATATAGGTTTCCTTAACTAACATTATTTATACCACAGTGCTATCAAAAGCTTGTCTTATCTTGAACTGCATCTGATGGTTCAGAAAGTATCTGGCTCAGACATTCTACATAAAATGTAAGAATAACAATATTGTACAGTTTTTATAGGAAAATAAGGGAGTTGACAGTAACTTCACTTTGGGATGAATCGCGCCAACTTTGTAAGTGATTATTTTCCTTCAGTGGTTTAGCTACAGCAGTGGCAGAACTGATAAGCGGTTTTAGGTTTTCACCAAATGTGCTGTTTCAGAATCAGAGAAGAAGAGCTTTTTCCTGAGTCTGCAACATATTTCTTGGTAAACTCCAACCAGGATTTCACATGGTTCACCACTCCCAGTGTTCATGGAGTATACACCCTATGGTTCTCTCCAGTTGTTTTTGAATTAATCCTATGGCCTGTTGGTTACTTCTCTGAATAATGCCCTCTTAACTCACCCCCTTACCATAACTCCTCTATGCAGCACTTCCAGTCTGACTTCCATTTTCCTTTGATTAACAGGTGGATTCATTTTTGTGAATTTAGGACTTGGATATAAACTGTTTTTTAGACCAACCTTTACAATCAGGTTTTTCTTCTATCATCGAGGAAGATCATCTTGATTGTTTTTGCCATTAATTATGGACACCTGACTGCAAAAAAAAACAAAAAAACATAGCATTTAAAGATCTTGGCCCCTCCCTCACATTATAATTTCTACTTCCTCCAGTGTATATTGACTGCAAACAGAGCTAATCAAGCCAAGACACCCAAAGATTATTGGTTCCTGTCAAATAAACGCAGGGAGAGAATAATCCATTATCAATCTGAAAGAGAAGAAAGCAAAGAGAGACATCTGGGTAGGAGGCTACATCAATTAATTCCACTGTCAATATCATTTGAATAATTTAAAGGTAAATTTAAACACAATGAGGGGATTTAACAGAACTTCATTAAGGTCTTATATTACCTAACATATCTCCTGTGAGGTCTTTGCTCATGACAGAAGAGACTTTTTTCTATTTAGACACATACCAAACACTGTACTTAAGAATTAATACTATAATACTTCATCCAGTCACATGACATTCATTTGAACTCTTGATTTTTTAAAGATCAGATCTTGATCTGGTTGCTGATTTATTTGAGACATTCTGTGAGAGCACACATTGTTATGTTCTTAAGAACGACCTACCCTGAATGGTGGATTGTTGTCTGTTACATGACTCAGCAAGCCAGATGAATATCATCTTTGATGAGTATGCTGTGAGTGGATTTCACAGTGGCTCCTGTTCTTCCTGTAACTAAATCAACGGCCTCTTCGTACAAGATCCGCTTCATGCCGCTACAGAAAAAAAGCAGGATGGATTTGACATATTTGTAAATTTGTACTGCAAAACACACTGCTCTTTATATGTCAGATCTGATCGTGAACCCAACGTAGGCAAATTTCATCAATAGCTTCCTTATTTATCAGGTTTATCTATGGCACATTTGGACAAGCTTACATCTTGTCTGAGTGTGGGGAAATTTGAACCTAGTATTTTAACAACATGAAAAATGCTTGCTTTGCTTTTACATAGTCAAGACTGATTTCTGTTTCATAAATAAGCATAGCAAGAGAAGAAGAAACAGTATTAGCCAACTAAATCAGTAATGAGGTTTTGTGTCCCCATGTTAGATGTTGATCTTTATTAGCTCCTAGTTCCTTGAGGGACTAAAAGACACATTACAATTGTGTACAAGAAACACAATAATGTGGGGAAGAAGAAGCTCAGCTCTTTGAGCTGGTTCAAGGTCCTTAATTCTCAAGTTCTCAGTTAAATGAGATAAATGTAAGTTGCTGTGGATAAGGATGACTGCCAAATGTCATAAATGTAAATGTAGATTGAGGAACTGTTAAAGCCAAGATTCACACACCATGCTGACACATTGTTTTTCGGAGGCAACGTAGCTCATTGGTGAAGACATCAGACTACTGACCAGAAGGCTGTGAATTCAAATCCCAGCACCTCTTCACCACCAGGCTGCCACAGTTGGGCTCTTGAGCAAGGTCCCGAACCCTCAAATACTCAGTTGTGTATATAAGATACATTTTGCTCTGGAAATGAGCGACTGCCAAATATAAAGCTAAATGTGTTGAGCCTGGATTTATTTGGAAATATCAAGGTATTGAAACTCTTGCATGACTTTCTTAGAATTTCTAGGCCAAAGACATGGACATGATCACGACTTTTTTTTAACGTTGCCTCCATGATAAAACTTTTGCATCTGGATGACAATTAAGCAAACAAGACTTTCTGTCAGGCTTGATTGTATGATTGCATTACATGTGGTCATAAGATCATTTAACATTCTCAGCTTTGGCCATGGAAAACCCCCTCTCCTGCTTATGTTTTCTCTGCTCTAAAACACCAACACCAGCTGGAATGATTGTGATAAAGATAAGGTGTACTCTAGGACCAAGATGGGGAAGTATGTCAACTCTCACTGTAAACATTGCATATTGTTTGTATTGTCTTACAAAGTGTAATAACATTAATGACATTAATAATCTTTACACCCTGGCTAGCAAACTCTGCTAATGGGTGTAATTAAATAGCAGCTGACAATTAACTAACTTATAGAACTTGGTCTAGTTTTCCTGGTTTCAATTATTTCTCCTAACATTAGCTACTTGTTAGTAACTTGGTAGTCTCACGTAGCCAGATCTTCAGATTGATGGCAGAAAGTCTGGGCACCATAGCAGCTTTTACTGGCCAAAGACTGGCCATCTGACTAACATGTAAAGCAACCAATCACAGTCTGCTTTGTTCAGTGTCATGTCTCTGGGTATGAAATAGATTGAACCATAGATTATTCTGTTTAGAAAAGTAAAAAAAAAAAACTAATAAGTGTGAACTTCACATAATTTGGGAAACCCAAGGTTCAGCTGATCCAAATAAGCATTTATTACAACAGCTTCCTCCTTGCATGAGGGAAGTAGACTTTGGAAATGACTTTGTTACCAGACTGTTAAAAAACACACGATACAAATGTCTCTCAGAAATCCTGTAGAACCCAACGAATCAGATGATGACTTGAAGTGTTTCCAGATTGTCTGTGCCATTTGCATCAAACATTCAGCCAGTGGTTCGTGAATGTGACGTCTGAGGCTGAGACTGAGGTGCAAATGTTTGTGGATTGCACACTTCTTGTCATATTTCCTTACCTTATCTTTCTTATTTTTTAACATGTGTAACGTGAATGAATGAAATAGCTCCATTGAGTAGTGGGTATGTGGCTTTCCATCAGAGCTGTGTGAGATAATACGCCTGCACACACCCCTGCTAGTTAATACACTTACATTAAGATGCACATTCACATGCTGATACTGATGAGCTTGTTGAGATTACAGCAGCGAGATTAACCTGAGGAAGAGTATCCAGCGTTAACAATATCAGAAAGAAAGCGCACGCACACGAGCACACACCCAGGATCAACATGTTTTCAATGCACTCCAGAGGCAAATAAACCGATCCATTCATCTCTTAATAGCATCTCTTTCTTTCGCTCTCTCTTTCTCAATCCACTCTGACTCACTGAGGTAGCTGTGTAAATGTCAAGGGAATTAGTTGGCTCGGACTTTATTTACTGGCGCCCACGGATGAAATGCTGACAATGACAGCATGAGGACAGGAGTGTGCATGCTATAGAAACACTCTGTACCTTATATTCACATGCACTGCAACGTCTCAGGAAAAAAGGTCTGCAGAAACAAAAGGGCATGAGGTTTCTGATATTGCTCACCAGGTTAACTATAAGATCTAGGGACAACTATGTTTAAAGAGATAGGATCATTAGAGGACTAATTCTGTATAAATAGTATTGTAATTGGACATTGTGTCACAAGATACAGTAATAGGACAAACCAATGTGATACGATCAACATCACATTAAAGGTAAAGTCAGCGATTTAACCAATAATGTTTTATTGTAGTAATTGCTAATACTTTAGCATTGGCACAAGGTCAGAGGCACATTAGGCTTTCAAATGGAAGAAACAACAGGCATATTCAACAGCATCCAACTACTCAACACAAAAAGGTGGATCTCTAATGCGGATAAAAATTTCTTTTCATACTGAAACGCTTTTCCAACCACTAAAAATGTTTTACAAAATGTGTGTGTTTGATAGAGAAAGCAGAGTTAAACACTGATTGTACTGTTCTATTGTACTGTGGTTGCTGCCTGACTGTCACATGACCCTGTATTCAACACATCCAAATTAATCAGTCATGTCAACCATATCAACTATAGCATTAGCTACATGCTACAATGGCCAAACTACAAACAGCATGATGGACTTGCTAGTGTGCATGAAGGATTAGTTGGTCCATGCTCATTGTGGGCATCTCTGTTTCTCAGTATGGACATACAACTTATGTTATATATAAAAGCCAATTTTTATGTTTTCCCAAGATTTTCTCTCTAATTATTCCCAGCTAATTCCCACCCAACATTTAGGTCTCCCGTATCATTTGAGACATGTGAATCCAGCCCACTGCAACTTTACAGTTTTTTTTTTTGCAATGTTTTCTCCACATTTTCAGTCATGCAGCAACTGTACTAAATTTCAAAACAACTAACTACATCTTACATTTGTTAAAATCTCTGACTGCATTTTTACTTATTTTAAACAAGCTCTAAAAAACAAAGAGCAAATACAAAGAGGCATGGAAACAAGGTCATATTCAGACCAAAAAAAAAACCAAACAAACAATAATTCATTGACTGATTTGAGAACAACAACCTTTCTACTGTGGACAATGGCGTTAACCAAAGAAAGTTTATTGTCCTTTGAGTTGAATAAGTTAAAACAATAAGGTAAAGTACTCTGTCATAATACATAACACAATGGGTTGCTAGGGAGTAGATTAAACAAGAACTGCAGTGTTTGCTGTGTTTACATGGTCGAATATTATCTAGAAGGATAACATGTTAGGAATGGCAAGGTCGTACCTGAGAGCTTGATTAAAATCGTAGTGTGCAAAGGCAGCTGGCTTCAGGGATGGAGGAAGTGACGCCGGCTCACACTTTGTTTTACTCAGTCTGGTTTTTCAGCTCGTCTGGTCCTGACTTTTGTCCTCATGTACCACTGTAAAGAGTGAGTCAGAATGAAGGAGTGTGTAGGCAACTTCGCTGCCTGAGCCGTTCTCTCACTGAACGCCCACACTCACAGCCGTCTGAATATAGCTCCTCCACATTTAGGCCAGGCCACTCAGAGACAGGGAGATGGAGCTGGCTGGCACTCAGTCACTGTATTTTTTTTATTATCTTTTTGCAGTCATTGTGTAAAAGGAAGTGCAGCAAAAGATCAAATTCCAGAATGTAAGAGATTCTTACAAGGACAAAATGAGAGCTCGGTGAAGCAAGATCAGCAATAATACTGCTACATCACTATATCAACAATGCACCAAAACCAGAAACCTCTAGTGAATGCACTGAAGAAGGTGTTAAAACATACACAGTGAACAAAAGTTTGTGGACACCTGATCATCACACCTATATTTGGGTCTTCCCCAAAGCCTTACCACAAAGCTGGAAGCAAACAATTGTGTAGAATGTCTTTGTTTGTTGTAGCAGTACAATTTCCCTTCACTAGAACTAAGGTGCCCAAACCTGTTCCAGCATGTTTGGTCATGGTGTGTTAAGGTTGGAGTAGAAGAGAACAGCTTTGGGATGAACTAGAACACCAACAGTGCACCAGATCTCCTCACCCAATATCAGTACCTGACCTCTTCTTATCTAATGACTTAATGGGGATATCCCAATAGTCATGCTTCACAATCACACAACATGTTTTACCACAGATATCGTTACCATATTTTGGTTAACTGTTTAAATATCCTTTATTTTATATTTTAATATAAAATTTTTCCACATTTCTATCAGCCCTGAATGGGACAGACACATAACCGGTCACAACTCTGTCCACTGGAATAACACACTGGCTCTTGTTATGCAGTGAGCTTCAGTTCATGGTGCATTCATTTGTCTCTTTTTAATCAATCTTATATGTTAAAGTCAGATAAATACGCAATGGAGAAACATCTTAAAATATGCTTTTATTCAATTCCTTTCATTTTTATGTTTCATATATTATGATTTTATTACTTTTTGTTTATTTGTTTGTTTTCTCCTGTTTGTTTATGTTACATATTTTTGTCATCGTTTATGAGGTCTGTAAAATACTTTGTGAACATATTTTTAAAGCTCCTAAATGAGCTAAATGTAAAGTTGTTGTATACTTGGGAAAAAATGTGATCAAACACCTATTTATCTACCTTATAGGTACAGAAGCATCCCAGTACTCCCAGTAAAGCACATTTAGTCTTTAGTGGTCAAAGCTCCATATTGGTTTATTCTGATTTCTCTCAGCCTTAGTGCACCTCACTACAGTAATTGCTTTTCCACCTCTACATTTATCATCATCTGCTGAGGCTGTCAGGCTGATGGGGAAAGGGGCCACTGAAGTAGCTCCCTCTCTGCTGGCTCGAGGCCAAGAGAGGAATGATGTCCATTTTACATCAAATGGAGAATCTCAGCCAACTAATGAAGTGGACTTTGGACAAGCGTGCAACTAGAGCAGGTCACAGGGGAATAAACGCAGGCCTAGTTTTTATAGATCAGTCATTTAGAGTCAAACTAAGGACCGGTGATCCCAGAGATCTGTGAATCATAGCCAGAGAATATGCGAATTTTGTGATTTTGTTACAGTGATGGAAACCACAGCCGACCATTATCAAAGTTCTTATGCATATAAATAATGTCAACCTTCTGACACGACTTGCAACCTTGGATACGGCTCGCAACAATGGACAATCAACTGTCATTTTCCTCATATGTTGATAATGTGACACGCACGATTTCTTCTCTACAACAATAGAAGTATTCAGGTATTTATTCACGAAGGCTGCTCAGGTGCTTGTTCAGCTTGTTCTTGTCACAGGTCAGCCTATGAACCTAAATCATCCTCTGCAAATGATCCAACATGCAGCTCTACGGCTTGTTTTCAAAAGTTCACAAGCACCACCCTATTGCTGCGCTCCCTCCACTGGATCCCAGTAGTAGAGCCAAAAATGGACCAGCTCCTTCTTACCTCAAAGCTCTCACTGCACCTTGCTCTCTCTGAACTACCAGCACTGCTCGACTGGTCCCAACATCTCTTAGGGTAAGAGGTAGATATACAGCAAGACTCGTTTCTGTTCTGGCAAAGACGTGGTGGAATGAACTTCCCTTAGCCAAATACCATAAATGTAAATGTAAATGAATTGAATGAGAATTTTGTTTGAAATGAGTAGAATGCTCAGAAACACCTACTCCATAGGTGTGTGCTGAGTCGCTATGAAAATGACCTGCAGTTTGTGTGAGAGGGTGAGCAGAGGTTTAGGACGAACCCATTGCCACATTCACATTTGAAACAAAAGATGTATGAAACATGTTAATACTTATTAGTTATATAGCTTCGTATTTAATCTTTAATTTTTTTGAAAGTTTTATTTATTTTAGCCTAACAAAGATTGCTGTATAGAAAACGCTCTTCCTTTCGGTTCACTACCTTAAAACCTCCCACCCTGAACATAAACCAGGTTACACCCACACAGTGTTGACCTTTAGCCAACATGCTCATTAAGCACATGAAGTTTAAAACAACAGAAAAAAATAGTGTTAAGGAAATGGAAGAAGGCTTTCTGTGGTAAAATCGTCCTTGTCATAAAGAATCGATCTGAGCGTGGAGCTTAAAAAAACAAAAGAGGTGAATTTGCTATTTTTCAACTCGATTCATTCAAATGAATTCAATTCATCTAAAAAAATGTTCAACAAACTTCTCAATTTTTGTTTTAATTACGCTTTTATTCTATTTTGTAATATCATTTTTGATTGTATCTTAATTTTAGACTACATTGTCCTTTCTAAACATGACTTTGGTGGTAAATCAAACAAATCATACCTTAAATAGTGTGATTCGTATGAACATGGATGACTTTTATAACAGCTTCTCATTAGAAAGGTTTATGCATGTGCAAGGAAATACTGGCGTATTCCTCCAAATCTACACGTTTGTGATGTAGAGTCAATAAAATGAATGTGTTTGAAAACCAAGCCTCGAAAGTGTCATTATTCACCCGAATGCTTGATTTTTCATTCAAAGACATTTCTTTCAGGAAATCAGGCATTTGTAAGCTAGCATCTTTAGGTTAGCTGAATGTTTCTGGATGCTATGAGTCTAGAAATATTTGATTAAAACTTGAAACATTAACCCTTAAAACTTTAAATCTTGAGATTCAAAAATTGATATAACAATGAGATATATGGATGTGTTAAAAGAGGATGTGTTAAAAAAGGAATTGAAATTAACTAGTGCGAGAGTAGAGGATGTTGAGGATAGAGTTGGAAATAGATGATTCTCTGTGGTGACCCTTAACGAGAAAACCGAAAGTAGAAGAAAAAGAATATAAAATATGTAGCAGGTCCTCTTACAATGAAAATGGAAACTCCTGAAGACTTTCCCATGCTAGAAAACATCAAATTATCTTGGAGTTCTAGCATTGACACTTTAGACTCCTTCCAAAAATGTAAGAAATAAATAAATAAAAATAAACATCTCCTCAAAGAAAACCACCATATTAACATTAAACAGCATCCTTTTATGTGACACCTCTGCAGAATCAGTGATTTTTTTTTAAATGATAGAAACATATTAGTAGAAGTACTTTAATATAAACCTTACAGTTAATTATAATTATAATTATACACTTTCTGACAATCAAATTTGTGAAATCATCACCACTGGTAAGTTTGGAACATTTCATGTTAACCTTTTAAAGACCTTGAATAATTTTTATTTAATGCACTTTGCGAACTGGAAGCCTGCCAAATACAAATTAATGATCGATTACTGGTAAATTAAAAATGAATTACTGAACTCCATATGAAAAGATGACAACAGATGAATAGTTATTGGTTTAATCAGCTATTTTGTGTGTTTTTCAACCTCTATGTTTACATTTCCACTACTTACTGAATGGTGTTCTGGGTAAAAGTACACAGAAACATGCTATTTATCCCCAAAATGTGTTACATTACAGCCTTGCAGACCTCACCTAGCATAAATAAGGGCTATAAAAGTGCACCTTTCAGGGCAGGGAATGTGTATACACGTGTGAAATGGTGTGCATGCTTTGTGCACCTTTCTTCCCTCCTGCTCTTGCTGCTTCAAAGTGGTTGCTAGGCGACGCCACTCGCTGACGTGGACGCCGTCCAGAGCCGGAACAGTCTGGCTTTTTTCGGCTGCCATTTGAAATGTAAAGCAGATGAAAAATAGTAACATGCCCCAGCATTTAGTGCCACGAGGACAATTGAGCAGCTATCTCAAGTTCTTTTTTTAGTCACCACACAGATTGAGATTTTATAAACGCTGCTTATGTGGGAGGATTAGGTTATTCCACAGGTCATTGGTATTCAATAGACTACATGCAATTTGAATCTGCATCTGGTTCCCTTCTACTGTGCACTCCACTCCACACATCCTCATTACTAATGAAATTAGATATCTGGTTAAATTAAAGTATGAGGAATTTTACCAATTAAATACGCAGTTATTCTGGATGGTGATGCTAGTAATTTGGAAGTGCAGTTATCTATAACAGGGATCTGTAAGCATACTAGAAATTTAGTTCCTCTAATACAGGGACCCATTTAATAGTAAAATATATTTAATCTCCACTGACTTCCTCAGAACGGATTTATTTTGTGAGACTAAACCAACAATTCAATATGATATTAAAATATTATGATAATTGTATATATATACAGTATATGTTGGACTGGCAGTGAAAGATGAGGGTATACCAAAATTTCCAGAAATGTCTGAAAAGGGCTTTTAGCCGCAGCTTTCATATGTGCCTCTGTTTCACAAGCAAATGATTGTGTTTTCACATTAGATCAATGGCCCACTCTAGAGCACAATCAATGAAAAATGGATAGAAAGTGCATTTAAGTTTCTCCTTAATACCACAGTGCAGGTTTAGGATCATGGACAAAAAAATGTGGTTAAGAAAACAAATCAATCAGTTATAACTTGAAGCACTAAAGAAAAAAAAATCCATGAAACACCAATCAACATCACTGAACCAAAATAAATCAATATTCTCACTAGAAGAAAAGGAAAGTTCTATCCAGAAATATGATTATGGTGAATGATTTGTCATGTTTTTAGTGATTCCGGCATTATTATTTTTTTTCGTTGGCTGTGAATCAATAAATAAAATTGGGGAATAGAAGCCTTTTACCACATATACAGCACAGTGGAATTCTTTTCTTCACATATCCCAACTGAGGAGGTTGGGGATGAAGCTCAGGATCAGCTATTATGCAGTACCCCTGGAACAGTGGAGGGTTAAGAGCGTTGCCCAATTGCCAAAGAGTGGCAGCTTGGCAGTGAACCCCAACCTTTCAGTCAACAGCCACCACTGCCCCAAACAATCTCAAACATAGGGTGGCACTGGTAAATCCTAAAAACAAGAGCTTCTTTTGAAACAGATGGAAACAGTGGACTCAAAGTTTGAAATTAGGATCAGCTAGTCTAGATCTATGAGATGATGAGCATGATGGCATTATTGGTGGTATTAGCAAGAACGAGGTTCAGCTGTACAGACGAGGAGGTGTAAAATCTGGATAGATTAAAGGGCTTAAGTGCTGCTGCATCAGTTCTTTAATGTAGAGAACAAACGAGGGCTAATTTCTGTTGGCATCACTGTCAGCAGGCAGTCAGACGGCATTGTGTGTAATATAGGAGACCATTAAGCAAATTGAAAATAAACCAAAAGCTTAAAACTTAAATAAGAAGCAAATAAGAATTTTGTTATAAAATACATCTTGAATGTCAATGAAGATTACATAATTATAACCATAAATATATTGATGCTCAGAATGACTTTTTTCTTATAAGATGAGATAAGATATACCTTTATTCGTACCACAATGGGGAAATTTTACTGTTACAGCAGCCAAGAGTAACAAAATGCAAATTTGATATATATATAAAATCCATTTAATATATATATAAACTCATAAGAGTACACACAATCACACACTGTCCTGTTTAAACAACACACAATGCTACTGTGGTAAGCCCATGTTTTATGGGGTCAGGGTCAAAGCCCAAGGGACACCTTGCTTTCCGTTTCCACATGAACATAGAGGAGCAAAGATGGTTTTAATCACTGGGGACGACAGGGAGGTAACTTTCTCTGAAGTCCGGACATAAAGGTGATTTAAGCCAAACAACTAAACAAAGGAAGTTGTACATTCCTCCCTCCACACCAAAAGATCTTCAGGGCAAGGGGCCTCAGCCTCCTTCCTGCTTGGCAAATTTGTTGTATACCTGTGTTTTTAGTCACAGCTTGATTTAGTGCTTGAAGTTCTGGTACAAATATTTTCTCCACATATTGGCGACTGGACCATCTTCAGACCATACTTAAGACCTTAGAATATTCATGTAACCAATTCTGGTAGTTGTTTAGAAAATCCTTTGAGTCAGCATGACACCTGATAAATACATGTATGGCTTTTAAACATCTGAATTGTAACTATAAATGTTTATTGCTCCAAATATTCTTATTTGTATTTATGTTCAGATTTATATCTACAGTGTGGGCGACCTTTTATTTATTTGTTTGTTTGTTTGTTTGTTTGTTTGTTTGTTTGCCAAATATAAAATTTACCTCTTGTTTTGTTTGTTATTATTTATTTCAATTTCACATGCAAACAGAATTGCACACCGCACTATTAATAGAGCACATGCCATAAATATCAGAAGAAATATAAATCAAAATTCGATCTGTAGAATTTAGGTGTGTTAGAAATGTATTCTAACCATAACAGGCAAAAATAGCATGCTCATAAACTTTCCAATCCTACTGTGTGGTTAAGTAATAGTATATTGTAGTATAACCCATCTATTTCCTGCACTGCTTATCCCACATAGGATCAAAGGGAACCTGAAGCCTATCCCAGGGCCACAAGGCAGGGAACACCCTGCACACGGTGCCAACACATCACAGGGCACAACCACACACACTTACAATTTAGAAATGCCAATGAGCCTACAACATATCTTTGGACCACCTTCTCCGGTAACTGCTGTTGAGATATTATGAATGTGGCAATGAAGCAGGCTAAAAAATATCAGGTAAAATGGAGATTACTCTCACTGAATTATTGAATGCAGTCTAGCCTTTATGTCTCAGATCTCTCTCTATATTTTCCTTATGACTTCTGGATAATCATCTTTTAAGAAATCTTTTGACAATTCAAAATTGTGATTTCAATTACAAACAATGAAACCTTATATTGCTGTGTTATTATCTTTGAGATGGTTGCCAGCAAATTGTATTCAAATTGTAATCAGTTTTCAAATTAGGCATGTGGAGAATTTTATATGTTGAAGTAAATGAGTGAAACTGTATAGACAACAATATAATATGCATTTACAGTTTGGTCCACAAAGAAGACGGTTGTGTTTACTGTGTGAAGAGTTTTGAAAAAATAAACAGTTTAATGATGAAAGCACTATATTAATAAACTCTTACTGGAAGCATTGGGAAGCAGAGATTCTCTAAAATTACTGTGAAATTTCAGTCCCACCAATCTTTACCCGATTTCCATAGAGCGATGTAAAATGTATCTTAACTAGTAAGGA
Organism: Tachysurus fulvidraco; assembly: GCF_022655615.1. NCBI lineage: Eukaryota > Metazoa > Chordata > Actinopteri > Siluriformes > Bagridae > Tachysurus > Tachysurus fulvidraco. The sequence continues at coordinate 27,019,990 of NC_062519.1, forward strand.
TACTTTTCCCCATGTTGATTGCTCTACCATTTGTTCTGTAATGAATTTGAAATGTAGTCCAGATATTTTTAAACTTTATACATTCTTTTATATCAGAAGCTCATTTAAATTCATTATTCATTTTTTTTGGCTTCAGAAGAAGTTGCTGTCTATATAGAGCACCTCAGTTTTGCAAATTTATGGATATTTTCAAAGTCAACTTGTACGAAATGAAAGAAAGTTAAGGTTGAAGAAGTTCAGGCCTCAGGGCTGGGTTAGCGTTTAAAACCTCATTCGTAAGATATCCAAACTGAAAATCCTACAGACTGAGCTCCTTCCAGGACATAGGGGAAAGAAAAAATGGACAGGATATACGATATCTGTACGAAATTGAAGACAGGCCTGCTGGAGTTGGGGGAGCGTTAAAAGGATGACTCATAAACATGGAGGGAGCCTGGAGGCTGGAAGGCCAGGGGCCTGTAGCAGGGGCAGGGATTACATACACCACTCGGTAGGAGCTCAAAGAGAAAGTTATACTAATAGAAGAAACCATTGGTTAAATGAATCAAACCACAAATGTTAGTTTGTTGTATACTGGTTTGTATAGTTTGTATACTGCGCTCACACAAAATCTGAGACAAAGAGTTTAGACAGAGAGGTTTCTTGGCATTTTTTTCAAGACACCATCAGTTGGGATGTATCAATTATTTGGTAATTACCAGTGAAACTGATTTGGGTTTATTTAAAAGATGCTAGCTCAATTATACCAGCTGCCCCCAGTGAGCATGCTAGATAGCATAGAAGATTAGGAATAAAGCTGCCTCTTTTCTTATGCTCACTGGATACTTGGTAAACAAAGCACTGATTAACTCTCAGCTTTTTTTTTTTACTTTTACGTTCATAATTCTACTTTGATTGAAAAAGCTGTACTGTATCTTTTATCTGTATATATATATATATATATATATATATATATATATATATATAAATAATTTATTTACTTGATTAAAATACTTGGTTGCTTTTGCCATCTCTTTTGAAGTTCAGTTGGGACTCAGTGTGAGTTCAGTGCAGCTTCTAGGGAGGAAGGCTTTTAAATCTTTCTTCAGTTGTCAGCAAGAGCTCCAAACAGCAGGGCAGCAGATGCCATGCATCTCCCCATCACTCGCCCCCTCAGTCTTCTCTCTCACTTTCCTGACACACTCCTCCTGCTCCTCCTCCTTTTCCTTCTCCTCCTCTACACATTCTTTGTTTCTTCGCAAATCTAAGGTCACAAATTCACTCTTGGAAATGTTCCTTCAAAACACTGGAGTGAGGTTGTGGTGAGGTTAAATCAGCAGCGGAAACGAGTGTAAGGCAGGGGTGAATAACCAGCAAACAAAGAGTTGTTATTTTGACTGGCTGGCCTTGTGATTTAATGAGCACATCTCTGGCATTAGCTAGGGCTATGTTTTTTTTTTTTTGACTGAGAAAGAGAGATTACCCGGAGGTGAGTTCCTTCAAGTTCCTTTCCTACTCAACTCGGCCAAACCGCGGCCCACGGAGTCATGAATGGCCTCAGGGTACAGCGACAGCATGCGATCCGTCCCCTAGAGGCCTGAGAAGTGGGCAGCTTTTGCAGTAAATAAACAACCCACGCTTACCTCACATATACACGTCTGCGAGGCCCTGAAGGACAGTAGCACATCTTCTATTCCCAAGATGGCCTGACACAAACATCAGAGCCACCCCCCTGAAAAAGCCTCCTAACACAGCAGATTAAATCCCACCGGGCATGCGGGCATTGTCATATTTTTCTCCTCACCACCCACACTGTGGCAAAGTTTGGTGCTTTTTTCGGAGGCGGTTTCGAGGTAAAAGAAGCAGAAGAACAAGGAACAGTGGGTGATGATGTGTCGCTGGAGGAGATGGAGTTCATCCTGAGGGGGATGCAGCTGTGATGAGAAACTTCATTAGCAGATGAAGCAGAAGAATACAAACACCACTGAAGGATTTTCACCAAGTCTCCAATTTTAGAGTCATGTCACAGTTCTCATGGGACATTGAGCTAACGGTGAATATCACCATAAAAATACATTTTAATGAATTTAATTAGTTTTTTCACATTTAGTGTGTGATCTCAAAGTGTGAAAGTTAAGAAGCAAAAACACATTGGAAAATAGAAATCCCAAATGTGAAGTGCCATTGCATCCTAAGATATTAGAGCCAATCAGGTTCTAACATGCAAATAATAGGACATAAAACACCTTTAACAATTTGTATAATGCATGTTTCTATTTTGTCAAAAAGGTTTAAACACACTTACAAAGAACATGAAGTAAATTAATTTATAGCATCAGTAGTTTATTAGAAATTTACAGCGTTCAAGGAAGGAGTCACTAGTGGCAGAACATAGTCACAATTAGTTAAAGTGACTAATCAGCTACATGTTGCCTAAAAACTCTTTCATGTCCTCTAACTAAGTCTCAGGTGTAATACTGCCCTAGTGCTGTTCTCTTTAATCAGCAATGGCTAACTGTTTTCTGGTTATAATTATTAGCAACAAGAAAGTGTTCTGCATTTTGGAAGCCTTTTTGCTTTGCAGATCTGTACTTCTGCATTGTCTCTTTTGGCAGCTTGTCTGTGCTGACTGTGCATGCTGTAAGTCACGAGTGGTGAGGGTGGGTGTGTGAGCAGCTGATGTCCCTCCTTTATCTTTACACACACAGCCAGGAGCACAATAGTTACATTAAATGAAACAGGCTCCTATGATTAGGATCCTGGATTCTGTGCCATCGCTGACTGACTGGCTGCTTTGGTAGCAGTGTTTACAAGTTCAGAGACATCACATGCACAAAATATACAAACACATAAAAACACGTGTGTAGGGGGGAAAAACAAGTTTTGCATGCATCATAGTGAGAGATATTTTTGTACTCCCTCAGAGAGGATTTGAGCCATAAACATGAGGTTGTGTTTGTAATCTGGTAGAATGGAGGATTGACACAGCTTCAGGCCATCCTCCCACACATCTTTCTCCACACACACACACACACACACACACACACACACACACACACACACACACACACACACACACACACACACACACACACACACACACACACACACACACACACACACACACACACACACTTACGTAAGACAGGAATTCCACCCAAACAGTATTTACATTTGCTCCTACTCTCTATTTCAGGTCATCTACTCACTGTGGTAGACACACTGCAGACAAGGAGGTATTTGTTTACATTTTATAGTCTGTCTCTGTTTTTGTAGATCAAATATATTAAGAACAAATGTAACCTAGTTTAAAAAAAAGGACAATTCATTTGTTCAGTAGCCTGTTCTGGGATTGGGGAGATCTGAATTCTGTTCCAGGAAGAAGACTGTTTCATGAATATATTTTAGATGGGACACCTGTCCATCAGATGGTATCATACATACACACATTTGCACAATAATTCCCACCTAAGGACAAATTAGAGTAACCTGTACACCTACAGGCATGTTTTCAGGTTTCAGAGATGCCTTTCTGATTACCGTGGTTATAATTTGAGTACAGTGACGTGAATAAGAATTTTCCCACTTCCTGATTTTTTAATTTTTATAAAAAGAAAGTAATTGACCTGCATCAGTATGGAAAGGGTTACAAAGCCATTTTTAAGGCTTTGGGACTCCAGCAAACCACTGTGATACCCATCATCCACAAATGGAGAACCTTCCAAAGAGTGACTGACCTTCCAAAATTATTCCAAGAGTGCAACGACGACTCATCTATTAGCTCATAAAAGAACCCAGAATAATATCTACAGAACTGCAGGCCTCACTTATCTCAGTTAAGGTCAGTGTTCATGATCCAACAATAAGAAAGAGACTGGGCAAAAATGGTACCCATGGGAGAGTTCCAAGGTGAAAGCTACTGGTGAAGGAAAAACAAAAAGGCTCATCTCACATTTGCCAAAAATACATTGATTAAATCTTGATAAGACTTTTGGGTAAATATTATGTTGACTGATAAGACTGAGTTGAAATTTTTCTAAAGTGTGCATCCCGTTACATCTGGCATAAAATTAACACAGCATTTTTGAAATAGACGGTCTGGAGCTTTAGGACCTGGACAACTTGCCATAATTGATGGAACCATGAATTTTGTGTTCTACCAGAAAATCCTGAAGGACAATGTCCGGCCATCAGTTCATGACGTCAATCTCAAGTGCACTTGGGTTATGCAGAAAGACAATGATCCAAAACACACCAGCAAGTCACCTCTGAATGGCTAAAAAAAAACAAAATTAAGCTTTTGGGTTGACCTAGTCAAAGTCTGGATTTAAATCAGTTTAATATGCTTTGGCATGGCCTTAAACAGGCAGTTTATGCTTGAAAAAGAATTAAAATAATTCTGCAAAGAAGAGTGTAGCGTGTGGGCCAAGAGTGTAGAGTGTTCCTGCACAGCAATGTGAAAGACTCATTGCCAGTTGTCACAAACGCTTGACTGCAGTTGTTGCCTCCAAGGGTGACACAACCAGTCATTAGGTTTAGGGGGCAATTACTTTTTTACATATGGCCAGGCAGGTCTGCTTAATGAATCTTTAAGTGTGACAAATATGCAAAAACATTAAAATCAATAAAGGGGCAAAATCTTTTTCAGTTCAGACTTTTCCCCATCCTACTGTTTGATGATAAACTGAAGCTCTTAACCTTTATCTGCATATTTGTGTGTATTGTACTGCACCTTCCAGGGATCCAGCACATTCCACAGATACTCAATCAGATTGAAATGTACTGCAATGCACTATGTGTTCTGACACCTTTCTATGATAGCCAGCATTAACCTTTTCAGCAATTTGTGCTACACATTGTTCTTCTGTAGGATTGAACCAGATAGGCTTTGATCCTGCATCAGTGATCCTGCCCATGACCCTGCTGTTCGCTCAGTTTTGGTAGGGACCCTGACCAACTCGTCTAGCAATCACAATTTGCCCCTTTTTCCTGCTGTCTACACATTAACTTTGAGAATGGAGAACATTCTTGCTACCTACTATATATCCAACAGCTTGACAGGCGCAAGGGGATTATAACAAAATGATCCATATTATTCACTTTACCTGTGTGACTGTACATACACATACACATACACATACACATACACATACACACATACACACACACATACACACACACATACACACATCCATACACATACACATACACATACACACATCCATACACATACACATACACACATACACACACACATACACACATCCATACACCAGGACACAGACAACAGGACACAGGACACAGACCCAGACACAGACACAGACACACAGCAGACACAGGACCACAGACACAGACACACACAACAGGACACCACAGCCAGGACACAGACACAGACACAGACACAGACCACATGACACCACACACTAGACCACACAGCCAGACACAGACAACAGCACACAGACACAGACCAACATGGACACAGGACACACAGAGACACCCACAGACACCTACACACAGACACACAGCCAGACACAGGCACACAGACATCAACCACATGACACCAGACACATACACACATCCATACACATACACATACACACATACACACACACATACACACATCCATACACATACACATACACATACACATACACATACACATACACATACACATACACATACACACATCCATACACATACACATACACATACACACACACATACACACATCCATACACATACACATACACATACACATACACATACACATACACATACACATACACACATCCATACACATACACATACACATACACATACACATACACATACACATACACACATCCATACACATACACATACACACATCCATACACATACACATACACATACACACATCCATACACATACACATACACAGGACACAGTACACAGACACAGACAGACAGCCAGACACAGACACAGACACAGACACACAGCCAGACACAGACACAGACACACAGACAGAGACAGACACAGACACACAGCCAGAACAGACACAGAGACAGACACAGACACAGACACAGACACAGACACAGACACACAGCCAGACACAGACACATACACATACACACATCCATACACATATACATACACATACACATACACACATCCATACACATACACATACACATACACATACACACATCCATACACATACACACATCCATACACATACACACATCCATACACATACACATACACATACACATACACATACACACATCCATACACATACACATACACATACACACATCCATACACATACACATACACATACACATACACATACACATACACACATCCATACACATACACATACACACATCCATACACATACACATACACATACACATACACACATCCATTTATACATATATACATACACATATGTAAGCTTCAGTGAAAACATTGAAATTGGCTTTCAAAATAGCTTTCAAAAAGAGTAATAAGAACAGTTCTGTAATAAAAAGGAATCCTGAGTGATGCACAAGTTGAGCAGACAGACGACTGAGTTACAATTCTTCGACTATTCTAATAATATCATTTCACTCAAGCGTGACAGTCTGCTTTGCGTGTATGAGTACATGTACCGTAGGAGCACTCACCCAGCTGTAATGTTGCACTGTTTTCTTCTCTGTTAGCTCTCTTTTACAGACGTGATACTATTAGTTTTTGGGACTTAGCAAACCCTTTTGGGAACCAAGTTGCCTTTTCAAGTCAAGTTAAGAAGCTTTTATCATCATTTTAACCATATATAGCTGACGCAGTACTTCGTTTCTCCAGGACCATGGTGCTACATAGAACAAAGACAGAGCTACATAGAACAACAGAGAGCTAAGGACTTAAGTTAGACACATAAAGTCCATCTTTGCCACCTGGTGCAAAGAGTTCAAGACAAAAGACAGTGCAAACAAACAATACAAGACATTACAAGACAATACACTTCACATGGTAAACCTTTACCCTGACTTGACATTCAACCTATTACAGTTTCAGAAATAAGTGTGTACTTATAAATAGTTTTTAGGAGCTGCACTGCAGGATGGCACATACATGGTTTTATTGCTCTTAGCTGGTTTGGTGCGGGAAATAAAGCAGTTGTGCCAAGACTCTGAACTGCAGTGAAAAAGAACAGGACTTGGTTTCCCAGTAGCATTGAAAAATTAAGATCAGAGCAATTAGTACAGAGATTTCAGTATGGTGCTCAGTCAACATTTAACCATGATAAAACGACATAATGCTTTTGGGAAAATCAGCTCTGTAGGGTTCCAGATTCTGCTTTGGCAATGGTACTGCTAAAAAAATATATTTTTTTGTGAGCCTGTTTAAGGTTGTATGACTGTGTGTGTGTTAAGGTTTGGGGGGTTGACATGTTTTTATATATTGGTTGGGACCCAACATTCACATGAGGATAGGATTATCTGACAGTTTTCATCTTGTGTGGATATTTGGCTGGCCCTTATGAAAAATGTTTTTTTAGCTCATATTTCGTCTCTTATTTTTAAATTCTTTTTTTAAAAAATGAAAGAATCAAAAGGATCTTTTGGTTACTGAGGTAAAGGTTAGGTTTAGGTTTAGGTGTACGCATAGCATTAATTGCTTGCATTAACATTCATGCCAGTGGAACTGCTCAGTGGAAAATATAAAGGCAACACCAAATGAATTAATAAATGCCAATGTAAATGTAAATGAATCAATGGAATAAGAAACACACAAAGGATATAAAAGGGTGTATTTACATCTATTTTTTGGCCTGAGCTTTAATAACCTGGCCTGCCTTCAACATTGTTTCCCCCAGCCAGTCAAGGAGCTAATTAATATGATAATTTAGCCTGAAACTCTGCCTAGCAACCTCCCCCTGCCTCATTATTGACAGATGATGGGGTCAAGATGCCGTGTTCGGCCTGGCTGTCACATGTCAGCGCGATCAGCACTTCTGACAGCCAGGCAGGATTATGGATGAAATATCGGAAGCAGCATGTCAATAAGCATCGCCTTCTCAAGGCACATCTCCTCACCCCTCTCTCTCTCTCTCTCTCTCTCTCTCTCTCTCTCTCTCTCTCTCTCTCACACACACACACACACACACACACACACACACACACACACACACACACACACACACACACACACACACACACACACACCCCAAGTCAACAGGATATACTATGTTAATAAGTTAATCAACCGTTAAAGACATTTAAACCACAATGTTCAAATCTAATTGGGCAGAAGGTTTATTTATTATTTTTCATGTCTTTCCAAATAAAGGTCTTCCAATTTAAATCTCCAGAGTCATTTCTCTAACAGTTTGAAATAAAGCTATATCTTTTCTGTTATGAGGAAATTTACTTGGAAACATGGCATGCTGCATTTGTTTGTCTTAATAATGCCAAGAGACCTGAAAAATTGTGTACAATTGTGTATTGCTTCTGTAACATTATGTGATACTGTAAATCTCTTGTTTTGAGGATATTCCCCAACACTGATCATTGCAATTAATTAATTAATTAATAAAGAAATAATAATAATAATAATAATAATAATAATAATAATAATAATAAGAAGAAGAAGAAGAAGAAGAAGAAGAAGAAGAAGAAGAAGAAGAAGAAGAAAAGCACCATGTGTCATTATTTGCTTAATAAAAATATAATCTCTGGCAATTTTCTGTGGAATATCAGAAGATAATCTTTAGGGTGGCAACAGTAACTGCTACACACTGGGCCACATCACACCAATTCGTTGTTGATTATTATCAGTGCATGCCTCAGCATGTTTTATTCCCTACTTAATGAGTCATTTAGTTAATTCAAATAACCCTTGAGGAGCCAAAAAAAAAAAAAAAAGCTGAGAGAACAAAAACATCTAACTGGAACCATGTTTTTTGGCACTTGAATTCACTTGAAATTCTTTATGCTGCTGCAGGTACTAGGGTGGATTCAACAAATAGAGTTTTTCATAACTATGCTTTTTATGGCACATTCCAAATGTTCACATTTTAAATCATGCCAAATGGCTGCTTTGTTTTCAGGACACAAAAGTGCAGTAATCAGAGAAGGCAGATACCAGGATTCCACTGAGCAAGACTCATTTCTCTGTGTCAATATACCACTAATCTAACTCCAAATAAAATATTTCTATTGATAATTCCTATAAATGGTGCAAGTAAAAATACAATAAAATTTTAAGGCTGTGTATTAGTTGAAAATTCCAGATGTGAGGCAAACTGAGGTGTTTGTGGTTAGCAACACTTGCTAAGTATGATTACTGTGTAAAAAATTACATAACAGACAACAGATTGCAAAAATGCTAACCATAACTAATTTACTAATGCTCGGAAAGCATGGCAGAGAGGCTTGCAGAAACATGACAGTTATTTGGGAACAATGAAAAATGCAATGCCATATGTTTCTGGGCTTGCTCAGTGTTTTCTGTTCTTTAACCAGCTCCCTTCCATAGTACTTCTAAAAGAAACAAGGCTGAAGTGCTATATGTTGCCAAGAATGGCTCTTGAACTTAAGCGAGACGCACAGCCTCTTCGAAACATGAGAATGAGTGAAAATGTTGCCATATGCAGCCTCTAAACAAACCAAATTGTCTGATGACTCTGAGGTTAGCACTGGTATGAGGTGGGAGTTCACAATAACACACCACTGCCAAAGACAGTCATTTTCATTTTGCAAGATTTGACATGGTGAACACGTTTCTGCCTGGCACCTGGAGGTGGGAGGTTTCTGTTTAGTGGTTGCTTTTGTTGTTGTTGGTAAATTGAGCATATTCATACATCAACCGTATTGCTCAGGGTGGGATGATGAAGGCGGGCAGCAGATTTGCAGAAGTGGGGCAAGTGGTACAAAAGTGTGTGTGTTCTACACATAATTGAAAAAAAATCTAAACACACAAGCCACGATAGACACAACAATGAAATGCAAAGTGGGAAGTGCCAATATAGGAAAATGATCCACAATGGGGCGGTGTGATGCATTATTTTCCTATGACGGCACACTATGGCACACACCTACATAAAGTGTTTATATGTTACATGGATGTCCAATACACAAGATACTAGTTCTTGTGATCACTTATAAAGAGTAATTTCCTCATCAGGTTCATTTTTCTCTCTTGTAAATTAATAAGACAAAGAAAAAATGACATGTTATCAAAAAACATCCTCTGTACTGGAGACTTTCCAACAGTGGAATACAGCATAAAAAAAGCTCTTAATCAATATCAATCTTAATCTGCAATCAATATCCATAAACATCAAATGAAAGAAATGTCTCCTTAAAGAAAATGTCACCATAACAGTGTTTTGTTATTATGAACCATGTTATTTTTTGTTAAGTAACATCACATATGTATTCAATCTCTTAATAAGGTTAGACTCTCTGGAGCATTCGCCACACAAGTGCTGTGAAGAAACGGTTATGAGACAGAGAGCCTTAATATAAACCGTTTTTTATCATATAAATCAGTTAAATTATATCCAGATCTACTGTCGGAGCTTCTGCTGCTATAGTAAATTAGTCTATACCTTTAGATTCAAGAACACAACAGCATTGTGGTATAACATCACTTAAAAAACTTTAGTTGGTTTTAAATTGTACATTGTGAATTTTTCCTCCGTTTTTTTATTTGTTATAAAAAATGTCTAAAAATGATCAACCAACTCTAAAAATGACAAACTACAACTGCTGGTACATTGGACTTCAGAGCTTCTTAGTGAAAGTTAATGTCATGCCAGTCTCAATTTGTCATTTAGTGATTTATGATATAGGTCAGACTATATTGGGTGGCTTGGTGTTACAACAAATAAAGCTGCCAAATCACAGCTCCTAGTATTGTTCTAAGCTCAGGTTAGTTTCTGTGCAGAGTGTCTGTGCTTGGTCTGTACAGGTTTCCTCTGGGTTCTCTGGTTGTCTCACCTCCCAAACACATGCCAGTACTGGGTGTATTGGGTGCACTCAATTACACCTAGGTGTGAATAAGGGTACAAATGTGTGTCTGCATGGTGTTTAGCTTCGCACCCAGGGTATATTTCAGCTTCAGCCCAGTGTTTCTGGGATAGACTCCAGTTCACCAAGACCCTGCCCAGGATAAAGTGTCTGCTGAAGATGAATGAATGTATGATTTAGGGATTATTGTGGCATGCAAAGTAACATGGGAAACAGGCGATGGTGATAGTGTGTCTAAACACACACACCCACACCCACACCCACACCCACAGTAAACCACTCTAGCTCTCTGTTCTCATTTGTGTTGCATTCAGTTGAGCCTGGCCTGCTGTTAATGTAAATAATTCACCATTACCTTTATCCTGATGGAATCTTAATTCTGCTTCTACAGAGTTCTGCTAAAAGCCATTCATCAGTCTCTCTCTCTCTCTCTCTCTCTCTCTCTCTCTCTCTCTCTCTCTCTCTCTCTCTCTCTCTCTCTCTCTCTCTCTCTCTCTCTCTCTCTCTCTCTCTCTCTCTCTCTCTGACTCTGAATTTCTTGCTCCTATTTTGATTTTCTGATGTCCTATTAGTATTGGTCTTCAGGCCAATCAGTTGAAAATTTCAACAACATGACTCATTTGCAAAATTGTTATATATTATTCATCTGCTGTCTCCTTTCATTGTATAAACTTTAGCCCGTAGTTAAACTAAAAATAAATAAATACAATAAATCAACCGGGTTGAGAGATCAAATATCAAATAAACACTTAGTGCTTAGTATGTTTTTTCTTAAAAGCAAACCCAACAAAGCCCTAAATCACTCTGAAAGCTCACAAGAACCAATTTCACAAATGGACCAAAACTAAAGAAACCCAAATACACATAAACCAGGTTTTTAGTCAGCCAAGTCAGTCCATTAAACAAACATATCACAGTGACAATATAAACAAGACAAACCATTTTGAGATCAATATTGACCACAAAAATAGCTGTTTTTGAGGTATCCTGGGGCAGAGGAAGCAGACAAACCTTTTATCAGCTAGCTTACACAGTATCTTCTTTACAATTTACTAACAGATTTGAGGAATAATGTTCATATTCTGAAGTCTTTGTCTTGTTTCTGTTTTCACTGCTGTGCTGAAAAACTCCTGCTTAATTTGACCAGCTACCAGCTGCCAAAAGACAGACGGTAGCTCATCTTTGCCAGCTGGTAACTTATTTTCTAGCTTCATTTTTACTTGAATAAAGAGATCAATAAATATTTGAGGTTTCAAATTACCTTACTGTGGAATTCTTTTTGTAAAACAATATGTATGTTGTGTTATTTGCAGTATTTCAGAAACCATTTTTATTTCCATGCACTTACCAACTGGCTAAGATGGTCTACCAGCTTGGTCTGTGTTTTGGCAGCTGGTATCTGCTCAAACTAATCAGGGTTTTTCAGCTCAGCAGTGAAAGTAGAAACAAGACAAAACCTTTTTTCCTTTTGTCATTTTTTTCTCCTCAGATATGCTGTTAAATTGCTAAGAAAATGCACTCTAAGCTATCAACTAACTGAGTCTTACTAATTAACTAGCCAGCCTGTAGCCAATTCCTTTAAACAGGGTGCAGTGACTGTAGAAACAAGAAAATAATCTGGAACGTCGAGATTTTCATAAAGATTTTCACCTAAGAATACACAGTAATCATAGCAAGTGTTGCTAACCACAATTTAATGGATTCTGCAGTAGTGAGCATATTGAGAAAGCTAACTGAATTCAGAAAAACAAAAATACTAAAAAATTTGTTCATGGCTATTTTCTGTTAAACACGTTGAACCCGACCTGGTTTGGAATAATGTGGAATAATTTGGTACTTGAGGGAATTATTTGGGTTGAATATACTGAGTTAAATCTTTTCGAACATGCTTCATGTTTTCTACTAGTCCTGGAGTTACACTAACAGTTCAGCAGCCATGTTGGCACCAGCTATATCAATAGACCCTGCATGTTTTTTGTTTTTTTTTTGCCCTTATTGACCTTCCCTGTTCCTTCCCTCCTTTCCAGGCACACCTGGTTTGGCTTCCAGCCATTTTGTCTTTGGCCCATGTAGTGACAAGAACAGACTCCTTCTGTGTTCTCTCTCCACTGATAATCATCGCATTACTCACATGCCTCCTTTTCTTGCCCTGCCCGGCAGCCTGAAGGCTCGCATGCCTACAGAACAACCTGTGTTTGGAAAGGTAGTGACCCTCGAGCGTGTCCTGAATGCACGCACAGGTGTTTTCATGAACAAGGTGAACAAACCAACACAACCAAACACTCCTTATCAAAACCAACACAAATTATATTAAAAGCATGTCATTAAAAAACAAACAGCATACTACTACTACAGTTAATAATAATAATAATAATAATAATAATAATAATAATAATAATAATAATAATACATTTATGTTTAATATTCAAATGCTTTACAGTGTTAATGAGCTACTAATTTTTTATAAACCAAATGATAGCTTTATAGTCACTATGTAATCTATATGTTAATGGTATTGCCATGGTATATATTAATCACACAAAAAATTATTTAACAGAAGTTTTTTACATTGGAAAAATCCCAGTCTACTATTATTAAAGTTGCTGTGTTTATTATTATATTTTTAATATGTATTGGTCTATCCAGCTGGTCACAGTATTCAACTGAGATCTTCATAACTCAAAATACCTACGTACATTCAGTGTTGAAAATCTTCTGTTGAATATGGTGCTGCTGTATGTCATAATGATTAACTTCATCAATTCAGAGAAATCTTGTTATGAATGTTTCTGTGAAATTCAAAATAGAGACCTGCCATATATCTGATTTACTGCAGTTGATATCTTTTTTTTTTTTTTTTGTAGCGAGACCCTCTACAGAGGCAGAAAGTCAGAACTGTTCCTTTGCTGCCTCTGTTTCACAACGAGACTTGGAAGAGGGTAAGATGACAATGGGGCAGTAAATTGTTCATGTATTAACTCACACTATCTGTCTGCCTGCTATCTTGTTTTAAAAAAAGTCCTACATAGAGACAGATTGGCTATCAGGAGAAGCTGTTCCAGTCACGCGGAAGCGTCTCTGCAGGTGACCAGCAGGGTGAGCGAGGTGAGACTGGAGCAGATGGACTCACTGCAGAATCAATCCAGCGGTTCAAACATATTTCTGACAGGAGAGACAGTGTTGATACCTGAGAGTGGATGACAAAGGAACTGACGTGTTTCTCGAACTCAAACTATTACACTCATTCTGCATAAAAGCATATAAAGTACTTAATGCATATAAGTGAAATATAAGTACTATTGTGTCACTTGTAAGAAACAGAGCATGTTCAAATTGTTACTTTCCTTTCTGAGCAAAGCAGAAATTTTCAGTGGTTGTCAATCATGATGTGTCAAGATTGACATTTGTGAACACTTTTCACGAATTACAGAAAACACTGATCACCTCACACTGTACTGTGTGCACTGATGCTGGTATGTTTTTAAATGTGCAACATGTACAATCTAAAGCAAATGTAAGGTTGACTGTAGTGAGGCAGGAATATGAAGACACAATAGGTTTCCAATATCAAAAGCACTTCTTCCTGTCTGAGGATATCCCTGCTGAGTCAGATCATCTATAACGAAACCTGAAGAGGTTTTCACTTGCAGTCTGACAATGCCAGGACACTGTTTACTTCCTGTCTGTAGTGTGATGGAGTGGAGGGACTGTTTAGTATGACTGGTTTTCTTCTTAACTGCCACATGCTCTGTTTTAAGGCTGGTAGTATTCTTCAAATAGCAAAAGAGTGTACTGAGCAGTGCCAACCATCTCCATATTCCATATTCTCCTTGTAAGAATCTTAATAGGAGTGGTGAAGCACCGAAAATCTGAAACACGTTACCAAGAAACATTCCTGAAGCTCTGTCGATTTAAAAAAAAAAAAAAACAAAGAGGGAGAGAAAAAAAAACAGCTGAAAACATATTTTTCATTTTACCCTTTAGGCTAGAGTAACTTTACTGGCACATTACACCTTATATTACTTTTATCTTATTTTAAACATTGCAGTAGTGAGTTCTTATACTGCTTTAAGAATTTTATTACATTTTTATTTTATATTATTTATACGATTTTCTTCTTATGTTTAATGCTCCTATTTTCAATATTAATATTTAAATTTTTTAATATTTAATTTTCGATCAGCATTTTTCTTTACTTAGAGGAGCAATTTTAATGTATGAATCTTGCTATATAAAAATAAACTGTGAGCTTCTTCATTATTTATTATTTATCCTCATCATCATTAATTAACAACTATTATTGTTTGTATTTTTATTGTTTTGCATGATAATTAAAAAAGTAATAATAAAAAACTAAAATACATCTGTAAAACATAAAGAAACAGCATGAGAAAAAGATGATATTTATGCATAAGTCAGAATAAATAGAGTGTATCATGTCTCAATCCTATCTGATATTGATTGGTAAACCACTAATTTATAAAATACCATTATAACATTGATGCATGACATTTCATTAAATATCATGCTGTGTAGCCGTGTTATTGGACTGTGTTGCAGTGTATAGGGTTTGGAAGGACATATTTCAGATATTGGGCTCAATTTACCTGATAAAGTAAAAAAAAACAAAAAACTGTCAGCTGTGAAACAGGCACAATGTGTTTTTGTTTACATCGCTGCTTCCACTACTTTGTGTGCTTTTATAGGCAACCATGTGATATTTAGACCTATTTCAGACAGCAAAAGTCTCAGACATTGTGTACATTTTTTTTGCCTCCATTTGAAGTCTCCTGCCAGTTTTAGGACCCTGAAAGGGGCTCTAATTCATACCCCAGACAACAGCAAACAGATGATCAGCCCTCTACCACCGCTCTCAAATAAAGCTGTAGGGCTAATGAGCTTAAAAGCCCATCCATCTTGCCCATCCATCTTGCCCATATAAGCTCTAGGGTCAGATCTGGAGCTCCTGACACCAAGCCCGAGTACTCCATCATGAACCTTAGGCCTGTCCATCCACCTGCCAGGCATAGCATCTGCTTTCTGTTAGCTATGTTAGCTGAGACAATCCAGACTCTATTGTTTCATGGCTAATCTCTGTCTTTGACTCTCAGTCTAACCCCTCAATCATGAATGATTTACTTTCTTTTGTGGCTGATCGACAAAGACAAACCAAACTACTTGTATTAATATAAGTACATTGACAGACATAACACCATTACATCATTAATCTGGTGTAAGGAGTCTATACCTAGCTGTCATACCATTAAACATTATATCATCTCTCGTAACATTGTACTTCATTTTTATTTCACCGTCATTTTGCTTGTAATCTCTGCAACTATCATTTCTTTGTTCAATTTTATTCCTTTTTATTTGTATTGTAACAAGAGGAATTGTCGCAAAGCAGCTTTACATAAATCCGGATGTAGATTTATATCCCTAATGAGAAAGCCAGAGGCAACATTGGCTAGAAACACCTCCCTGAGACAACATGACGAAGAAACCTTGAGAGGAACTAGGCACAAAAAGAACAAAGTCTCTCCTGGATTACGACGGATAGTGGAATTATAATTCATTACAGTATACACAGAACTGTGCTGTACTATCAACTGTTACCTTTTCTTTGTTAATTAAAGCTTAAAATCTTTAGGGCTGTGGAGGCTCTGGATCCACCACATCAATGACCAGCATAAAGCATTTACTGAATGAATGAATGAATGAATGAATGAATGAATGAATGAATGAATGAATAGGTTCTCTATTAAAATAGTGCAATAGCTACAACAAAAATAATATTTTTTTTCTGCAGAAATAAAGGTTCTGTTGCTTGATGTCCAGACCACAGCACATTTGCTATATTAAGTACTTGTCTCATTTTGCTGTGGCAGGCTGCATCTCAGTCTCAAAAGCCAACATTCACTCATAAGCCACTCATCATCATGAGCAAAAAATTCTTATTGATCTTGGAAAATGCAATCTTTGAATTATGCATCATCGCTGAGGTCATTGTATATGAATAATATACAGATGGGTACCATTAAAAAAACCATACAGCATATTATTTAGGTGATATGCCACCACAAGTAGCAAAAACAGCTTCCGTACTCTGTCTAAAAGATATTATCTCAGTTGGTTCTAACTAGCTAGTTAGTAACTAATAAATGACTGTACTAATGCATCTACTGTGCTGACATAATGAACTGTATCAGGCTGTGCCGATAATTGAGCAGGATTTTAGTGGTGGATAGTAAAACACACGGAAGAAAATAAACACTGCATTTGTTTGAATTATTCAAAAGACAGACAAACATTTCCCCTGGCAATTTTTAGACATTTAGGCGGTGACTCATGGTGCTAAGGCCACTGGTTTGTGAGATCAACATTCTCAGAACAAGCCTCACTGCTCTGGGTCATGTGTCCTCCTCCTAGTCATCAGCTGGGAAAGGAAGTGGAGTGTAAATAGTGGGATTCCCACCTCGGCTGGGTTGCTGGTGTTATTTAGATAGGAACAGAAATCTCACAGTGGCTGCTGTGCCTCATGTATGTCTCCAGATCTCCAGAGTCTGCCTGTTTTGGGGTTGCCTGCATACCACATCATTTAAAATAGATTTAAAAGCGTATGTTTTGTAATTTAACCCCCCTGTGTCTCTCTGTCATCACTGCTAAAACCTTATAACTGATGGTTTTGTGAAACTTGTCACCTGATGATCGAATATCTATACATAGATAGACGTACAGACATACAGGCAGACAGATAAGGTTTTGTCATGTTAAGACTTGTTTACTTACTTAGTGGATATAGCAAAATTATTAAAGACATGATCACAGTGTACAGCCTACCATGTTGTTTTTATTTGATAACATAGCACTGTAAGTGTTGTGTTTTTATGTAAAGACTAAATCACATGGGATCATGCTGTTATAGAAACTTATTGGTGTGACCCAATAAATTGGTCCAGTAAAAAAATGAAGTTAATGATTACTACCTCACCACAGCTTACCACTGATTACATTTATAAAATTAAATTACAGAATGACACCATACTTTTTTTTATCTGTTTATATACTTTAGGGCTTTTCACAATTGAATGTTAACCATGGCTTGTTGTAAAATTCTGGTAATGAATACGTTACCCAGGGTTAGCAATTAATCCTGAGTAATCATAATCTTATGTTTCACACGGTACTAAACTTAACCCTGGGTTAACGCTTTTTTTTTTTTTTTGCTTATTTACAGTGTCAACAACCATGATTGGAGAAATACAGCATGCTACCGGTTTGTCTCACGCTTTCACATAAGTGAGGAGAACAAAGACAGATCCGCTGTTCTGAACACCAGCATATAGTGTTATCTTTTACAGCTTTCTAATTTTTTTTGCCCTTTTAATTTGTCGTGTAGTTGACCGTTCTTTTGTTGATGTGCAACATAACATATTTTAGCCACGATACAGCGTGCATTTCTGTCACGTTCCGTGTTTTTCTGCCTGACGATACCGAGCCATTCTGCCTTTCAATGTTAATAAGACAAAAATTATGCAGATTTTCATGTCACCAAGGACTGCAGTTATAGAAAATCAACAAAATTTGACTTGGGAATTTAACAGTGCTATGGAGAAAAAAACAATCAAACAAACAAACAAACAAAAAACCCAGAAAAGACAAGGAACAACAAAGAACAGGCCAAAGTTCTAATAATAGTGTATATTTTATTCACTAATATTAGTAAATGCTGGTGTAAAATTCTATTGTGGCATAATTTATCTGAATATCAATATATTTTATCAGGTATTTAGTATCATAGCATTAAACTTCTCTGTGAGTTTATGAAGCAATATTAATATTTCATGTTCACATCATGACTGACCCAGATATTGTATTCTGGTGTAATCTTTCGATTCATGAAACCTTCCCCTGTTCCTAGAGGGAGGGAGAAAAAAATTGGCAATACTAACAGCAGCCAACTCACAGAAAGATTTTTCACTCCCTCCATATTTCAACCAGTCAAACTCATCTCATTTGAATGATTTACTCACACATGTGAAAGAGTGCCTGGTGGAAGGATATCGATCGGGCAGATTTAGGGCCTGCAGCTTGGCTAAATGTTATTCTCTTAGATACTTGTGGGAGGTCCAGCCATCTCTGAGTCCATCATAAAAACACATTAATCCGCTGGACTGTAATAGGGTCGTATGGGTGTGAAATGCTCTAGTTACTTACTTCTAGACCGGAAAAACAACTGTGTGTCTGCTATCATTTGTCTTTTGTTCTGCAACTATAGTGCTCTAGTGCTCTGGCAATGTTTTTTGGCATTCTGTAGACAAATAACATAGGGAAAGTAATTTGTGTGACATAGCAGTTCAGATTGAGAAATGGTCTGATAATCACAAGAGTGGCATGCAGAGGTCAAAGGACTGTCCTCCCTCTCTATGAATCTCTCTCTCTCTCTCTCTCTCTCTCTCTCTCTCTCTCTCTCTCTCTCTCTCTCTCTGGCCAGTGTGCACCAATCAATACATAATATCTTACAAATTGAATTCGACCTAGATCGATCTAAAAGGGCTGGCGTGCTGCTCCGTGATTTGTAGATGGCTGCACAGTAAATTCTAAAGATTAGCATGCTGTGTGTGTTGTCTGGGATGGGGGGTTAATGCTAAATGAGCTTTGAGAATTACGAATTGTGGGAAGGCAATACAGAGAGCTGCGAGGTCAGAACAGTCGCTCATTAGGGTCGAAACATCTGAACCTCCACTGAACCATGCATGAGTTATACTTTCTGTTCTCCCCTAAAAATCTGAATCAAGATTAGATACCACCTCCATGCTGTTTGCGTGACACTCTATAATATAACACTCTTGTATCTCATATTGCATTTTTGTTTATTATTTTGTTGATTGAATTTTTAAAAAGTGTTTTATTCTACTTACATTACAGCAATTTACCAAGAATAAAAATTTTGATGATTAAAGAATGATGTCACTTTTTGTCTTTTTTGTTGTTACGTTTATTATCATAGAAAATCCAGGGAACAAGAAAAAGTCGAAAAAGATGATCTTTTTTCTTGAAGATAATAAGCTGAAGCAAACGCAGCTTATTACAGAGAAACTGCAGCATCCTTTGTCTGCATTAACATTTCCGGTTTACCTCTGATTACTGCATAGGGATGACATTGGAGACTCCTACAACAAATCATAGCTTCATACAAAACATCTCACCATACTAACATCTTATTTAATATGTTCAACCTACAAGTCTTTGCGAATGAGCTGTTAATGTAGAAACACTAATATATTAGAAGGAGTGTGTTAATATGAACCTGTGAATTGAATTACAACCTAAGCTAATGTCACACTTGCTGTTAAAGAAAACTAATAAGCACCGTCTGACCATTTGACATTTAAGAACTCATCAATGTTGTGCTATAAAATGAGAGAATATTGGTACTGAAACAAATATTAGCTTTCAGTCATATTCTAATTAATGCAAGGGAGTATTTTTATGTTAATATGTTGTAGAATGTTGCTGCTGTCTAATATCCGTCATATATTTCAAAAGGAGTATTATATGTCCTTTATCTCAGTGTTGATATCATATCATTACATTTCTTGATGACATTGCAATGTCCATTGCTTATTTATTATTTTCTTTTTCCTCTGGAACATTCTAGTCCATCTGAGGTATATGACAACTAAAAAGATTTTGAGAACTCCGGTAACGTTTGACTCAAAGTGAAAAGTCTATTATCATACATACATAAACATAACTACTGTATCTTTACAAGAGTTTAAATTCCAAGCAGGCTGTGGTACAGAGTGTAGAAATTCACATCAGGTCTATTTTACGCTTTTCGAAAACTTGGCTCAGTATTTGATGCAGAAGCTGTAGCAAGGTGTTAGAATACAGTTAAGTGTCTCCAGTTATGTGTGTGTGTGTGTGTGCGTGTATGTGTGCATATGTGACAACATCCACATGAAGATTTTCATGTCATTGCGTGTGTTTGTGTGTAAATGTGAAACTAAACTGGCCCCAAATGCTCAATCAGCTTCTTGGCTGAAATGACAAGGCTGATGTTCCTGTGAAGTTGGCAATGTGATGCTTACCAGAAATGACTTCAAAAACAAACCTCTGACCATACTGCAAGCATAAAATTGCCTTGACACACACAAACACACACACACACACACACACACACACACACACACACACACACACACACACACACACACACACACACACACACACACACACACTGCTGTCATTGCAACATCAACCAGGGTGGTTGGATTTTACAGAAAAACTGTCAGATGATTCTTTAAATAAATCACATCTAAATTTGATTCATTGAATCATAATGAAAATTCCTAAAGCTTCACCAGTCCCTGTATACAGGCATGAGCAGATCTCTGCATTACATGTCCTGCTTGCATTTGAACTAGGCTCACCAAGGTTAAAAGCAGATTCTTTAGAGACCATATAATTGACGTGTCATGATCGATTGACCACATGGTCTCATTGCTGAGCCAGGCCAATACACACCAAATCCCACTAGTGGGATCTTACAGGTCACACATGTCTCTGGAGTCCAAAGCCCTTCACCCTAGCTTGCACCTGCCCCCAAAATCCCTACCACCAAATCCCTATTGATTTAAGCTCCGAGCTCTTCAGGAGTTTCCAGATTGGAGTGAGGACAGCTCTCCAGGGTTCATGACTGATCCCACCATGCACAATCGGATCACACCGAGAGCTGTTTACTTCACGTTAAGGCTTTGCTGTTTGTGCATTCATGACCTTAAGCTCTTGAAAGTAGGTCACATAAGTAATACATGTTGTTAGCAAAAAAATAAATAAATAACTGAAATAACTTTAGCCCAAATCCAGGTTGATTGTGAATAAGTATAAGTAAATGAATAAGTAAATGCACTGTAAGAGGAAACAAGTAGATAAACACATGCACTTGACAGCAGATCCTCTTACATATTTCCAGGAGAGTAGATGTGTGTACAGGCCAAGATACGGTGCCCTTTTACATGCATGCCATGACCTTTTGACATTTCAAGGGGTTAAAGAACATTGAGAGCCGATAAATGTTTTGATCTATTCGCCATCTGATTTGTTACTTGAGCATGACAATATAGTTACATGTTTCTATGTATGTCCCACAAAGGAGGAAAACTGAGACTCTCTTTTCTGCTGCCTGGTAGTTAGAAGTCATCTTCTGCCTGGTTATTTTACAATCTAATCTCAGCTCAAATGAATGAAATATAGATACTGTTTCATGCCAGCATTTTTGTAATGCATTGACCTACATGGCTAATATCCTGACAAGCTCACCGTATGTCAACAGCTTCACAGACATCAGGTGCCCAGGCTGATTTCAAGCATTGTTTGCTTAATACTGAGTGTCACCAGTGTCAGATGAGCTAACTCCCATCTCCCTGATCAACATCAAGTGCAAGGCAAATGTTTTTGGTTTGTGATGACGAAGCAAGCATGCAGAAAACACGAGGTTCCTGAGACTGAAACATGCCCCACCTCACACCACTTTGTGCATGATAGGTTCCTCTGCTTGTCTGTACCTCCTGTCATCTCATATGCAGATAAACAGTCACAAAACACTGCAAGGTGTGAGACTAAACACTACTTCTGAGAGCCATAAATGGAAACCACCACATCTCTTAGAGCTTTATCCGCTCTCTGGTGTGCATATCTCACGAGCCATAACATTCTTTGTCATTACAAAACCTGCTGTTGGAGCATGAAACCCCGACCTCTATGTGCGTGACGTGTAAATGTCATTGTTTATTGTCATGAGCACATGGTTTTGAAGCAGCTTTGTGCTGTGTTATATGTGCAGCTAAATCATTATCACTTATCTATGTATGCTTTGTCTTTCCATAAAATAGTATACTCAAATAAACAGGCATAAATATTAATGCTAGTTAAAAAAAGGGAACTTTGGCTTGCCAGAAAGAGAAAAAAAGGGGTTCTGAGAAAGTACTGCAGCGTTTCTGTACAAGCGCTTTCTAAAGTTCATTTCTCTCTCTCTGTTTATTTTATGTCCTCAGCAGCTGCTCGGTCTTGTTCACCCTGTGCGCGAAATGACGTCAAAAGAGGATGATTTGCAGCAGCTCAGCCAGGGCTCCTGCTTTCGGTGGGTTACCATAGCAGCAGCGGCCACTTCCTGCCCATGTGAGGTTTCCTGTGTTCATTCACTTTTCTGTATGTGTGTTCCTCAGTTGGGCTCATGGCAGCTCTCTACACAGCGCCATAAAAGTGGTGGATTCACAGCTCAGCACTTCTGCCCCAGCTGTGTGGGTTATAATGTATATATACATATATGTATATATGCAATATCTTAAATGTACGCATGTATACATTATTATTATAATTATATCAAATGGTAGTATACTTTCTATGGATGAAATTAATTAATTAATTAATTTATTTATTTATTTATTTATTTATTTATTTATTTATTTATTTATTTATTTACTTACTTACTTATTTATTTATTTAAAAACATGCCGTGAAGGACTGTATGGTAGATGGTCAGTATAGAGAGATGAAATGGTGAGCTTTTGGGTGAGGAGATGTTTACAGAACATTTTTGTAAGGAGTGTCGTCACTTTGTTACAGTGAGAATTAAAGCTGCAACTTTGAAGCTAAGTTTTTGACACAAGAAAGTCGTCAGGACAGAAACATTTTGCACTTTTCTGTTTCTTTGTACAATGACGATCAGCAGTTGTTTTGTTTTATTAACTGCAAAAGAGGAAAAAATACAGACTTTTGCTTCCATCATGCAAACAATAACAGGAACTAAAGTGTCAAAGATGTTCTACAGCAGCGGTCTCCAATCTTATCCGCAAAGGGCCGGTGTTGGTGCAGGTTTTCATTCCAACCAAGCAGAAGCCACACCTGATTCCACCTGTTTAATCAGCTGTTCTTGGCTTTTAGATCATCATTTTTCTAGACTCTGATGTGGCTTCTGCTTGGTTGGAATGAAAACCTGCACCCACACCGGCCCTTTCCGGATAAGATTGGAGACCCCTTTTCTACAGCAATAAACCTGTAAATGAATAAAAGGTATGTTGTGATGTAATAAGTAAAAAATATCATTTTTGGCACATTTCTGTGGTGTAACATGAACACCACACTTCAGAACATGCAGTTATTGAAAAATAATAAATGTCAGGATGTAACTCTGAAAGAACGATTTATTCGGAAACGAAAGTTTGGGTCAAACATTCATACAGAATATTCTCAAATTTCCCTCTTATGCATGAATCTGCATAACTAGACAATAATTATTATTTGTCGATAAGGAGCATAGCTAATCACAGAAGATCACAGGAACCTACAGGTACGTATTGCAGTACTTATACACTCTTTATACATTTATTGCACGTATTGATACACTCTGGGTCTTCTCGTGCAGTTTCCTGTCCACCAACACACATCTCCTCAACAGTTTCAGCTCGTTTCAAATAATCATAGCATTTATGTTCAGCTCAAGGGGCATCCCCTTTTAACAATTCTTTTAATCTGTGCAAATAGCTGTGAACAAATTCATGAAGATGTTTTTTTTTCTAAGAGTCTGGCAGAGCTATCTATTTTTAATGAGCATGCTTTTTAATGTTTTAAATGAAATTCATTTTTCTTTTTGAGAATACATTTTCTATGCCTTTTTTTCACACAAAAGCAATTGTAATACAGTGATTACATAAAACAATTAATTATTATCCCCCCACACACACATTTCTTTCTTTCTTTCTTTTTTAACTTTGAACAACAAAATTCTTGCTTTCTTTGGAGTTCCTTCTGCAGTTATTTTTATTATTATTATTGAAAATCCTTGCACTTTGTGATAGTCAGATTATCAGCCCCGATGAAGCCTTTTTAGAACACCACTGTTACTGGAGAGGAACATTAAGCTATAAAGATCTTCCATGCTCTATGCCACACTCCAAGATTCTATCACTATTACTATTTTAGCTCAGCTACCAACTTGTCCATTAGTGCATTTTATAATACTTACCTTTTTATGAGTATGTGCTTATTGTATTGAACAGAAAATAATTATTTTGCACAGTTACTCTGTTGATTTAGTTACTTTCACTATTTAGCAAGTGTAATCTAAAAAGGATGTGAATCTAAAAATGTGTCTGTTAAATGAAAAGGTTTGGAAAAGAAGCTAGTATCATTAATGCTTTAAGTATTGACAACTATTTACCTGTATGGTTTTATAATTAATAGAAAAGAACTTGTAGTTGTACAAAGCATAAGGTATGTCATAAACTGCTTTGCTTCCAGTAACTTCATTTTGCTAGTGTAATTTGACCCCTTTAATGCAGACAGAGTGATTATGTCATCAACTTTTTCTTTCTGTTGATGATTTTCTCTTCTCTGGTTGAGGTGCCGGTGAAGCATTTCAGTTTGTGTGGGTTCTCTGTGCTTTCCGCTTAAATCAAACGTCAGAAACCTGTCAGCTCTTACACATGTAGCCCAGTCAGCACAGAGCTCCTTCAGACTTGTCTACATACATTGCGCTATGTTTAAATTGAATCTTCTTTAGCCAGATGAATGATAAATGGAACGAGAGCAGGACATTTCCAGGAGGTACAAAACAACCGTATATGCATTCACAAATGATGGCTGACCCCATGGATATCATTATTTCTTGGCGGTCCTTGAGAAAATATTCAACCTGGCAGTTCATGTCAGGACCACTCCAGTCAAATACACAGCAAGTAATGTTACATCTTGTTGTCATGACCAGTAAATGAGATATGACGAGAGGTAGATGGTCAAAGGTGGGTATTAATTTCTGAAGCATGCTTGTGGCTCTGTGACTGAGCGCATGTGTGAATCTGACAGGCCTATAAAAGTGATGTGCTGTCACTAGCTAGCTAAAGGTTAAATGTATACAGTACCTTTGAGAGTGTGGTGAGTATGGTGACCCTTTTACTAGAGAGAATGTGCAAAGCAGGCAAGACTACTCATAGCAAACTCTATAGATGTTTGTTTCCTCATCTATATTTTGGGTGTCTCTGAAACAACAAATTATAACTGTGATGGGAAACTGCAAGTGGGAGGATGGAGCTGCTGCACATTTGACATTGCGTTATTTGCATTGCCAGCCTCTTAGGAGTCCTCCTCCCCTTCATCACTACTATCTTTATTTACACCAAAACATCTGTTCATGTACTAACTGCATTCAGGAGATCAAGAGATATTCCCATCCTAAAGAAACCCACTCCAGGTCCCTCAGGCATCAGCAACTATAGATCAGTATCACTTCTCTCTTTAATTTCTAAAATCCTAAAAAACAACCTCTACAATCAACTGTAACTCTTCTCACGGAACAACCACCAAGAGTCCAACCAGTCTGGCTGTAAAGCAGCATATTCCACACAGACTTCCCTTTTGGTTGTCACTGAGAAGCTGCATGCTACTATATCTGCAAAACTGTAATCAGTCCCCATCCTCCACAACCAGCAGCATTTGACACAGTCAAACACAAGGCTCACTTGTCCATCTTCATGAGTCTTCCTATCTACGGGTCTATCAGGTTACGTGGAGAGGACCCACACCTGCTCCACACAGACTCTCCATGAGTGTCACACAAGGCTCAGTGACCACTGGTGGTCCTTTTCTGTTTTCTCATTATACCCAGTCATGGCGACATCATATCTTTTCATGGGGTTTAATAACACTTTCACAACAATACTATTAGACTGACAACTAGCAAGTTCACCCTCAGGCTCAAAACAAGTTCACCCTCAGGCTCTGCATGCAACCCTGGGTTAACCATGTATAGTCAACTGTCCGTTTCCTCTCTCTTTGCTAATTTCACAAACTCTCCCTTACAGCATCAGAAAAAAATTGTCCATTTCTATTCACACAGGCTACTCAGGTGCTTGTTCTGTCCCTTCTGTCACTTCACTGAACTAGACTAATGCAGTATTAGACACAGAGACAGGACTGCCTTTGAGCGCATTTCAACCTCTGCAACAGATCCAAAATTCAGCTTTTCTCACTTCTCCCACACCAGCTCATAACTGCACTCCCACCAATAGCTGTCTGCATCAGATTTAAAACACTGATCCTTGCCTGCAAAACCTAAAACAGATCAGCACCCACTTCCCTCAAAGCCCTTATCACACTCCACACTGTACCATTCCCCTCTGATCCCGTAGCCCTGCTCCCCGGATCCAACCATCTCTCCGGGTACAAGGAAGGCAGGCATCAAGTCACTTCTCTGTTCTGACACCTAGGTGGTGGAAGGAACTTTGAACACCTCTAGATATCTGAACATCTGTTTTCTAACAACATCTAAAGCCCTACTTCTGTCACACCGACTGAGTTTTTCAACCAATGGTATTCTTAGACTGTGACCAGGTAAACCAGGATCAGAATGTATTTATTGATAGAGCCTTCAAAGCACTTCTACTAGTCACTCTGGATAAAGGCATCTGTCATGTATGTAATTATGAAATGGAAATATTCATTGTCCTGTACTGATATGGTTAGACAGCTGGAACAGCATGAGGGAGATCCCGTGCTATCCTGTGCAGTCTGGGACCACCAATGAGAAAAAAACTAAATGGCATTAATGGTTCATTCAGCTCAAGCAGCTGCACAAATAAGGATCGTGTGATATTTTAAACAGAATACTATTCTTCCCTTTCAACTGCACAGGGAACTGACGAGGAAGGATTCCACTTAGTGTTTTCACAAAACAGAGCTATTCTGTTTACCCACATTGAGGGTCCTTTGTTTTGTGTTTTTGTTTGTTGCATGTGATTCATTCCACAGAATTATGGATTTTGTTTGGTCAGAAAGTGTATTTTTCTGTCATTTTGTGGCTCTGAACGTAGTTCTTGATTAGCATTATATATTAGCATTCCATACAGTGTTGCAGAGGTTCCACATAAATGTCTTAGAAAAACATTTGTTGAAAGGTACGTTTTTATTAACGAGGCATTTATATAGCCTTTTTTGGAAGTAGTCTCTAACGTCAGTGTGTAAGATTTCTTTCACTGTTGTTGTTTTATTAACTTAAGTGCAAATAAAGCTGTTGAGGGAACTTAGGAATGTTCCACAACATTAAATTTAATTATAAATGGATTAAATGTATGGCATGTTACTCTTTAATAAAGAAAACCATATTGTTGTATGTGTTAAAAAAAAGGAATACGTTATAATAAAAGGAATTTAAATGTTAACTGTAACTCTGCTGCAACACACCACACCGTCAGTGATTATTTTCCTATGAAAGCATGGCCGGTTGTGTTTTATTCAGTAACTGCTGCATGCTTTTCCATCAAAAGTCATTTCACTGACAAAAAACTGCATGTTCTCCATTTACAAACAAGCATCCAACGCAATGTATCTTCTTTCCTCCCATCTTTGTACAAATCAGTCACATGATCTTTTTCAGCTGTACCTCTATACCGCAAGCATCGTGGAAATGGATGAACCTTACAAACCGTTTAGCCATTGCTGTTGCTGTTTGAGGGCCTCAGCCACAGGCACCTCTCTGTTCCTCAACGCTTAGTTTCGATTTCAGCAACGTTTTTTTTTTTTTTTTTTTTTCTC
This sequence comes from Tachysurus fulvidraco, assembly GCF_022655615.1. Classification (NCBI taxonomy): domain Eukaryota; kingdom Metazoa; phylum Chordata; class Actinopteri; order Siluriformes; family Bagridae; genus Tachysurus; species Tachysurus fulvidraco. The sequence goes on from NC_062519.1 coordinate 27,048,558, forward strand.
AGCAGCCGAATGTGGAGGCAGATGCAAAGCGGCAGAACCAGGCCGTCTGTTCTGGGAAACTCGCTGAGCTGAAATCGTAGTATGACTGGAAACTTGACGAGCATGGCCCTTTCACCCTGCCTGTTAAGCAGATCTTGCGTGTGTTGATTGCAGTGTTGGGTGTATAGTGCAATACTTTCACAGCAAATACTCAGAAGCCTGGTTTTGCCCACAGATGTAAAAGGTTGACTATTAATGGTGCTAATAAGCTGGTGTTAGCCCATTTGTGACTGAAAAAAAGATATGCGGAAGTTCCAAGAACAGTGAACGATATCATTAAAGCAGGTGCAAATGTATTACTCTAATGGTTGGAAAAGTAGCTAAGAAATAGTTTCTTGCCATCTAATATACCCATGGACAATTAAGGCTAATGAGAGAGTACTTAACAGAGTTTTTACAGAATACACATCATCAGAACAATTTCATAATAATATGGTGATGAGAAGAAAAGCATCTCAAAATTGAACCTCGTGCAACATATTGAGAACCTTAAGGCAGATGAACTACAACAGCTTCAGACCACAATGAGGTCCATTTCTTTCTGTCAAGAACAGGCACCTGAATCTACAGTATGCATAGGCTCACTGAAACTGATTTTTCTCATTTATATAATGGCTGGTTCCAGTATGATATAATTCCAAGAATATGGCAGTATGTTATGTGATCCTCCTCTCAGTAACCAAATCGGAATCCCACAGAACACCACCGGGACGTGGTAGACTGGGAGATACACAGCATGTGCACCTGAAAAATCTGCAGCAATAGTGTGATGCAATCGTGTGAACACAGACCAGAACCTCAAAGCAATGTTTCTAACACTGTGAAATCCACTGCACAAAGAATCGAGGCTATTCTGAGAGCAAAGCGGCGTCCTAACTCAGTATTAATATGGTGTTCCATATAAAGTGGTTCGTGAGTGTGTTATGGTAATTAGGTGTCAGTAAAAACCTAGATAGTATGATACAAATGTAGGACAGCCTGAAATAGAAAGTTTCCAGTGTAAACCGAGTTATCTGTACATCATAGTCATGATTTCACATGATTGCAGTGTAGTAAGGGTGAAGAAGACTTCAACAAAACATATCTAATGACAGTTTCTAATTACCTGTTTCCTTTCTTTTTGCATGGGGGGCAGTGGGTCATGGGTAGGGTTTAGCATGAAATTCTATTTTTTTTTAAACACTTATCCAAGCTCCTATACATGTATATAAATGTATATGATGTTATATATACATTCTATATGGAGCTTAAAATCATATCTCCTGCATAGCACCTGGATTCTAAAAACATCCGTTCCTTAAACGAGCAATATAAATAAATAAACAAACAAATAAACAAATAAATACTTTAGCTTGAACCATGCTTGTTGCTATACTAACTCCTTGCACTTACTCTTCCGTAATATGGCTTTTGCTTGATGATGAGCTTGACTAACCTGCCTAACTTAAGCTTGGGATTCATCTGGACACTATTTTACATTCTAAACACAATATAATCGGACAAGTAAAGACACAGACCATAAAGGTGCTTTCTTTCAATTTATTACCTAAAAAAAGAAAATGTCCTATCACAAGTCACACTGAAATGTATTGCTTAAGAAAAAAATATATTTAGATACTTTCTTTTGTTGTTGTTTTTAAACTTGATTATTTCCATTATATTCCACAAAAACAAATCAGGGCACATGCCCTGTTTCGCCTTCTCCCACTTAAAAAAACTGCACAAAGAAATACATAATTCACAGTTACCATTTTGGTTTTTATAAATTAATACAGTCACACATGTGCTACACCGGCCTATAGCTAGAACATTGTATTTTTGACTCTTGTTATCTTTAATTGTTGGCTACAAGAAAGAACAGGCAACTCAAATGATGTGAACTTCAACAAACGGTTTAGAAATGCCCCCCTCCCCAGTCCAGTCCCCTTTAACAGCCCACTCTCAAGCCTAACTCAATTTTTTTTTCTTCTTTTTTTCGTCATTTCACATGAGGCACACACAGAGTATATTTGATAAAGATATGGAAATTAAAATGCTTTTGGATGGGACATTTTGTCCTATGAAGTGAGGAGGAAGGAAGTGCATGTAGTAACTTGTCCTTAAAGGACACATCCATTAGGAGTCAGGGCACTTTGTTGCTGCAGCACTACAGCTGCACCTTCCTTATTATTACTATTTTTTGAGAGTTTTTTTTTCTTTTCCTTTCATTTATAAATTTGCAAATTTGTTGCTTTTTAGCTTCTTGGTGGTAGGACAGATTAGGGCTTAAAAGGACTTGATTTTTACAACAAAGAATGGAGCACACTAAGCCATTGCCATTACTTCCAGGTAGTGCTGAACTTTTGAGGAAGAAAAAAAAAAAATATATATATACCAATAATTCAACCAGAGCTCATGATTTCATTGCCGACGGACCTGCTTTCTCCCCCCTCCTTTACCAAAGGGCAATTTTTAAGGCACAGAAGCCTTTACATATTAGAGCCTCCACCTTCAAGAAATGAGAGTTGCCCAAATAACTGGAGGAAATTATGTTTTGACAAAAATGCACATACACACACAAAAAAAGACAGCAACAACAGCAAAAAAAAAAAAAAAAAATCCCCATCTAATCCCCTAGTCCCTAAGTGTATGTCTGTGAAAGTTAAGGCCACTTGAAAAAAAAAGGGAAAAAAAAAAAAAAAAGACTAGGTTCAATTCAGGCAGGTAATCTCATTGCAAACTCAGTGAGTGCAATCGTGGTCTTCTTTTCACTTTTTTTTTTTTAATTTTTGACTATAGTCTCGAGTCAGTAGGAGTAGATGCTGGTCCAACATCATTGTGGCTCCTGTTTAGAGGCTCATTTTTGCTGGGTTGCTAAAAATGTTCATTTGCTCCAAGCTCATCAGTCCGGGAATGATCCATGAACAATGTGAAACAACCAAAAGAGTCCTGTCCTGGGGTTTGGTTCGTCACTGATATGTAACGCCATTTCTTTTAAGCAAATCCCAAGCAAATTCCTTTTTTTTAAATACAAATTCATTCATGCATTTTTCTTTTTAAGCACCTGTGTTCCTGCATTATATATATATATAGATATATATTTTTTTTTTACAAAAAAAAAAAAATAATAATGAAATTAGCCTAATTCACACAATTGCATGCAAAGTAAAGACCTGTGTTGCAGCAGACTTGTGGGTCTGTGGAAGGCCTAATTGGATGTTAGTGCATCTACCCATGAGGCACTATTGAGCAGGGGAAGATGGCAGCTGTAGGCCTATTGTTCTCCTCTTTCTCCATCTAACAAGACAGAATGAGGGGCTTAAACAAGGGTAATTTAAGTAGGCCATCACTTAAGAGCAATTTGCAAAAGGTTTTCTCAAGAGACTACCATCACATAGACAAGACAGGAGACTTCTCATGTGGAAGGATGGGCTCAAAAGCTTTAAGGATATGTTAATTTTCTCACGAGTACAGAGAGACAATTTTTCTGGACACTTTTGTGGTAAATGCACTGGAAAAGTAACTCTGGCTGCTTAGGTAAATAGCCTATATGTCAGGTAAATATGTCAAATTCGACTGAACTTTTTTGAAGATGAAATCTGGCTGTCTTTACAATTTGTGTTTTGCTCTTTAAACCTGTCACTACACCAAGCTGTACCATTTCAAAATCAAAAGATATCTGAAATAAAACCTCCTCATCCGTAAGATTAGAAACCTGAATGCTATGTGGGTAATGCTACATATTTGTTTCAAAACAGTAAATTGATTAATAGTAATAAAAGCATAAACAAAAAATCATCCCCATTCAAGATCTGCTTCATGGCTCGTAAATTGTGAATGCCCCTGTGGGAAAAAAAAAAAAGAAAGAAAGAAAGAACAGAAAAAAAACATGGGGTTTCTTGATAGGTTTTCTTTTTTGTGATAGCTGCATTTGCCCTGGATGGATTTCCATCCCTGTGTTCTCCTGGGGAAAGGAGATAGAAAATGAAAATACCCTATACCATTGTAGTCTGCTATGCTCCTTTCTTGCTTTTACTTCTTGTGTCAGGTTTTTCAGTCCATTTTTGTAATCATAGACTGACAGGGATACATGGTAAAGGTCAGTTAACTTCCTTTGTGAAACAAGTCTGTTTAAAGGGAAGCGTATGATGCTTTTGGGGTTTTTCCTCAGTCAACACCAGCCTTACAGTCTCATATTATTCCTGTTCCTGTACATAAAAGCTAACTCCACCGCAGCTTCTCGGTTAAGACATGGATGTTTCAGGCCATGATGAACTCAGACTTCATGTCGGCCTTGACGTCAGGTTTCCATACAGAGTCGTCAAAGTCCAGGTCGAGTGAGCCTTCGCTAGACATGCTGCTGTTGCTGTTGCTGCGTCCAGCCTTACGGTTGGGGAGCCACTGGTAGGGAGCACGAGAGTCCCTCCGAGCCTTCCGCCTTAGACGCTTCTGCTGCATAAGCAGCTGCAGTCGCTCCACCTTACAGCGTGTTGCTCGGTTCTCTGTCTGCCTAAGTCTGTCACCTGCAGAGGGAACAGAGAAGAAATTAGAGCCAGGTTCCAACTACAAGAAGCATTGCATTGTAATTTTTGTTAGAACTCTGATATGGAGTAAAACTCGTCGTGTGACTGTTCACGGTTTAGGGAGTGAAGCTTCAGCTCACTGAATACATGTATAACTAGCTCAATATAAGCAGAATCCAGCTTGAGTGATTAGGCTAATGTTCTTAGAAAGACAAACAATCTGTTTAAGACTCTAATGCACAAACTTGCATTAGCCTGCAGTATCTTCTATCAGCAAAGAGTTTAAGTGCGTGGCTTTTCTGACACTCTTATCGCTCAACGTTCAGAAGAACATGACCTTGATGTTTCCAAGGACAAAACTGAGCAGCAGATCCAATAAAAGTCACCAGGGAAAAAAAGTTTCACCAGTGTTTCATTCGCATGCAAATATATTCTATTGCTTATCAGCTCCCATCACTGGAGCTTCTCTAAATGCATTTTTCTTGTTGGTACAGAAAACCCTGGGGTTTTTGCTGCTACAAGCGTCAGACCGCACTATCCTGCTCAGCTTTAATTTCATTTATAAATATATTCAGAAGGATGGAAGGGAAAAAGCAACCACAATCTATTAGCTAGCTCCATTAGGATCTCTTCCAGAATTAAATAATGAAATAACAGGCTAGAATGTCAATAACCCAAAGCACAGACCATCTTTCATTGGGTACTCCACACATACACACACACCAGCAGCAGCAGCAGTAGCTTTTAACATGGATCGATGGCAAATTAAAAAGACCTATTGATTAAACCTTAGCTCTAGTGCGGCAATCCATCTCCAGGCGAGGACACGGCTATTGGCTTTCAATAGAAAATGCAAGCGAATGGAAATTGTAAGCGAAGTAGACCAGTCCCCCCTTCCTTTTCCTAGCCTAAGCTCATTGAACGAGTGATCACTCGCCCAAACTCCCCCTGAGTAAAGAGACACCCCCCATCTGCTTTTAGAAAAACAGGGGGACTACAGGGAGGCCCACATTCTGGCATTATACCTCTGTGGAATGGGGAAGCGTTGCTGCCCAAATCCATCTGTTTCTCTAGCCAGTATTAAAATGAAAGGAGACTTTCTGTTCTTTGTCTTAGTGTGGTGGGAATATTACTAAAAAAATCACCTGCCTTGTCTGGTGAATTGATATTCATTTATTCATTCAAGATATAAACAAAGACTGCATATTCACACACACACACACACACACACACACACACACACACACGAATATACAAATGTAGGGCAGCAACCCTCACCTTCATAGTTCTGATGAGCACAGGGTAAAAGGGATGGGGGGAAAAAGCTTATATACTTTTGCATGTGCTTGAGTTAAAAGGGGGGAAAACACAATGTAGAAGCTCAATAGCAGAATTGACCACGACATTAAACATGCAATATGCTGCATATACAATGAAATCAAAGGACACGAGGAAACCATGCCAAGCTTTTTTGGTTTTTCCTTTATAAGATTCAGCATCGTTTCCACACATATGGCCAATAGAGGCACTGATGCCCTCCTGAAAGGCAAGAACCTGGCACAAACATATGGCTGCTCGCTTAGGGAAATGTGAAAAGAAGATGGACTTAACCTGCATGCTTGTTCGCTTGCTAACATGCCCTCGGCATGCTTGCGTGCTGAAAGCAGTGGCCTGTTGGGGGTCTCTAGTCTCTGTTTATGGCAGTGGGGGTTATTATTAGGCTGTGGCTGGGAGCCATCCTGCAGTGCTTCCTGACATGAGTGCAGAGAGGGAGAGATGAAGCGAGAGCCTCAGGGAGAAAGGCCAGGCGTCAGGGGTGGGGGCTGGGAGTAAAAGCAGGGATACATTGAGAACAAAGGCAGGAGAGTGCAGTGAAAATGCCCTCTTTCCTTCAGTGGTTCATGCTTTTAAAGCTCCTTCCTTTACGGAGGACCCGGCATATTGCATGCATACGTGCACTTGGGACTTGGGGCAGAAAAGGAATGGAGATTTCTTTTGCCTTTAGCAATCAGGAGTGAACAGAGGAGGACACTGATGAGGGAGACAAGAGCCTGAGTAAACAGAATTCCATCTTCTCCATGCTCACCCTCCCATGCTAGCCCCCTCCCATGAACCCCTAAGCTGAAGCTGTGTTGTTTCCATGTGAAATGCATGCTGCAGTGTCCTCAATCACATGCAATGCACCCAAGGGTTTGCGGCCCAAATCCTGCAGAAGAGGGGAGGACGAGAGGACAAAACAGTACAACCTTCATGTTGTGCAGCTGTTCAGCCCAAACATGACATATACACCTGGCCTTCTTCTCCATTCCCAACCCCCACTTACACCCACAACCCTCCCCCAGAACAGGGGTATCTGAGGGACAGAAATTCTGTGGATTTTAGATGCAATATTTTCCAGCCTCTTGGAATATTTTTGCTTTTTTTCTAAGCAGTGTGACAACATTGTTTTTCTTAAAAAGCAGTACAGCATTTTTAAAAAAGAACAGACTTTTGCTTTGTGTATCTGGGAAAAGAGGCTGATGCATGAGAATGTATTGATCGCTGTATTGAGGGAGGAGGATTTATCCCAGGCCCACATGCAGATGTAAGGGGAGAATGAAAATGGAAAGAGAAGGAAGGGGGAGGGTAGAGAAGGAGAAAGTGAGAAACACACACACGAACAGAGCGAGTGTGTGTGTGTGAGTGAGAAAGAAGGGGGTGGGGGTAAAGAGAAAGAGATCAGTGAAGCAACTGGCCTAGTGTTGTGGGCATTTGGTCAGTTATGGAAGAATTAAGGGGTTGTTGTGAGCCTTGCCTTGTGAAGTAGTCCATACTACAATAATTGAGCAGGCCCAGTAATCAATGCATTGTAATGCATTGTCGGGTTTTTTTTCTATTCTTACAAAAACCTTTATACAATTGAAGCTGAATGCTACAGGTTCCATCAAGAGGAGATTCCTTAGCAGTACCTGTGCAAAATGCTGTTTCACCAACTAGATGATCTGATGGCATGTCATTATAATGCATATTTTTTAAATGGTACATACATCTGTTTTAATCCAGTGTAGTATTGTTAATTCCCACTAGCTAATCTTTTACTCTTCTATGACATGGAGCCAACAACTAAACATTTTTAACTGCGGCTCATGCAACATTAAAGACCAGCTGAATGCACTAAACTGCCCTCTGATATTTATATGAGCTTGCAGATTGGCTAGTGTGATCAGGGAACAGAGATCAAAAAATATGAAACCTGAACATTATTGGGTCTTGTTGGGATTTCTGAGTTACGCAGGAGCAAATCAGGGGTAGGCAAATGAGAACTGACATCTTTGTTTCTTGACTCAAATAAAAAATCCTATAGACTATGCACATACTCATGTCCTATTAATTGCTATACCCAGCTGTATTCCAGAATCAGAGGGTGCTGTTGTTCAATTTTCCAGCTGCAGCATGTTTCTAGAGAGCTGGGAGACTAGCCAGCTCTGCTTCAGGGTGAACACAAGCTCAGACGGGCTACACTGGAGAGGATGGCCATTGTGCTCGACCATCTGGAGCGTTAACCAGGGGAGCAGGCAGCCCCTCCATCTTCGTCCCCTCTTGGATGTGATGCCATCAACGACCCCACAGGGAGCCAGCATCTAAAATAACTGTTATTTGCATATCGGGAGCAATAAAGGGCATTACACAGCGGTTCTATACAACCCTGCCCAACAGTCGAGCTCAGTTACAGCCTCACAGCAGCAAAAAGGCAGCCTGGGGGGCTTCTTATACACTTACCATTGGCAGAGCTGCACCAGGGAATGAATTATTGAGTGGCGGGTAGGTCAGAGCTCCATAGTGACCGAGAAAGAGGCCTGGGGCACTCGATGGAGCAGAAAGAGATCTGCAAAAGTGGCAAGCCAGTCACTGGGAGAGACAAGCCACAGCTCTGTTTAAACAAGGGAAGGCTGAGGACAAAGAGAGCCGAGATTGTGACATTTCACGTGCTCTGGAATGTACACAGGAGCCGGCAGCATTTGCTTTTGGGTGGATTAAAGGAGTGACTTGAGGAATTTGAGTGGTCCCCGCCCTATTTTCCCTCTGTTTTGCACTCTCTCACTTTTTCTCTGAAGAGCAACTCCACCCAGCCTTCCCAATCACAAACTAAACTAACCTGAGCTGACAGATAGGGAGGGGAGAAGAAAGCATTCCTCCCCAACCCCCTGCACTCTCTACGCTTTTTCAGACTCAATTTGATCCCCCTTTTAATCCCTCTGTTGAACTTCGCAGCCAAGGAATATAGGGGCTAAATTGTTGTGTTAATCGTCAAGCTTTCACTCTTTCGGTTCTTTTGTCCTTTGACTGTTTATTTCTTCAGTTATTTTTTCTACTTTCTTTTCCATCCTCCATTTCTATGCCACTTGAATGGGAGAGACCAGTTGATCTGTTGAGCTATTTAGGTACACTAGTGAAAAAGAAGGGAAGGCCTATGCTGGGCAGGGAGCACAGTGACCCCACTGAGCCAAGGACTTCAGTCACCATTCGAAAAAGCTCTCTCCATGGGTAACCTTCCCCCTCCTGGGGTTCAGTATCTACTTTAACCCCCTTTGAAGGCCCCTTCATGGCAAGCATACTCAAAGATCGAATCTAGGCTCAGAGGATGGGGGTGGTAGGGATATATGTTGCTTTTTTATTGATACACAGACTAAGAAGAAGTAGCTACACAGAATCAAGAGACAGATTTATCCAGAAGCCATTGAACAAACTGAGGTGTCCCCACAAAGCTATTCCTATTATCTAATAGAAGCACATGTCTATGTAGACTTGGTTATAGGTTTAAAAGCATGTCGGTTAAGAGGTGCTAAAAGCACCTGTTTTCTGTGTCTCTCCTAAGACAAAGATAACAATAATTAATAAACAGACAGTTGGCAGCACTGTACTGAAGCATGCAGGAAGCACCAATTAGTTGGTAGGCATTCGCTGCCCGGATATAAACGATTTTTATGAATGGGCCCTTGGTACATTCCCCCCTCCTACCGACCACTGAATACAATAAGCATTCTCTCAGAGCTCATGTTTCTTGTATAAATCTCTCTATTTAAAGGCCAAAAAGAAAAAACAAGGCGTCATTGAGGAGGCCTGGCTCGCAGTGCATGGATGGTTTTTACAGATGGAGCCCAAGTGCTTGGCCTGCCAGAGTGGAAACAGTAGGAAGGCCCATTGACTGGAAATGTGGGAGTGGAACAAAGAAAGGCTGATGATGGAAGCAGGGGGTGAGTGCACAGAGCACACACAGATAAGCTCTGTATTATCTTAGCGGAAGTGAAGACTCACAACCCCCTCCAAAAGAGTTTCGTTGCAAAAAATCATAGAATTTAGCTGATAATGGTATACAGTCGGCACAGTGTTATGCAAAACAGGCTATCATTAATGTAGACCATTTCTTCATCCAAAAGCTCGGCCCCTTCTATCTACCTGACACACGACAGTGAAATCTATCTTAGCTGACTATCTCCCTCAACCACCCTCCCCCATTCATTTTCTCCAAGAGGAAAGCTGACACCACCGGCACACAGAGACAAAGCCAGACGTGCTGCTACTGCCAGAATGCAACCACTGATGCCTGACAGAACAAGCCTGCTGAGAAAGGCAGTGGAATCCCTAGACAGCACAGTCTTCACCTCACTCTACTCCCTTACTACTTCTCCATTTTCTACAGCACCACCAACACTATGTTTCAGTATCACGCTCGGTTTCATTAAACAGTTCCACACTCCATTTCTCATCAGTTTATTCCAAGTGACAAAAAAAGGAACATATACAATGTTAAGGTGATGTTACTCACCGGGAGGTTTGCACATTCGAACTTGGCTCTGGCACTGCACCAGTGGGTGGAGAGGTGCCTGGCTCACAGATGGCACAGAGGTAGCTTTAGAGGATATGCTGGCAATCTCGGCTGTGGATGGAGGTGAAGGTGGTGGCGAGGGCATCGGAGATGCCACACCGCCACACTGTGTCTGGTAACGGAGCTGTGTGAGAGAGGCAGGCATGCCCTGGTAATGGCGTGTGGCACTCAGGAGGTCATTCAAGATCTGCAAAATGGTGCTGATGTCACGCCGCGGACGCCCACTGCTATCCTGGCAGTTTGGGTGCAAAGTGCCTACAGAGGCAGGGGGAAAGAAAAAGGTTAAGTGCTAAAATGAAAAAAGAAAAAGCTACTACAGCAACTGTTGTGAGGGTTGTGTACCTGAAAATGTTCCAGAGAAGACTCCAGGAGCATGGTTGACGAAGCTTTCAATAATAGCACCTGGTTTACGGGAACGAGACGGTGTGCTGCAGTTGCCTGTAGCCTTTGTGGTGCAGTTTCCCTACAGAGCACATGGGTAAATAGTCGAAATTCTGCTGGTAGGTTAAGTTAATAATCCATATTAGGATTTGGATGGATTGACTCACCTCTGGACAGGGGCCAGTAGAGCTAGAGCTGCTAGCAGCGCTTTGACAAGCCAACAAGGGTTGCTGTGAACGGAAGATGCCTTCTGGGAGATGCGATGTGCGGGGTGTGGTACTGCAGTGCCTGGACGTTGAGGCGGGATACATAGGGGGCATAGAGTGGCCAGATGGGGAAGAAGGAAATGGTGTAGGGCTTACAGGGCTCGGTGGAAGTGTTTGTGAATGGTGTGTGTGTGTGTGTTGGTGAGGATTGAGAGATAGTCGGCTCTGAGCGCCAGTAATAGCTGCAGCGCCTGCTGAATGTCCTGTTGTGCCATCAGAGCTACTACGTGTGACTAGATGCCGATGTTGCGACTGCTGGTTGCCCGAATGCTGTGCTGCCAACTGCAGCTGGACAAACATCATGTGATCACCCACACGCAGGGCCAGAGTCAGAGGAGAGCGACCAGACAGGAAGTCACTGACCTATAAGCAGGAAATGAGTAGGGGGGGAGAAAAGGGAGGATTTAGGAATGTCCCAATGTACACTCAGGCCAAGTGATTTTGGCAAAAAGGCTCAATGAAAGCAAAATTGCACACATTGTTTAAGGCAATAAACTGCAATTATATTAAAGTTCATGCACTCTGACACACACACAAACACTCCCTCATTGCTGAACTCTACCATTCAATATACCCACAAAGGACCAACTTCTGTCTGGCCTTGGGCCTTAAAATTCCACCACAGAAACAGGATGCAGACCCACTTGCCTAGCAGCCACATAATGGACAATTGTTTGAGGGCTCAGAGTGGAAGTGGAAACCTTGCCCATTTGAGGAGTGCCCAGAAAGGAAAACAGATCCAAGCCTGGGGGCATTGACCCCTACAAATCTGGAAGAGGAATACACTGGGCTTGTCTGGACGTGGCTCTTTATGTATTCGTCTAACCTCCCTATGGTCCCATCTTAAAAACGTAAAATGCCTCTGTAACCGCTGCCGCTTACAAGTTAAATGGTTTGGGTATTTATATTATTATTATTTATATTATTATATATTATTATATTATACTAGAATTTCTTTCTCTTAATTATTTGAATTCCTATTAGGCAGTATTTTAAAAAAGACCTATAACAGCAAACTACAGCTTTATTAAAAGGACCCTGGGATTCTGCTCTTTAGAGATTACAGCCAGATGGTTCATTAATCCTGGTTTGCACTGCAAAAAAGAAAAAAACTCAGAACTCACAATATCAGAAAAAATGTTACAGACAAATAAACAACCATTTAATTTTGGGATATATAAACAGTGTTTACATCAAAAAGAACATGATGTTTTTAGATAAACTACAGCCTTGCACAAATTGTATAAAAATCTTTCCATTAGGCTTGTTTTGGTTGACCTGCTGTTAACCTTAATTTTCACCGGGGTCTCCCCACCATCGAGTTCCTCCCTCGCCGGTTTTGTCGTACTGTTTTTCCATCAACAATACACACATGACAGCCAAACGACCCTTTTCTGGACCTTTCCAAAGCTCATTGTCATTCATCAATGCCTACAAATCTGGAACTGCAGTATATGATTATATCTACATAATTACTAAAGCTTCATTACTTGAAATGACTAATATTTTGCACATTAGTGTGTATAACTTTGAAGCTTGAAATATGTGGGAAACTCCATGCAAAGGTCATTAATGAGTCACCTTGGGTGGTGGGTAGGGAGTGCGCGTGCACTGATTGACAGCTGACAGGCAAACAGTAATCGTAACTTGCATCAACCTACACAGTTCAGGCACTTTAAAGAAGCCCCTGCAATAGCTGTGTGAATAACAGCTTATCCGGTGAGAGGCATAGGGCCTCCACTTCAACCTTGTGACTACATCATGGAGGCTGTGGTGCAAAACCCACAAGGAGCTGCATGTTTTGGGACTGTTTGTCTGCAAGTTGGACTGCCAGACTCCACATCACCTTACAGATCAGTCCTGAAAGAGCCAAAGAGTCTCACTGACTCATATGCCAGCTATCAACGCTACCCACATAATAAGAGAGTGCACTAAGAGAGCAACTAGCAAAAGTGGTCCTAAGAGGTGAGTACAAGCTACAGATGGCACAGACATTTAGCACAACACAAATAGACTGTCAGTACCTCACCTACCACATGCTTCTCTTACATTAACAACAAATGTTCACAGTGGAGCAATTGTTTTAGTTTGTTTTTTTTTAACTGTTATGTACCCAGATATTAAAACCACCAAAGAACACAGATGTTTTTTTCCACATGAAGAGTAGACACCAAGGAATGGAAAAAAGGAACTAAAACATATTAGAAGGCTATTATGGAGAGTGTGCAATAACCATTTTAAAATAACCTTAGTCAGCTACCATGTCACAGTCATCCTCCATTATATATATATATATATATATATATATATATATATATATATATATATATATATATATATATATATATATATACACACATATATACACACACACACACACACACGCACACACGCACACACACACGCACGATGAGAACATATGACCCAACACAGAACAAACCTTTCAGCTGAAAAGGGTTATATACTCAAAATGATCTCATTTCTGTTCAAACATACCTCTTTGTTTTAAAGGACAATTAACTTTTGTGTTCCTGATCAGATTTCTTATCAGGCTATAATGACATATTCTCAAGAATCTTTGAAGTCATTTGACCTTTAAACTGAGCACCAATCCTGTCTCTAGCCCTCGTTGGACTTTAGTCTGGATACAATGAAGATCAAATCTATTTAATTCAAATCAGTGAATCACTTACGTGAAACATAGTTTAAATTTAAGAGACTAGAGCTACCATATTTTGTCTACCATTCATCACATTTCAGTGGCATTATGTGCCGCAGTGGGCCAACGTTGCTATGCAGTGAAAGGACAGAAAAGGAGAGAGGAAAGTGGCCTGGATGGGGGAGAGGCACCGAGTTGAGGAGGTGGGGGCAGGGTGGCAGCAGAGTCGAGATGCTGATGAGAGAGCTGATGAAATATTCAGTGATAACCAGACTAGGACCCTTCGTTTTCCTCCCTTTCTCAATTTCAGCTGCTAGCAGTGTTGTATGAGAGTAATCTTTTACACAGCACACAACACTAGAGCTTAAATATAAAACAGAGGCTCCATTTTTATGGTCCATATAATGATGGGTCAAATGCAAAGTTACAGCATCATAGGACTAGGTGGGGGAAGAAAGTACAATAACAGCTTATTAAAGTCTAGCATCGACATGCAGGTTTTGATTGCTCCAGATTTCTCTTGATACACAAACATACCCAGAGGTTCAGGATGAAATAACAAGGGTCTGTAAAGCAATCGATAGCTTGCATTATCAAAATGCTGAAAAAAAGGCCACCTTCAAAAGGACTGACTGAGGGGATGCTGACCTGTTCAAGATCTCACTGAGGGGGGTTGGGTGAGGAGGTGGTAGTGGTGGTGTTATGGTTTGCAATTGGGTCAAAACAGGGGGTGACAGCTGGATTTGATCAGCTGAATGATTACAAAATCCAGAGTGGCATGTCTGATGGGCTGCCTGCAACAGCTTCTCTCATCCCCCTTTCGTTTCTATCTCTCATCTGAAGCCAACAATCAAATCGCTTTGAGGTTTTTCAAGGGCTACAAAGGAGCAATCCACTTTGACTTTGCGTGGTACTCCTGCTGCGTCCTCTCTTTCCCTCTTTCTCCCTCCCCGTGTTCTGCCTTCTGATCAGAAATATGCACTGTGAAGGCTCAACACCTTCTGAGTCAGATGGAATTGGCTCAAGATGGGTGAGAGACTCTGTTAAAAGAGACTTTAATTTGACATCTAGAATAGTGAGGCACGGCTGTATTTCCTAGCTAATTTTTTTCCATCCAAATGACAAGACGATTTTGAATTCTTTTTTTCAATTCCAGTATATTACCGATGATTTAAAAGAATGACGATGCCAGTCAAATTCTTTGAATTAAAAGCATGGTGTGCAAACCAATTTAACGAGTCATTCTATATACTACACAATGTAAATGTTCACATTTTTGGTAATATTTCTGTAATTTTAATCTCAATACAACCGAAGAAGACTGTGTTGCAAGAAGCCTTTGTGTCCAGCTCTCTATTTTTATCTCTAGCCAACATGCAGTGTTCTGAGTCACCGCTGTCCTTTGTGGTAATTTCATATGAACTCCACTAGGTACCATGTGATGGTTTAGAGAAGCCATTTCTCAGCCTGTGCTTATTCGTCTTTGGTGACCCTTCCCTGTTTCAGCCCAGGGATAAGGCTTGGTGGGATTGACGAGAATGGGGACAGTAAGGGTGACCTGCCATATTGTAAAACATTACTATTTGCATCTGATCACATTCAGACACAATGGTGAATGTTCTGGTTTCTTCTGGAGATGCTCTGAATGATGGCTCTGATAGCGGTTTATGATTGGAAATCTGCTCTGAGAATAAAGGACATGGGCAGGATGATCATTATTTCAGCAGAGGGTCTGTGACACCTAATGTCAACCATATTAAATCAGATATCTTGATAAAACCATTTTGTCTTTTGGTTTTATCCATGGAAGTGCTAGACTGAATTCATTTAAAATGATGTACTGCATATCTTAGTCCAGATTCCCTTTTCCTTCTATTTAACACTGGTTAGAGCGGAGAAAACCTCAAAATGTCAATGAGACATGAAAAACCGCCACAACCTCAAATTACAGGGCTGGAGTAACAAGGGAAAGGACTATTCCAATAATTGGCAGTCTTCCTTTTCCATAAAGTATACTATCTGATTACATGGAATGCAAATATAGATCATTCTCAGGAAGCTGCCTTAGTGTTCTGTGGCTGAAAGCCTTGGAATCCTGACACTGTAAGGCAACCCTGTCTACTGTATCTCTAACTGTAAGCACGTTTCCAAGCACATAACCTGATCTGATTATGTGCGCGCACGCACGCACACACCATATATTTAATCCAGGACTGCATTGTGAAACTGAATGCTGCTTTGAACTGAAATTAGGTGACCAAAAGTGTCCTGGTGGTTGTTTTTCTTTTAGTCAGACACTATTTGCACCAGATGCTTACATTCATGCAGTCATAAAAAGTGTATGCAACGACTATATATCTGGCTTTTCTAAAAAAAAATAATGGTGTAATTAATTATTACGATAAAAAAACATTTTTTATCAATGGCGAATATATCCACGAGGCTTGTGCCACTTTATTGAAGGGCTGGAGCACAGCTGCTTTGCATGGGCATAAGAAACAGCCGTAGCTGCTATGAGAAGGTGTGCAGCATGAAAGGAATGGTGCAGTCGCTAGTCAAACCCCAACATACACCTCCCTGTTCCTCCTTTTACTGATAAATTTGATGCTCTCACAACACTACTATCTAACATCAGCTCTTCATTTTGGTAAAGCTAGGATCTTCAGAGAAAATATTAAAAGCCCGCTGAAGTCAGACTGTATTACAGCGCACGTGACAAACTGCCAATCATTTGCTCAACACAATGATGTCTACATGTCAAACAGGATGTCTACACAGTCCAGCCCTAAACAATCCTAAAATGCACTAATGCATTTTTGAACTAATGCAGTAATGCATTTCTGCAGTATTGTATATAGAAATAATAAAAGAATAATGCCTACAAATGCTGATTTCCATGTAGTAAATTGACCTTTGAAGCATATGGCTGTTACAGAGATCCAAGTCTTTCTCAAGTGGGTGCTACATAGAGCCTGTCTGGGCTTGTCTTAGCACTGCTATGTTGCCAGGAAACTAAAGGGTGTTTCTTAAAATATGCATACTAAGCATGTGGAGGTCGCAGAGTAAAACGTCCTTTACTTCAGCCCTACCTTTCTGACTCATGCTAGACAACAAAGAAGCAACCCACCATTACTCCCATTTAGGATTGCAAACACATTAACAACCACATATAAAATACATATGTAATGCTTACCTGTGTTTCAGTCAGACTCTCCAAAGCCTGCATTACTGACTGCTCAGGTCTTGATGCTTGAGACTTAAAAGAAACACAAGTAGGAGTCATTCATTGTATGTGCACTTATTTGCACAAAATTAAACATTGGTGTGAAAATGCCTAGCACTCATTTACCATTAGACCTGCTTCAACTGTTGGAACAAGAGTTAACTTGCTCCCATCTGTAATGCCCAAGTCCTGAAGCTTCCCTGAACTCAGGCGCCTGGAAAGTACACAGACACACGTTAGCTTACTCATTTTACTAGAACAACATGAAAATAAAACAAACCTCTATTATAAAAGTTCATGTCATTACCGGACAATGATACATCGGATGTAATTTATGACAGAAAGCTCCGTCAAACTATGATGAAAGTTTATCAACAAGTTAGTCATTCAAATATATTCAGTTTCTTGCTGAGTATTTGCCGTCATGCTTCATGGCTACAAAACCAAAATAAAACCAATGACGAGGTTTGAAAGTTATGGTTGATACTTTAACCACAATTCATCTAACTCAGCCTTGATCAGTAGGCAATGCAGAAGGGCAAACCCACATTGCTAATTCACCCGTACATACATGTGCTAAATGTTGCCTCTTGCTGAACAAAAGGGACACAGGACTTTGCCAGAGGCACCTAAACCAGGGCGAAGCCAAAAGCACTGCCTTGGTTTTAAAGAATGATGTAATTTGGTGGTGATTACCCATAGAGGCTGTTAAATTGACCCAATTCAAGGTGAAAACAATGCAACTGTTAGGGGTCATTTGCAAGTGACAAAGAGGCTCTCTTTCTTTCCCCTCCCAATTCTACCACCTTTGTGTTATTGTTAGGCGGTCTGAGAAGCTCGCCGAAATTAACATCACCCTCCCTCCTTTTTATTCCCAACATTATGGACGAATATTTAACATATTGTGAGTCTCTGTAGGACACCTGCATTGTCTTGGTTGTACATTCAAATGACTAAAATTATAAGCATAAACCTATTAAAAGGGGCTTTTCTCAGATGGCAGCAATTCAATAAGTTCCATTAATGCAATACATGTCCCAGTACATGGTCAGGGTGAGATGCTCCCGCTATACTAATCCGACAGAATGCTAAACATTTTGCCAGAAAAAAAATCAGGACATTCTAAAATTATAAAAGCACAGGTTATTATTGTTATTATTATTAACTGAATAATGTGAAGAATCTAATCTATGACATGTAAGATCCCAGCTGACCTACTGACCTCTCGGACATACTAGATTAAGGATGGTTATTATTGCTGGTATTACTATTAGGCAGAATCAGCAATACTCACGTCTCTTTGTGAAGCAGTGCAAGTCTCTCTTTGGGCACCTTGAGCCTCTGAGACAGCCTCCTCTTGAGCCCCTCCACGGTCTCCTCTGCGGGGAGGCAGAGCTCAAAGCGCGTGCCCGTGGTGGAGTGGATGTGCAGGTTCATCGGGGGCGCGCTCGGCTGCGGGTCCATTCGAGAGCCTGCGACGCGTGCAGAACAGAAAGCGGTCAGTCGGTTCCGTGGTCTTTTTCCACTGCTTTTCTTCCTTATTATTTGTTTAGTCCCGACACAAACCAAGCACTAATATATTCCCAGAAAGGTGTTGGGACGTGGAAACGGTTAAATCCTACGTGAGGTCCGTGAGAGGGGCTCCGGCGCTTTAAAGAGGGGACGCTGAGGGGATTTAAACGGTTGTGCTACTCAAACACACGGAAAAATCCCTGCACACACAAGACGCGTTTATTTATTCCACTGTTGTGTCGATATACAGACCGAACAGTTTTCTGCAGACGAAACGTAAAAACCATAAAATTACCCTCGACACCTGCAGACCGCTCCTCGCGTCAGACGGAGCCTCGGCTTTCTGCGCTGTAGTCCTCTGTGCTGAACCGCCGGGCTACGGTTACACCGACCTACCATAGGCGGTCCTAACGAAATACGTCAGCCGGCCCAACCAATCGTGACGAGAAATCTACACCCACGTGCCCAACACGCCCCGCCCTCTTCCTCTGCCCAACGTCTTTTTTTTGACTCATTGAAGACGAATCCTGGCTAAAGTGGGCGAGGCTTAATCTCCTTAGCAACGCACGAGTTCCCGCCCACTCTGCGTTTCTAAAGCCATTCATAACAGTTAAACTGCTGCGAAAACAAAAAGAGACCCGGCACAACCTCGTTTCGGTGCTATTCATAGGCATTAACATAAGGTATCGTGCCAAAATAAATGTAGCCCACCCTACTGCTTATTGGTTGTAACAGGTTAACTGAGTAGTTTCAGTTTTAGCTGTTTTATGATTGGAACATTAGCATATGCTAATGTCGTATAGTCATTAGCATATGCTAATATCATATATATATTACACCTGTAACGAGAGCCATCGTTTGTCCAATAATTATATAAATTATGGTACAAATATTGCAATGATCGTTCATATTATTCATCCTATTAATTTATAACTGAAGGTTGTAGATAAGCAGAGAACTCAAAACGACTGCTGACGTCACTAGTATATGACGTCAGTCTCTCTCTCTCTCTCTCTCTCTCTCTCTCTCTATATATATATATATATATATATATATATATATATATATATATATAAAACTTTCACTTCTACATATTACTTTCTACGTCATAAAATTCTTTCTACGTCTTTCTATTCTTTCTATAATAATTTAGATCCAAATAAAACAACAGTCCAACTCTATTAATACAACGTTATAGATATGCTCAGCGCTCCAGTCATATCAGCTATGATGGGAAACACAGACACACACATATATATATATGACTACATAGATATAGAAATAGGGGTCCTTTAGTGTCTGAGTTTCTACGAAACCAAAATAGATACTCGATCGCCTACCAGTGGTGAGTAAAGGCATACATAATTCAGCTTTCAATCCCAAATACCTTTCTATTAAACATATAGTGCACTACAAATGCCGTGGAAGCCATTATTATTTGCTACTCTATGCAGTATAGGCAAATAAAGTGTTTGGGGCTTCAGCCATATTTTGTTAATAACCACACACACACACACACACACACACACACACACACACACACACACACACACTACTAAATATAAACCACATACAGTGGTCACAGCGTCTATCCATGCATTGAGGTCGGATAAACAATCTGAACAAACAAAAACTACACACACCTTCGTCATATAGAGTGTTTACGTCACAGATACGAACATTGTTGGTGTAGGTTATGATGATGATGATGATGATGATTATTATTATTATTGACACCTGATGTAGCATGTAGCTTAATAGTAAGCCACATTCGTTGGTAAAAGATAGACAATAAAGATAGACAGTAAACCCTTGCTGTACCATTGTGGTACAGTTTGGTACCAGCGCCTGAATAACTCAAGCTCAAATTATCCTAATCTTGGATCTTCCTGGCACTAACATCACCAGATCAGGATCCCATTCCATTTTTCTTCCCAACAAACTCGAAATCCTGATGTATAATCCTGTAATCAGGATTTTCAGCACAGTGTCGAGTTCAGACGAGTGAATATAACACCAGGGTCCAGATGTGTGTCCAGATGTTAACACCAGATGTTAAACTTACCGATTATAGTGGCGAAAACCTCAAATCTCCGCGATTCCTGAAGGTCCCTCGGTTTCGGCATGTATTGGGTGGGATCTGTGTTAGTAATATGCACTAATCCACAATCTTATAGCCTATATAGTTATATATCCAAAAAAACATGCGTGATTTTATAATTCAGCCTCCGAAACCTATGAGCTGTTTAAGAGCCGTTATAGTCCTTTTAAAGAAGTAGCAGTAGACACCGGTATTCCGGTCCTGTTCCGACGTGACTGCTTTGCGCTTATTTGAGTCTATTTATAAGGTCCTGGGTTGAGGGAAGACCGATTACTATACAACCTATCAAACTTTTAATCCAACCCGTATTCCGATAAACCTGGGTGAAAGAGTTCAGCGCAAGGGGCGGAGTTTGCCTGAATATTGGTGGGAAAACAACGCCGCTACTACAGTGGGCGGAGAAAAACCTGCAACTGCTGCAATGTCAGCGTGTGTTTTAAGGTGGAAAACTTAAAGTATGGCGTAAGAAAAGAAATTACATTCCTAAACATGTCTGAAGAATCACAACAACATGAAATATGAAGCATATCACTGTACTTCCTAATAAAAAGCGCACTCGTATTTTATTTAAAATCCGAAACTACGGAGTAAATTACGCCACTTTAAGAGGAAGGAGTCACCGGTAATGACGACAGAGCAGGGAAAAAAAAAAAACAACAAATCCAAGCAACCAGTGAGGCAAAACATTGCCTGGATACACAAGAACACAACCGTAAACAGTTGCTTATCTTTGTTTATCATTGTGTTTACGTGCGTATGTGTTCTTCATGATATAAATATATATCAAATGATCATTTAGATATAAATTTCACTCAAACTTCAGTCAACCTGAAAGTTGTTGCCAAGGGACTTGAATTCCCCAAAATACCAAAATAAAGAGCCACATTGGATTCATCACCATCCTCTGAAGAACACAACAGTTGTAGTTACTTCCATTGCATTCAACACGACCTTATTTCATATTTCTGTACTGACTGATTATTTCATGTAAGAAATAAACACAGCACTCAATAATTTAGCAAAATGTGCCCTGCCCTTCAGGCTAAGACTATACAAATAACGTTTTATCATCCAGTTCATTATAAACACCTAAATGTTCTTAGAAATCCAAGTCCCTGCTGGCACAGCTGAGCTCTTGAGTAAGGTTCCTAACCCTCAAAGGACTGGACCACCAGTGCATAGATGTGGGGAACTCATGGCCTAATGGTTAGAGAGTTTGGCTCCTAACCCTAAGGTTGTGGGTTTGAGTCTCCGGCCGGCAATACCACGACTGAGGTGCCCCCAACTGCTCTCGGGCGCTGCAGCATGAACGCCCACTGCTCTGGGTGTGTGTTCACGGTGTGTGTGTTTA
This sequence comes from Tachysurus fulvidraco, assembly GCF_022655615.1. NCBI lineage: Eukaryota > Metazoa > Chordata > Actinopteri > Siluriformes > Bagridae > Tachysurus > Tachysurus fulvidraco. The sequence goes on from NC_062519.1 coordinate 27,070,458, forward strand.
CTGTGTGCACTTTGGATGGGTTAAATGCAGAGAACGAATTCTGAGTATTCACGTCACTAAGATATCATTTGGACTGTGAATCATTCTGAGCACAACACTGGCAATGTGCACAGTGCTGGTACTGTAAGACTGTGTAAGTATATGATTATTTTAGATAAACATGTTCATGTTTTTTATTCCAAAAATTGTATCTGAACAATGTGTACTGTTTCCTTATTAAGTTTTTTGTTTTTGCTGTTTTATATCATGCAACTTAGTTAGAGCAAATACACTTCCAGGTACAAAGCAACAATAGTGCATGTTGTCCTACACACAGCATCGTAATGCTATGTGTAACTGGGATGACGCCCTATGCAAAATATTATAAAATCGATATTATGCCATCAGAGTTAATAACAGTTTAGCTGAGGCAAGGTTTTCTAATGACTTCATTTGTTTAATTCGATTATAAATTGATTGTTTGAATTTGCATTCATTTTGCTTGAAATAAAGTTAGTTAACCAATGTACTTAATTAAACAACTCCAGGGTCCATGATCTGATCCTGTGCTCAGGTTAGTGTTTGTTTGCATGTTTGTGTCTGGGTGGATTTTCTCTGGGTGCTCTGGTTTTCTTTCACCTTATTAAAACATGTCGCTTTGTGGATTGGCTTCACTAAATTGCTCTTAAGTGTGTATGTAGTGCCCTGCATTAGACTGGCATCCCATCCAGGGTGTATTCACATCTCACACCTATGTGTTCTCAGAAAAGGCTGCAGGTCTAGTGTTAATAATATAATTATTTGATGATGTCTCCACCAGATGCCCTGTGGGGGGAAAAATACACACAAGCGTAGAATAGTGCATCTCTTATTTATATCTGTATTTGTGTCCATTTTGAACACACTGTTCAGGATGAATAATGACTTTCTTTTTTTTTGGATACATCCCTAATAATTTCAATTCAATTCAATTTATTTGTATAGCACTTTTACCAATTTTACCATTGTCTCATAGCAGCTTTGGAAACAGAAGAGATAGAAAAAATAAGAATAAGAAGAAAAAATAAGGAGAAACATAAATGAATATATACAAGTAAAGTTTAAAATTAATTAAAAAAGTTAAATATTATATATCTATCCCTATGCCTAATGAGCAATTCCCTGAGATGATATGATGAGGATAATATAAGGGAAAAAACCTTGAGAGGAACCAGGCTCAGAAAGGAACCCATACTTATTTGGGTGACACTGGACAGGAAATGATTTACATGTAAATAAACAGTTTATAATAGTGCAACAGAGAGCTCCTGAGCAACTAATGGGTCATCGCAAACTCAGAATTCAGCGCAGACCTGATTGCTGATGCTTAATAATACTTGTCTTTATTTAGGTAATGAATTTTACTATAAACTATTTTATTATTTATTATAGTTAAAATATATTTTTAACCCTGTCAAATACATGAGACGAGGTGTTCAAATAATAAACATACTCAAACGGTACATTTCACACCTGTGTACTTGGCATTTCAATGAAATGTGTAGGCCATGCATAGGTGTACGCTTATATGTGGATGAACAGCATTCCTATCTATCAAGTAATTCTCCCAGTCTGCTTCAAGTCAAAGAAATGTGACAGCCCACATATCTGTCAGTCCACCACTGTTGTCTTTTTCATGATTTGACCTTGAATCATAAAGGATTGTATAAGAGAACATATGCATCAAGCCAAGGATGTGGTTTTTACAAGCTCCTGAAGAGGAGGTTAATACACAAAGCTGATGGAATTTGGCCTTTATACAGATTTTTTTTTTGTCCTTTGGAGCCAGGGTTGCATGTATATCAGACTAGAAAAAAGTTAACAATGGGGATTAAGTAAAGACCACAAACATATTGCAGTGCTGAAGTTCAATTAGAAACAGATTTATTACACAGAGAAATTGTGAATCAAAGAATAAATCATATTTTAGGGGACTTTGTGGCTGAAAGTGTAATTGTACCTGCTGCTGAGTCATGATAACAAAAGACATCTAAAATTGCTAAGAGATTCGTGATTGATATTTGATGGTGATACAAAGGTTTCCACAAAAAATCTGGGAAAATAGACAATAAAAATAACTTTGTATGTCATTACAACACTACTGGCTTACAGGAAACCTTAATATAAGGCCCCTTTTGTAGTTTAGAAATACCGGTTAGTTCACAATATTTGCTCGCGAGATGCGCTCGTTATCCGCCACCCACTCACCTGCCCACACACATCTACCCACACACTTCCTTGCTAATCCTGGGTCAGCGTGGATTAACACAGTCCCATGTTCTGCTAATTTAATCAGAATGTGAGCTGCACAGAGTGGCTGAGTGCAAGAGGCCCTGTGTCACCCTGACATTTCACACTGTCTTCTTCTCCGTATGCACTTAGTCTGGTCACTGTTATGGATAGTCCACTCAAACACTTAAAATAGCATTATGTACTGGAGCATGATAGCTGATTCATGTGTAAGCAACCTGTGGCAGTGGAGTTCTAAATTATTTTAATGTCCACATGGTGAGAGGATTTGATGTATAAGCTACTCTGGCCTATTGCCAGCAGCACTGTACAATAACATTTGCCCTATTATCTGCTTATACAGGCTGCATTTGTACAACTAATGTAAATCTTTTTTCAAACCCAATCCAAGTGGTAATACAGTCAAACTGGCAGCTTAAATCCATATCTGTGTTGTGTTTGTATTGTGCTCTCAGCTGTGTCTTTTGTATGTTGAGAGCAGAATTTTTGCTAGTGCTTCGTTTTTAAATTCCTTTTTTCACACTTGACTCAAAAATGTTTGTATTTATTATTTAAGAGTTATACCATTTCATAATTGTGCAATTTTATGCATCATGTTTTGTATAGTGTGTATTAAATCATTTATCTTCAGTATCTGTTTTATTTGGTGGATCCAGAGCTTATCCCAGGGAACGCTGTGGAAATACACCTTGAAAGATGCCTTTGAATTACAGGGCAATATGTACACGTATATGTACACACACACACACACACACACACACACCACACACATACTTGTGGGAAGTGGAAAGAAACCAGAAAAGCCATTTGGGACATGTGAGAATGTGCACACAGACAAAACCCCCAGCCCAGGACTGATCCCCAGACCCTGGAATTGAGGCCGCAACTCTGTAATATTCTGTGTAAAGCATCTGTTATCTGACTCAGGATTTATTTAATTTAATTATTTAAAACTTTTTTTTTGCTCAACCAAAATTGCTAGCTTAAAATCCAAAAATATTCAGCTATACACAGTCTCCTGCCTTTAAAAGCCTTCTTCATTCATTATACCTAGAGACTTCCTCTCTCCTCTGTAGACCACATGTCTTTCCCCCACCACTGTGAAACATGAAACAGCAAGTAACGAGATCCTTTGACCCATTAATGATATTTGATCGTTTCACACATAGTGCAACCCTGCACCCGAGTTCACGTAAAAGTACACTACAAGACACCCCCTGGTGGATTAGAGCTAGGTTTTCTGGACTGCGTTTGTGGTCAGAAACAACCTTCAGACTTGGCCACATAGGTGCGAAAAAGCCTTTAATATTGACGCCTACACTACAACAAATTCCTTTGCTGAAGCAGAAAGCAATAAAGGTGATTTATGAACAGGAGTGAAGATAGAAAAGCTTGTATTAACGTGAATAATATCTGAATAGATTCAACAGATTCGATTTAATAGAATAGCGTAGATTATAGTCTCAGTCTGTTACTAGGATCTGAAATAAACATTTATTCTGTATGTAAACTGGTTTAATTATAAACAGCTCTCATATTAGTTTCTGATTAAATGCCACCATCTAGGCTGTTACGCACATTGCATGCTACCTGCGTTGAAGGTGATATTTTACAGAATGCTGTTTCTTGCATTACCAAGCTTTCATTCATTTTGAAAAAGATTCAAGTTGGTTTCGAGACCAAGTCTAGTCTTTCATTTTAGAAAATCATGTTTCACATAATAGCTGACTCATGGTCAATGAACAGATCATTAGAATTTCTGCAGTCATGTTCTCATGTTTCAACCGGTCAGAACAGTTTCAGTTCTAGAAAGTGTTACCAAATGTCACTTCTGAGCTCATGACCCACATTAGAGTCCTCAACTACTCCAGCTACAGTCATTTGAATTGTTAACAGATTGAACTTTTACCCCTACAAATTTCTAATCTATGTTTAGTCTTGTTTGTGTATCATTTCCAGTCATGCCATTTGACTCAGGCAGCAATAGATCCAGAGCATCAGTGATAATTAGTGTGATGAATCTATTTTTAAAAGTCTTGTTGACCTGATCTGATGTTAACTTGATGAAACCATGTTTATCATGCTGTGCTATGCGGTGCTCCTGTTAACCAACTCAGTCATTGTAATTTGTTCCCTTCTTATCATGACTCTTGACTCTCAATGAAATGAGTCAAGTGTCTGTCGTTAGGTGTTCTTGCAACATTTGCTGAAGCTTGATAGCTGCAATTCCCCTCCCAACTTCCTTCTTTACTGACGCAAAGTTACGCAACCACTGACCCATTACACACAACATGCAATGTTCTACCAGCTCCTAGAATTCTGGGTGGGATCTATTTTTGAGATGATTTTAATTTAAGTGCAAAAGTTACAGAAGCATACAGAATCCATATATGTGATCTGTAAAGACTCATCTGCGTTCCTTTTACAAGTGGTTTGTATTCTTTTTTCGTAAAGGGGTATAATGTAATCGGTCCATATTTAATGCTGACCTACTCCACAGGAAGCACAGGAATCATAACATAATTACTAAAGGACAAGCAGTTATAGTGGCCTGCATGAAAGTCAAGCCACAGCTCGTTGCGTGACCAATGGTTTGACTCATGGAATGCCCCTCCCTGCAATAAAAAGAGCTCAGCTATCAGTCCAGACGTCATCATGGTTTGCTGTCACTGGGTCCCCCGTAAATGTCAGTGGCCATTTTTCATTCCTGCAACCTTGCACGAATGTAACACCAAGCACCCAGTCAAGTTTGATCAACAGTCCTGGCTGTGCTTAACTCTGTTGCCCTTCTTTAACTAAAAGGTGTCACTCATTTGTAGTGGAATCCAGGTCTTGTCCAAACCAGTGCAAGCGTGTCAAGCGAGGAGCAAATGTGGCACGTCTGGGCTTTGCAGGATGGAAACTAACCTGATGGCATATTTTCCAAGAGCTGCAGCACTGAGATGTGTGATTAGGAAAGTAGAACAACTAATAGCCTTTAGCCTCAGTTAAAACAGCGGTAGAGACAGGGAGAGTGACTCATACCAAAAAGTATTCACTTCCCACTTGAATTAACTCTGCCAGCTTTAGTTTAATATAGATGCAGGGCATTATTGTCCTCCTCTTTTCCTTTTGAGCAAGTTTTCCATGGTGTAATTGTCCACATGTGATAGTGTACTCGCTGCAGGGCTAATGATCTTGGCTAGGTCTGGAGGAAAAATGTACACAGCAAAGAGAGCTGGACTCGAGGGAAAATCAGAGCAATCTTTGTAAGGGTAGCTTGCACAGGATTCAACAAGGAAGGGCAGGAACATTTAAGTATGACAGGAATATTTAGACATAAAAACAAAGCCATTTTGCAACCAGGTAGCATCAACGGTTTCCCTGGCCCTCAATACACTGTTTTGCTACATGGGGAAATGGGCATGTCTGTGATACAATGACTCTAACCCTCTCAGGTGTGGGAATTTGCCTCAGGTTTCATTTTGCTTTTATATCTTTTTACAGTGTGGGTTGGGTGTGTTGTGGGATTTAGGGTGGGGATTCATTTAAGTCTTGGAACCCCACCCCAAAAATATGCCAAATCCACATTACAAAAAAAATACCACAGCATTTAAAACAAAACAAAACAATTAGCTGTTTATAGTGTTGTGCTTTTTTGCTGTTGTTGTGCAATGACCACCTGTTGAACATACCGTACTACCAGTCATGTCTTCCTCACTGAGATGTTCACAGAGTTTTCAGGTTATGAGAAGGTTGGGCTGTCCCATTACTAACAGAAAAACACGTTGCTGTTTTGTGAAATGGTTGAGAAAATAAAGGTGTGCTGTGTGATGTTTTCAATTAGACACCAAACATGAAAATGTTAACATTCAAGTATTGCACTATTGCAACAACTTTATATGATATTTTAGAACTGTTGCCCAAATTTCACAGCTTGAACGTTTTTTGCAGCGTGGGAACGCTTTAAAAGAGATTTCCCTTTCTGTAAAGAGAACGTTGAACGTTTCAAAGAATGTATGAGGAACCTTTTTTTTCTTAAAGACTGCAGTCTTGCGAAAAAGGTTCCATCTAGCACCCCCAAAGGTTTATTTGGTTTGCCCTTTTGGAATACTTCTACATTGCATTTAGAACCCTAAAACAGAAGGTTCCCTATTCAAGAGATTTCAAAAAGAAGCGGAATCGCTGTACAATCCAAAGAAGGTTTTGTATTCTCGACTAAAACTTTTAGACTCATCATGCTATAATTGATAGTCATGTGACCTCATGCTGAGAGTATCTGCGCTGTGGTAAGTGGTGGGTGAATGACTGTAGTTTTGGCTCAGACCATTACAACATGCCCACAGCCATCCCCTCTCTGTACCACCTCGCTGATCTGCCCAGCTCACTCCGTCTGAATCTGACACTTTACTCTCTGGAATGTGGGATTGCCACAAACTTATTGTTGTTAACCGCCAGCGGCAGAGTCAGGGGCCCAACGGCAAAACCTCCTAGTACAAGCACACCCAGGCTCCGAGCACCCAGCTACACACTATAAAGTGCTCAGTGTTCACCTTACATCATAAAACAAACCCAAATACAGCAGTACAAATTTTCATTACATTGATCTAAGCATGTGGCCTTTACAGACCATGATTAAACTAGAACATTATCTTTATAACTCAGCATACCCTCAGGGATTCACCTGAATAATAATTCATCCCTTAATTTAATGTCAATTTGCACAAACGAATAACCTGTCTGTGTCTGTCTAAAGTTTGGGTTTATGACAGGTTAGATCACCTTCCAGCTAAGATTTCAAAGACATGGAAGCCTGCCATCTAAGATAGAGCTATAAAATAATTAGAAGGGTAGTTCCCTTTAACGACACACACACACACACACACACACACACACAGACACAGACACACACAGACACACACAAAGATAGGAACTTGTACTCAGACCAAACTGATTAAAACTGTCTAGATGTGGAAGGAAGACTTGCAAATTTCTCTGAAACTCTTAACCAACATTCTATTTTTGCACCTTGCTGTCAGTGACATAGAGAAGAGGCGGTGTTGTGGTTGACATAAATCCATAAATCATATAAATGCTAAAATACATATGAAGCAAAAGCAAGAACATCAGCCAGTAGCAAACATGGCATGGTACTAGATAAGGAGAAGGAAATTGACTGGCAAGAATATGTAATTTCCTAGCTGTTTTAACAGGCAGCCACAGGGCATTTAGGTTTGTAAAGGGTTTAGTGCAATTGATATAGACGTATATTGCAGCTCAGTGTCAGGACCAAGCGTAAGACTGAACCCTGCAGACATTCTGCACTATTATCATGAAAGGGCAACCTCTAAACAGCGGTGTGCCTTCTTCTCTACCACCCACACCCAGCCAGCGTGCAGTATCTCACAGCTAGCCGAGAGTCCACAGCCTGCCTCCTGACAGACTGTGGACAAGAAAGAACAACACTTTACCCAGAAACATCTCAACTGTCCTCCATGAGAACCTATTAAAGACCTGCTGCAGGCTAGGCTGTTTTTAAGCAAACCTCAAAAAACAAACCGAAACCCCAAACCTGAAGTATTTAGACATACTGAATTCAGGTCTATAGCGTTCTACGCTATAGAAAACAACGCTTTTAAAAAAACTTTCAAAATCCACAATTATTATAAATTAATAGGTTAAAAAAAAGTGATGGGACATACAAAACATTTCTTTTTAAGTAAAGAAAAGTCAGAAGAGAAACATAAGCTCCTATCTTTATTCTGAAAACATTTTCATTCAAAACAACTTTCATCAGGGACGACTATAATCCAAGCATACATCTGAGCAGTTGATGGTTAAGGCCCAAGGGCGCAACAACAGTGCCGGGCTTGAACCCAATTTTACAACCGCTAGCTCAGAACTTATTTAACATTCATTGTATCATACATATTTTTAATTCTTGTACAGCTTCAGAATTCAATAAAATTGGCACCACAGTAAACAAGGTGCTGTTCAACAGAAACAAATGAAGTAATGAAGTAAAATATGTAGATGGTTAAACAACCAAACAGTTAAAAACTGAACAGAACAATCCATATATATTATATATACACACAGACACACAATGTCTCCTACATTACCCAGCGCCGACTATTTAAGCTGCAACGTTTGCACTTTAACCTTAAGTATAAAGTTGATAGCCTTAAAAGAGTTTATTACAGCTAGACATTTATTATGGAAGTATTTAGCATTTGTTATAGTTTATTAGAATCTCATAACATCATGACCTCTTGTAATCCGTCCTGATTGTGAGGAACAAGAGCAAGTGAGAGCATGCAGCCAAGACAGACATCTAACTCTCATAAAAGAACTTGTGTTTGTCTGCAGAATCTCAAGTCAGCACATGATTACAGCTCTGTGAAAACAACCTGCATTTAAGAAAACCCCAGATGCTAATTAATGAGGATTCCCACTTCACTGGACAGAAACTCTGGCACTGCTAACAGATGAAACACACAGAACTACTGGCCTACAGGAATTAAGTTAAAAATAATGTAGAATTTTTAAAACCATTTTTTTTTACAGCTTAGTGGTTAACACAAGCCTTGGCCTTGCTCTTCCAGAGTTGGGGGTTTGATTCCCACCTCCGCCCTGTATGTGTGATGTTGCTTGTTCTGCCTGCACTTCGGGGATTTCCTCTGGTTTCCTCCCCAGCCAAGGCATGTGATGCAGGCTGATTGACATCTTTACATTTTCTGTAGTGTCAGTGGGTATGTGAGTGTGTTTGGAGAGTGTGAATGGACACTTTACAGAAAACGGATGGGTGTTTTTTTTTTTGTATTTTTTTTAAATGCTACTTTACATGTAACATAAGAAGGAATTTATTCAGACATTCCACATTTAAAAATTGGTTAAAAATAACTCAACAGCTGTCACTGGTAGAAATTTTAACCAGTAAGCACATTTGCTTTGGTCAAGCCACTAATAAATAAATTTTTTTTCCCCCACACAAAATATTCTGGTCATTGTCTAGCTCAAAATCAAGCTGGGAAAATTATTATAAACCAGAAAATTATTATTGTGTATTTAGAAATGAAATTTAATTAAGGGTAAAAATCCAATTGTAAGAATGACTGTTCCCTAAAATGTAAAACCAATGCACATTCAATATCTATATACTTTTAAGATAAAACAAATGACCGCTGTAGAGAAAACACCTTAGTAAAACACAAAAGCGAATTTCTGTAGAATAGTACTGCCCCCATTCGGCAATTAAAGGTACTGCATGATGACCAGAGTATCAGGAAAAGCACAGTGACTGTTGTGGAGTTAAGGTCTATGGTGATAATATTAAGCCTCTATCATCAAATCTGCTATATTTATGATAAATGCAGTTTGCCTGGTCGCTTGAATTGAACAAGCTTAATCTGCACCTCTAACTCAAAAACATTATGAATTTAATGTTCATAAAATAAATCTGTACTCAGGAGGTGGGTGGAACTTATTTTACAGTAAAAGGGCTGATGGCTGCAAAAAAACGAGAACAGAAAGCATTTCAAATATTAATGAAACACAAAACACAATGAATTATTTTCAAATACATTTAATGGTATATTTACTGTACAAAGCAATCGGCTTGACTTGCAGTTACTGATTTCACCTGGGATTGGGAACTGAAAAAGGACGTCTGACCTGGAGACAAACATCAATAATGTAAGGAATTCTACTTTACAATGAATCTGAAGTGTGTCTTCATAATAGGATTACAATAAGGATAAAGAACTTGATCAACATGGTATAAACATACCATAAAGATGACAAATTTATTCCAGAGCTTTGACGATGGCTTCGTTGGCTTCTATGCTGATTTGGGCTTCTGCCCTGGAGACCTCATCTGAAGCGCTGCCCAACTCGGACTGGGCCTTCTCCAGATTAGCTTTAGCAGCCTGCAGGAGAGACAGACAGACATCAACACTTTAAAAACTTTAGTGGAGACGAAGAAGTAAAAACTTGCATTGGAGGTTTTATTATTGTTGGGAGAGGAAAAAAGAACCAGGGCCATTTATAGTTCTTTTTGTTTAAATGGTGTTAATGTTGGCCATCCATTAAACATTAACCGTTGTCGCTTACAACAGCTTTAAACTGTCATTCCTTCAACAGCCTCTTTTCTTCTTTCTTAAAGTAAACTATTTTAAAAACCCAGTCTTTGTGAATTAGCTCTTGAAATGCTAACACATTACAATGAGCACATGTGGTATAAACTTTGAGATCAAAACTGATAGTATGAATTCTGGAAATACTGGAGTAATTTTATAGAATTTAACATTTATGCTGACAAATTTGTTGACCTGATGGGTATGATGAGCATTTTCCTTCGCTGAATCAGAATATGAAATATATTCATATTCATAATATAATTCATAATTCAAAAATATTCATAATATAAATTTTGAATTAAAAAACAAGCCGTTAACAAACTGACTGATTAATTAATGTTGAAGTGATGGTCAAGCCTGAGTTTAAAAGTTAACATTTTGTTAGTGATAAAACTTTACACTCCACCATATAGTTCAACTTGACCGTCCAAAAGAAAAACCCACCACAAATCACAAACACAAATCATTAGGCCACAGTAGCATTTGTGTGGGGAGCGACGTCTCTTCAATAGTCAAGCAAATTAACATGGCCTCTTTCCTGCGAAGGACATTTGTTATGGTGGCGATTACACAGCTGCAAAGGCCAAATATTGCTGGGAGTTAAAGGTCTCCCAGTGGGGATTTGACACATCCTCTGCACTTTAACAGGGACTGACCTTTCCTTTCTTATTAAACACACAGACCCTCGAGCACTGCTATCACTCGGAAGAATAAAAAGTCACCCGATTTTGCAGACTAAATGAGAATGTCAGAAAAAAGGTTACATTAAATAGGTCCAATAAGAATAATGCACATAAAGAGACAAATTACCAAAGGAGAAAAAGATTTTAAATCCATACAGGAACGGTAAAATGCCCCATCGTCCATAGAACATTTACAGCTACAGTTTAGCAAGCAATGACAATTTCCGAACGTAGACAATAAGCCAAACCAGTAGTGATGTCCCCAATTTTTTTGTACTGGTTCTACAAGGTTCATTTAACTAACAAGGAGGGAGCTGGGGTTACTTTCACCCTTTACAACCTCTGTACAGTAGGGGGCAGATCATAGAAAAAGCTAAGGGAATTAAAGAGGCACTGATGACTTTGTATCTTAAGAATGTACCAAACACCAGTGTAGAGATGGTAGATTGGGGCTTCAAACTGCAAAACAATAAATCTGGTCATAATTTCGAGAGAATATATCCATCATCTGAAAGTGGAGTGTGTGTGTGTGACGTGCATAGTTTTGCATGTTGCTTCACACGTTTATCCTCATGTTAACACCTCGGGCGCGAGTCATGTTCATCTTTTCAATGCAAACAGTCAATTTACAGAATAATGCCATGCATGCAGCAGCTATTCTGCATTAGAATCATTAAAATCAAGTATAACCCTGGGCATAGGTTCAGTTTATTCTGTGTGCCTCAAACAGGAGGTCTAACTTTTGAAATGTGGACATAAGTACAGCGAGGTAAAGCACACCTGAAAATGGAGATAGCAAGCTAGTACAGACCATTAAACTCTATAAAAGTACCAATGTCATTCAAGATGCACTTTAGTAAATTAGTATTGAATATGCTAAACCTGATTAAATTCTGCCCTCTAGTCATTAAATGCATTTAAGTATGTGAGCATCTGACCATCATACCACTATGTGCTCATTCCAATACCACAGGTGGTAACACAGACTTCATCCCTTTGCGGTTATATTGAACTCGACTCTCTAAGGGCCTTTTTAGACCTGGTCACTTCATGTGTTTTCTCTGATCTGATAGCTATCTGATTTGTTAAAACTGTTCCATTTACATTAGGCCACATAAATGCATCTTGGCGAATCGGATATCAATCTGATCTTTCTACTCCCGCCCAAAATGCAAATATATTTTACCTCATTTTAAGACCCAATGAGACACCTGGGTGAAAGATCGGAGCCAGCGCTGGTGGGAAAACATTTGTTTCTGGCTCGATGCATGACTCGCGAGTCACCTGCGAGTGACATACTTCTGTTTGGGAGGAGTATAGCGCTGAAGTATGTGGCTTAAACAACCACATGCATTTACACCTGTCCAGTTTCATCTGAAATGCGTCCCAGACCTCCTCCTGAAGTGGTTTGAGCGATCAGATTTATATCCGTCTTAAAACCGTTTCGGAGGGCATTTACACCTGGTCTTTTTACCATCGGATAGCTATCGGATCACAGAAAACGCATGAAGTGACCAGGTGTAAAAACCCCCTAAGGATGGCATTCGTCTAGATTTTGGAATGCAACTATGAGGATTTGTTTTAATTCAGCCACAAGAGCATTAGCAAAGTCAGAAATCGATATGAAATGATTTTAGTCCATCCTAAAGTGTTCAGTGGTGGTTAAGGTGAGGGCTTCATGGACCTCTCTTTGAACACAGGGACATTGCTATGCTGGAGAATCTTATGGCCTTTTAGAAGGGAAATCTTAATCTTGCAGTACACAGATATTCTAGTCAATGGTGTGCTTTCAGCATTGTTGCAACAGCAGCACTTAGATATGGGTGTGATGATCAGGAGTCGACATAATTTTGGTTATACAGGGTCTGTGTGTGTGAAAGGTAAGCATGTTTGTTAAAAGGGAAAAGAACAAATCTTGTTGCACAAAGAAAGTGTATTAATGATAAACAATGTTTTTCAAAAAAGGAGTGCAGCTCTGTCACACCATGTACATAAAGAGATTTTACTAAAGCATATTTTATTACTCTCTTGCTCAAGGTGTCAGGGGCTTATAGAAAAAAGGTGTCTTTGATCCTGGCTGGATTTAATTAGCATCTAATTTGAACTTTCATAGAAATCATTGAATGTAAAAGTGAACGGGTTTTTTTTTGTTTCCTGGAAAATTCTGTCAAGCCACCATTCAAGCATTTCAACACCTTTAAAGAAAACAATGTGATGTGTTTCTTACAGAAAGGTCCAGTCTGTCCAGAGGAACAGCCTCCTCAGCAAGCAGCTGCACTGAAGAGTCGGCATTGACGGTGACTGAACCACTGCTCACTGCAACACAAAACACAAGCAAACATCATTGCAGGGTCACTTATGACATAACTGGGAGCATCGTGGGCTTAATACATACAGCAACCTACCTCTGTTCTACAGCCTGGAAGAGATTTCATTAAGTAGATTTAATGCTTATTGAATGTTAAGTGTGTTAACTCTTCAAATGTTTTTATAAGAGGAAACCATAGCTGTTAAAAATGTGTTAGGAGGTAGGATCAATTAATGTGTTTTCTTTTCGCATCACATGTAAAATATGTTATTTATGTTTGACTAGCATCTTTATTTTCTCTCTGATTAACCATGAGGTGACTCAGCTAAAGATTTATATGGCAGCTTCACACAAAAACTTACTTTAGCTTGCATTTGTCTGTGTTTCCAAATGTACCTAATTCTGAAAATCTAAATTATGAACAGGATAAATTAATTGGAACAAGCTTTGAGATTCAGAATGACCAGCTCATTACATTTTAATATTGCTGCATACCAAATGTAAACATCTGTTCTGTAAAAATCAATGTAAAGTTTTTTTTTAGGTCTTCTGATCGGCAAACTCGCTCATCGATCTGGCCTCTACACATTAATTAATATCCTGATTATGCAAATGGGTAGCAGGGCTCCTAATTTGGTGACATTAACAATAGTAATAAAAACGTTTACCATTAATAAGGCATCAATCTTAAGTCGCTGAGTATTTTGTACACTTGGACTATCAGTATTGTGGCTGTTAAAATCTCAACGATCATTTAGATCTCAAGGCACCACATTAAAACAGAGCACAACACTTTAAACATTAACATTAATAAGCTTTTTGGTGACAAAAAAATGTAGAGAGACTGTTCATGCTCTTGTTTGTATAACAGACTTGCTGGCTTTATGGCAGAGCGCTAGGGTTTTTTAGACTTTGGCTATGTTATCACATTATTTAACAGACAAAATGAACTCAACTCATTCATGGAGTCGATTCAACACTGCTGCATTTTGCCTTACCAAAATATTTAGAAGAGGCGCCATCATCACCGAAGATAGTGACCACCCCAGGCCTCAGCACCTGCAGTGTGGGGACGTGAGCTGGGAGGATACCGAAGGCACCGGTCATCGTTGGGACATCCACCTGTCTCACACTGGCTCCATTGAAGAAGACCTGCAGAAATATCAGACATGTTCACATTCACATTTCTGTCATTTAGCAGATATCCTTATATCCAGAGTGACTTACAATTTATTTCCCTTTATACAACTGAGCAATTGAGGGATAAGGGCCTTGTTCTAGCCCAGCAGTGAGACTTGGTGGATCTGGGATTCGAACTCAAGACCTTCCTTAACCACTAGGCTACAACATTTCACATTGAATGAATACAGAATGTCTCTAACTTTAATGTTAATTAAAAAAATGCAAAACATGATGAAATGATAGCTTTTGCACACTAAATAGTGGCCAATTTTATATGGACAAAAAAAAAACTTTAACTTAATAACCGTAACAACGTCAAGCTGTAATATTATATATATATATATACACACACACACACACATATATATATATATATATATACATACATACATACATACATACATACATACACTTAAGTAAAACACTAAGAACGTGTGATTACTTCAGCTAAATGCTAAGTCAAGGTGAAGCGCTGTTGAGCTAATGACGTTAGCTTAAAAGTTAGCTAGCTAGCACGCTTAGCCAGCAGCGCGAGAATAACAAAACACACAATTTATTCAGGCTATAATTTTTTTAACAAGCTAACACACTATTACACAGCGTATAACATAGCGCACAAAATAACTACACAATTTTCTCTTCAATGACTAAAATAAAAACGATCAAATTAAACCCTCTAAAGTCAGAATCCGTGCTAACGACAAGGTTAGCGAGCATGCTAGCAGGTTCAGTAATAACAACAGTGTACAACTAGTATAAAACGTTATAACGTGACGTGAACGAGTCGTGTGGGCTGCAGACTGAGGTTAGGCCGAGAGTATGTACCTCATTCGGAGAGGCGAATGTGAAGGACATCTGTGGAGCTCCGGCGGCGGCCTCGGCGTAAAAGCGAACCTGCTTCAGCGCAGGAGCCGCGCGAAGAAACAAAAACCTCGCTGCCATCATTGTGTCTTCTAACTGTAGAGATTGCTCGACTTTACAGCGCACAAATCAACGAGCTCCAGAACCCTGAACCAAGGGAAGCACCCAGTCATTCAATAAGCAGCCGAGAGCGCAAGGGCACAGTGGAACTACCCATAAAGCCGAGCGCGATTTCTGGGGCATCATGGGAAATGAAGTTTTCTGTCAAGGTTAGTGAGCATGCAGGCATCGAGTTGCTGATGCTGTGTGTTAGCAGATAGGATCAATTAACAATAAAGTCCTAGCATTACATTCTTCAAACCAAATAACAGTTCCATGTTAGTTGCCTAAGAGCTCAAGAGGAGGGTATATATTACTAGTGGCCCAGTTAAATGAATTAATAGAGATTATGTAGCACCACGTAATCAAGCAATACATTACATTTATACCCTTAAAAATACAAGTGAGCAAGTCCTTGGCTAGCGCTTTCTCTACATTATGGGAAATTAAGTTTTCCGTCTATTAACCCTTTCAAACTCTCTATATACATTTGAGTTGCTCATGCTAATTAGTCTGAGGATTTAGATACCAAATACTACCATAAATTAAACAGCATACACTAGTTGGCCTTCTTATGCACATGTATTTCTTCTCCAAGCGGTTGGAGATTCAAATATATCCCAAACATAATTGTTTATGATACATTTGATTGTTTGTAGCATCACAATTTCCCTTCACTGGAACCAAGAAACCCGAAACTGCCCGACAATGTTCATGTGCACAAAGCATGAAGAAGGAGACTACGGAACCCTGAGCTCAACACCACAGAGCATTATGAGATGAACTGGAACTCTATCTGTACCATTTTTTATTTTTTCCATCTTCTGCTGCTTATTTGGGACCGGGTCGCGGTGGCAGCAGTCTAAGCAGGGATGCCCAGACTTCCCTCTCCCCAGACACTTCCTCCAGCTCTTCCGGGGGAATCTCGAGGCGTTCCCAGTCCAGCCGAGAAACATAGTCGCATTGTACCCAGTATTTAACATTTTAAGCACATACAAGTGTTGTGGTCAGGTGTCCACAGACTATTTGACCACAAAATAAACATATAAAATAATTAACAGATGAATTAATGAATTCAATAACAACATTATACTAGATTTATCTCAGGAACACTAGTGTCCATGCACACACAAATGCACACACTCAGTCATACATTGTTTCAGCCTGGACTGCTAATAGGAGTTTAGAACCCTGAGGAAACCTAACGTGAAACCATACAGATAGTAGCCCAGGCTCCAGATCAAATCTCTTCAACAGTATCATATTGTTCATAAAACCTCCATTTAGGTACTCCAAACATCTGTGACTTTCTCTGTCTATCCAAACATCTGTGAGTTTTTCTGTCCATCCAAACATCTGTGAGTTTTTCTGTCCATCCAATCATCTGTGCTTTTTCTGTCCATCCAAACAACAGTGACCTTTTCTGTCCATCCAAACAACAGTGACATTTTCTGTCCAGCCAAACATCTGTGACTTTTAGTGTCCATTCAAACGTCTGTGACTTTTTCTGTCTATCCAAACAACTGTGACTTTTTCTGTCAATAAAAAACATTGTCTATCCGAACATTGTCTATCCGAACGTCTGTGACTTTTTCTGTCTATCCAAACATCTGTGACCTTTTTCTGCCCATTAACGTCTGTGACTTTTTCTGTCTATCCAAACAACTGTGACTTTTTCTGCCCATTATCGTCTGTGACTTTTTCTGTCTATCCAAACAACTGTGACTTTTTCTGCCCATTAACATCTGTGACTTTTTCTGTCTATCCAAACAACTGTGACTTTTTCTGCCCATTAACATCTGTGACTTTTTCTGTCTATCCAAACATCTGTGACCTTTTCTGTCCATGCAAACTTCTGTGACTTTTTCTGTAAATTAACATCTGTGACTTTTTCTGTCCAATAACATCTGTGACTTTTTCTGTCCATTAACGTCTGTGACTTTTTCTGTCCATCCAAACATCTGTGACTTTTTCTGTCCATCCATGACTGTTACAGATGTTTGGAGACCCAGGCAGCAAGAGTTAATTTCACTATCTTCATATCTCTATTTAAAAAAGAGGTTCCATAGTGTCATAGAGAGCAGAGGGTGACAATGTGTGGTTTAACTGTTGCATTCATGTGGGGGTGATGGTGGTGGGTCCAGTTCTATCTGTGTAGGCAAGAAAACTATTAGAGGAACACAGTTGTATTGTAGAACAGTGCGTCCGTTTGTTACCAGAAGGTGGCGACTGGTCCATGTCAAAGACTCCCAAGCAATTAGGACTGACAGTAAAATATTAAAAAGGTTACTGCAATTTAAATTCATCATTAGTTTGTGTCTTTCATTAAACAGCCATAAATCATAGTTGTGCCAGTGTACCCTTTTACTTGGACTATCAAACAGATGCACGGCACTAATTATCAATGCATCATTAATTACGTCATCTTTGAGTGATATTTAGGGTGGGAATGAATTATGTGGGACTTCTTCTAAAATAGCAAATATGTGATTTTAGATATAGTTCCTGAGGTTTAGTGGATTGGGCTCGGAGTGTATCTCAGTGAGATTTTTACATATCTTATTATGCATTCTTGAAGGAGCTCAATCCTGTTCGTCTCTCCTTCTACGTCACACGGTGCTCTCCACAGTGGGCGTGGCTACAGCCGGGATATTTCATTCATAAATCCACTTAACGCCTTTACAGTGAAATCAAGGCGCTGCGAGACGCTCGCTCGATTTGGCTGGAACATTAGTACATGGATCCCGCAAATTACAATTAGGTAAGCTTGCACTGAAGATGATCCTTTTAAAGGTAGCGCATTGTGGACTGCTGTAATTTATTTGCTATGCATTTGAATGAAATTGTTAGGTGATCTATGTATAGTATGTTATGGGTGTAATGGGAGTTTTCCTATAATCAGAGTTATTCAATTTAAAAGTGATCACATGCATGTCAAAAAGGCAAGACATTTGGAGATTCTTGGTACTGAACAGGGTGTAATTAACCTTTAAATTAATGCCACTTTAGCTCAACAAACCTGTGTGATTTCCATATTATGTAGCTATCATGTACAGGGATTTGCCTGAACATTATGTCTGAGTTTGGTCATGGAGTCCCTCTGCCCTGCAATGCACTGCATATTTTAGTGATTTTTATACGTTATCTTGATCCTTATTCATCTACTTTATTACAATCAAACTGTTAAAAGATAGGTGTGTAAAATAGGTTAAATTTGATGAGGTAATTTTTATGTGACATAATTGCCTTGGTTTTCTTTTTTAAATCACAGAACTTGTGAACTTTCATGTGATCAGCTCATTTAATTCATACAAGACTAGACGTCCTTCAATAAATAATTCCTGTCCTAAACACAAATTGAAAAAAAGTTGAATTTATTAACAGCTTTTATTTTGTTTACCGTGGGAAAATGTGTAGGAAGTAGTTTCCTTTTTTTTTTTTTTATAATTAGGCGTTATTATAATATTGTTTGATTAGATGTGGAAAATCAGACATCACTGAGGCAATAAAGCTTCAGTCATTTCATGTGTATGTGTGTAAGAGAGAGAGAGAGAGAGAGAGAGAGAGAGAGAGAGAGAGAGAGAGAGAGAGAGAGAGAGAGAGAGAGAGAGAGAGCTGTTGAGCTGTTATGAGGCTGTGGGTGGGCAGGGACTGGCTAAGTATGCAGCAGGAACTGAGAGCTTTTTTACAGCGAGACACACGCTGAATGCTGCTTACTTGCACATTCACACACACACACACACACACACACACACACACACACACACACACACACACACACACACACACACACACACACACACACACACACACACACACACACACACACACACACACACTGACTTCAGACAGCATCTCAGCATTGAAGGAAAAGGGACTGCACACACATCGCTCTGCATGTTGCCTTTTCTCTGCTATATGAGAGAAAGGAAGTGCTTGGAAGGTGAGTTTATATGTGTGCTTGTGCTTCTATCTGCGTGTATATATGTGTTTGGCAAATACAGAGATAAAAGGAGAGCGCAAGAGAGCGAGAGGTTTATGTGTTTTGGGCAGAAGCTGCAGCATTAATAACATAATCTGATAGAGAACACATGCTGCAGGGCCTCAGCTGCAGGAAAGGCTTGGATCATAATATGCCTTGTAATATGGAGAATGGGAGAGTGGGGATTTTACAGGGCGTATGTATATATGATCATACATGGGAGATTTAAAGCTAAATTCTTTAGTTTAAAGCTATGCTTTGGCCACCGATATGTGTTGAGATCTTAAGTCTTGTATTCTGTTAGAATCTGTATTGAGTAAAGTGTCAAATAAAATCAAGCATGATGCATTACTACTATGTGTAATATAATTGGAAACAAAATGGCCCCATAGTGTTTCAGCTAGCCTTAAAGGGATCAACGGTTCTTTTGTTTTTGTTTTGTTTTTTGTTGTTTTTTTTTTGTTTGTTTGTTTTTTTTTTGGTTAGAGCACTTTTGGTAATATTTGACAAAGTTATGCTTGCATAAATTTAGCTGTAAAGAAATAAAACAACATATCGGCTCAAAGACAAATCTCCAGTTCCTGTGGTGTATCAGGATTTTGGGAGAAACAACAAATAATGTAGAAAACCAACAGGTAGCCAAAGAGGACAAGGAGATTTGCATGTTATTCATTTTGCCTGTCAAATCAGAAAGATCTCCTTCTGGCTTAAGCATTCAGACGTTCTGTGTCTATTTCAGAGGTGTCGTTTTGAAGAGTACACTGGATGCACATATTTATGTATTCGGATTTTATGTTTCAAAGCTAGATTAAGTGAACTCTGGTATTAAGGTGGCTGCCTGTCTATCTCAGGAGGACGCACCTGCTGACCTGGACCATGAGCAATGAGTCTGCCATCTGGAAAAACCTAACAGAGAACCCCACAGTAAGTACATGCCCTGTTTCCTCTGTCTCGTACTGATGTGTCATTGGGCTAATTTCTGTTTCTGTCCCCTGCCCTGGACTGTTTTCCCTTATTCCTTCAGTTCTCTCTCTAGAACTATCTTCAGACATGCAAATAGAAAATATCCTGTTCTGTGTCCTTTGTTAATTGAATTCATGGCCTGATGTAAACTGATTAGCCCTGCAAGACAGCGTTCATTCAGATTCAACTTGGCTTAGATAGATAATGCAATGTAGATCAATCGCAGGCAGTATCTTCAATTACCGGCATCGTCTGCCTTATTTTATTAATAAGGAAATCAGTAGCTGTGTTTAAGCAGTAATTTGTTTAGCTACAGAAGATTTAATGCCTAAAGTTCAAGTACGGCGATAATTCTAACGGTTACTTTATTTCTATTCACCGAAACATTTTGACAGATGGTTCTTGATTGAAAGTTTAATTGATAAGGCTTATGTAATTTTTCTACAGGTTATAGCTATCCAACGTCTTGATCAATGTTTGACATCCACCATGTGAGAAAGTTTCATTTATTTTACAAATCTTAGCTTTTCATTTTAGACAGTTGTGCTTTTTAATATACAAGCTTTCTTTACCAAACATTATTTTTGCAGAAAAACACAAGCCGGATAACATTTAAAACAAAAATAAATATATTTATGGTTTCTTAATGGTTTCAAATGGTAAATTCTCCTTTCCAAAGGAAAGTCCAGTGCAGTTTGGTTTATATTTTTCTGCTGAGCGATACATAAGACCAGGTTTAATAGGTGTATTATGTAAGGCAATGCATTAAACTATGATGGAGTTGAGCACCTCAGGTATAAATACTAAATCTGATAGCCCTTCTTACCTGATAACGATATAACACATACAGTTGCTAAGTTATCAAGGACAGATTGTGCTATGAAATGAAAAAAGTGTAGGTGGGAATTGTAAGGTGAAACTTGATGTTCATCTCAAATAATTATTCATTTACCAGTTCTAGTACCTTTTATTGGCTGATATCTATTTTGGTTACATGGGTGCAGATTTTAGCTTCTTTTCTTTGATCCCTTTTATAAAAGAGCCTTGTGTCTATTGTGCTTAAGTCTGCACCAGTGAATCTTCACAAGCAGTGAACACTACACTCGACATGCACCTGTGTCCTTCTCACCCTCTTCACCCACTCACATGTGAAGAGTTGAGAGCGTGCCATGGTGCAGTAATTTAGTGCTTTCATCCAAACTCTCTGTGACTTCTGTGTCTCTTTGTTTTCAATGGAAATGAAAGTTTCAAAATCAAAGTTTCAAGATCAAACAAAATCTATTTTTGAAGTTTGCAATTTACCAGATGTCCATTTTGAGTCCATTTCCTGTGCTTTAACGTGTACAGTGCATCAAAAATATCTGCATGTGGGAGTTTAAAGAAATTTCATGTCTGGTAAAGCAATTTTTCTCTGTTGTGTTCACACAGGAGCTCCCTCTGGAGCGTGGGGTAGAGGATGGCTATGTCCTCCACCTTGTTCTTTTGTCCATCTTCCTCTCTGCGACGATTGCTCTGCTGTCTGTCCTGTTGATTGTTTGTCGCCGCTGTCATGAGGGAGAGCGGAGCTTTGCTCGGTGAGACAAAAGCCTCACATATCTGTAAATGTAAAACAAAACTTCACAACAGAAACTCTCAGCAAGTTATAAACTTCTATTTTAGTTTGAAATCATTCACAATAAAATAAGCTGCCTGACTCTGAAAACTGGCTCAGAGACAGAGTGACTGATTGCCTCACTGCTGTGCTGATTAACTCACTTACACACAATGGTTTACAGACTCACTGACTATGACTGACTAACACTCACTTTTTTCTCATACACTTAGTCACTCACTGACTGGCTTACTGACTCTTTACATGGCTTGCTGACTTTCTACCTGGCGTACTGTCTCACTGAATGACTGAGAACAACTGAAAAATACACTGATTTTATCAACTGGCTGGTTGACTGATCTACAGACTCACTGACTCACTGATTCCCTAGAGTTGAAATGCACATGTGCAGGATTTACATGCAACATTTGTAAGCTCAGTGGACACTGATACTGTACCTAAAACATGGATCAAGCAATCCATAATTGAATTCAGAGAAGAAGACTTAGATTGGCTTGTAGTTCTTATTTTAAATCCACTAACAGTATCCTTTGTAGATAATATCCATTGACCACAAAATGCATGGACACTGGCCACCTGATGGCTAGACTAAATACATGCATATGACATCCTTGAAAAGCGAGGAGTGGAAATGAATGGCTGTGCAAAACAATAGTGGCAAAGAAGGCTGGAACAATGTCGTTAAGTGAAAGAGCACAATGGTGAAGTGGAAGGCTATCTGAGCGACAGAATGAAGTTTTCTCTCCTTTTCAGTCTGTAAAGCACTAGCTGATCATGTAAAGATGATAGACTTTTTGCTTACGGATCATCCAGGATCTGAGACATAGCTATTGCATGTGTTACCACAGAGTTACATGTATGTTACTACACTTTCATGTGTGGTACCTCACAGTTTATCATGTGTTATGTCAAGGTTCGTTATGTGGTAACTCACAATTTTATATTCAGTATTCATATGCAAAAAATTGGTGTAGTACCTCACAATTCTTGTTATGTTAGATACAGGACGGTTATTACTAAACATTTTCTCTTTATTCTTGTTATTTTTTTATTTATTCTTTATTTATACTTTATTCTTTATGTGTGTGTCAGTGTATGATATCTGTGAGGTAATAATTGTGCTTGCACTGCAGTCTCCCACAAACGATGATACTGTACTAATGAGATCTCATAGCAGCTATCAGCCATGATTAATCGCTCCTGGCACGTCAAGTACGCTCCGATTCTCTCTCTCTCTCTCTCTCTCTCGCTCTCTCGCTCTCGCTCTCTCTCTCTCTCTCTCTCTCTCTCTCTCTCTCACTTAGACACACACACACACACAGACACACACACACACACACACACACACACACACACACACACACACACACACACACACACACACACACACACACACACACACACACACACACACACACACACAGTGAGGAGTCACTATGGCAGGCTGCAAAAGCACCCCCAGTTTATTCTCACTGTTACACAGCCCCATATGGACAGACAAACTGTCTCCTTTAATCAGCAAATTGTTCTGTAGATAGCACAGTGGGCTGAGTGCATCAGACTGAGTTCATTTGGTTTGTCATGTAGACATGTGATGACAGTGATGATAAAACTATGAAGCACTAAATCTGGCTCTTTTTTATATTTAGGTTCATTCCCTGCTTCAAGCGTAGCGATGATCCAGAGAAGCCGAACACCTCCCATATTGAGGAAACGCAGTTGGTGCATGGTAAAATGCCTATGGTCTATTATACATGTTTGCCTATGGTCTATTATTAAACTGTTTTTTTTTTCATAAACAAAAAAAATGAGAAAAACTGAGAGAAGTTAGTTTAAGTGTAAAATCTGGTTGGGCTGGGATGTGATCAGATGAATTTGCAATAGATGCTTAGCCATCATGTTTTTGTAATAATACACAGATCAATTTCACTCTGAAAGTGATTTATTCCTCTATTCTATTCTTAATAAACAACTAATAACGGTACCCTTCTACTAATAAGATGAATGTCTTTTATCCTCTTCTTCCACAGCCATTGCATTTAATTTTTAATCCATTCCATATATTTAGCTATAAATAGCTATAGTTATATTTAGTATTGTGAAATATTTATAAAGGTCTATCACTTAAATCCCTCATCAGCCTCTTTTTAAATAAATACATTCATATGGTGCAACAAGCATGTTAATATAAACGTTGTAGGCAGAACTACTGTCAGAGCTACTGCTATAGAAAATGAATCAAGACCTTTTGACCAATAAGAATTCAGCATTCAAGAGTGATATGGTATAAGGATACAGTCCCTAGGTGTGTTGAATTTAGTTGGGTTGAAATGCCACTATTTATTATAGAGGGATGACATACATTGTGTATAGCTACTGAGTCAGTTTGTAACAAATGGCACAGGACTGATTTAGGCTTTTCCTGATCTCAGATACTGTAAATACCATTATGGGAAATAAATTGCTTCATGCCCAACTAAATTATCATTATGTTTGTGCCTGCATGAAATTAGATCTCATATCGTTAGCTTCGTATAGGAGTTTGATAGTTTATCAAATATCCATAAATGTTCCTGAACCAAAATGAGAGAAGAAAAAGCATGCATTCATCATCACAATGTTGCTGTTATACAACACGCATTTTCTAATATCATATTGATCTTCCCCTTTGGCTAGGATTCATAGCAATCGTCAAGCACATTTTTACATTCTGTATCATACAGAGTTTCATGCATAAATGAAGCAGGGGGTATATTTGTTCTCCCCATGCAGAAATCACGATCCGTGTGGATGAGTCAGAGTGTTTGTCGGCAGCCAGCTCCCACGATATGGAGACCGAGCGCTTCCTGTCCACGGGAAGCACAGGTCGGCGTGTGTCCTTCAACGAGGCAGCCCTCTTCGACCATAGCAAGAAGGCACAGGAGAAAGGGCGAAGGTCAGGAGCCTACTCACAGCCATCTCTGTTACTCTGTTATAAGCGCAAACACACACACAAACACACTCAACCATATATATATATATATATATATATACATATATATATATATATATATATATATATATATATATATATATATATATTGTTTATATACAATAGCATAGACAATAAAGTATATAAGAATAAAGAATATAATTTACTCTAACAGGATAATAATTCATTGATATATAAAAAAATCATCTGCTTGTAAGAGCTGGCTGTGTGTCTAACGCTAGCATATGTGTAATATATGAATCACCAACTATATGCAACCCCACACCCACACAATATAATTCTCAGTTCTCTCTAATATTCATTTAAGCATTCATTTTCTCCTTATATGGCACAGTAATTTTATTCAGACCGACATTATTCAGCCTCCTTTGTCTTTCTGTCTTCAGATACACACTAACTGAGGGCGACTTCCATCACCTAAAGAACGCCAGGCTCACACACCTCCATCTCCCGCCGGCCGCCCTCAAGATCGTCACCATCCACGAGTGTGAGTCATCGGAGAACAACGTTGCCATGACAACACGGCCTGTCACTAAATCCAGCCTCTCCATCTTCCAGGTGACACATTGCAGGATTCAATATGACGTATGTCACAGCATTGGCGATGCCAGTGGGTGAATTAAAAGCTTCAGATTGGTGGTTGGTGCTTAGCTGTCTGTGTGAAGTACTGTTCAACAGGGAGAAGAGTACTCACATTTCAGGCTCTGATTATAGTATTACTTTAGGTGTCAAAGGCATGCTGAGTGTACATCAAACTATTTCCTTCACATGTGGATCACATTTTCTATAATTAAATTTACCTTTACTTGAGAATGAAATATAAGCTGTTGGCTTACTCTTTTGCTGGAAGTCTAAAGGTAGCTACTAAATTCCATCAGTACATGTGTTATATATGAAACTCTATACGGTGAGTTTCATGGTGGTTAGATCTTGAACATGGGTTATTGTTGGTTGTGTATTACTTCAGATAAGTTGCCTCAGGCTTGGTGCCCTGCAATAGCAGTTTTTTTTATTGAAAAATAGATTTAATCGCACAGGATTTTATCACATAGTTTTCGTCACCATTTTATAAAAGTAATAAGCTGTGAGAAGGCATTACAATGATTTTATCATCACTTTGTGTCATGCCTAAGAACAGCCATATCAGTCTAACCCACACCCTTATTGCTTCAATATGGGACTAAAGTGTTCATGATAGCATTCATGTGCACATTAAAACCAACAAATGCTCCAACAACTGATATTAGACTTCCAAGGGGAAATGTACTAGAAAGGGATACACTGGAGTATTATTTGCATTAGATACTAAAGTTATTAGAGTATATATAAGTACTAGTGTTAGTATATAAGCATCCAGATCAAAAACCGCTCATGCAAGTTGGTAAAAAACTCATGCAAATGTAAACAGATGCCTTACCTGCACAATTAAAGTGGAACATTTGGTGAGCTTTAGCTTGGTGTAAAAGGCAATGCTGTGATGTCTGTTGTCTGTACTCAGCCTCCAATGCGCCCACTGCCACAGACAGCTCTTCGTAGCCTAAGTCCCAGTTCAGCTCTGCCAGGTGATGCCCTCAACTCCACTGTGGATACCAGCTTCTGTGAGAGCCCACCATCTCCCAGCCCAGAGCCTCCAAGACCCAGCTTGGTAATAGACACAAATAATAGACACACAACTATAGCATTCACACCCACCAACTGGGGCAGAATAAGAAGTCTGGTATTTTAGGTCATACATACAGTAACAAAATCTGGGAACGACTGAGAACCCTGAGATAAAATTGGTCACAAAAATTCAAAATAGGTTACCTTTTCGTAATTCATAAAATAAAAAATATATTTTTGCAATAATGGTATTTTTCTCAATCAGATGGAAATGAGAGGTGCAAGCTTGAGAAATGGGGGCAGTCCAAGCAGCGGGCGAGAACCAGCACTCTCTTTAGCCCTGGGTGACTCTGCCTCAAGCTGTGTCCCTCAGGGTCCCGTAATGCATTTCTTTACCAAGCTGCGGAGGCATGCCAGTCTGGAAGGAGCCAGTCCTTACCTTAAGATCAAGAGATGGAAGTTCGACAGCAACCAGAGAGCCTCCAGCCTGGAGACCAGAGGTGAGACAGCTCAGCTCAAGCTGCAGAGCCACTGCTCTGTAACCTAGACTGTATTTGGAATATTCATTAGACTTAAGAGAGGGATTGTTCAGGCCCTGGAACCCAGGGAAGAAAGGGGATGGCACTTAGTAGAATCAATTTATTATTATTTGATATATTATTATTATAAATCTATTCTGTCTGAATGTTCAAGGTGGATTAGTCACCCTTTTTATTCAGTACAAACTTGTACTGTAGATATCTATTTAATGAAGTCTGCACAATTGAGTCAGGATGAAAAGATTTTTAGATTTTCAAACAATCCGAACATATTACATAAGAGACAACATTTCAAGTAAAAACATAATAAAGACTCCTGGGTTTTGAATGCAAAAAAAGTGTGACAGTCAAAGTCTCCAGAAGAACTGTAGCAGATTCTCTTAAATGCTCTAAAAAAATAATAGCTAAATGCCTTATAAAAATAAATTGTATCTGGGACTATTATTTAAGAAAGAGTGTCATCAAAACCAAATATTGATTTTCTTTAGTTATATAACTGCTTACTGCACGTTGTAGCATTTCTTTTATTTTTAAAAGAAATAATGAATGTAATAATAATATCAATGATAATAATAATAATAATAATAATAATATTTATTATTATTATTATTATTATTATTATTATTATTATTATTATTATTATTATTATTATTATTTGCATTCATTTTAACTTCTTGCATACAGTATACCTTAAGATTTTTGTATAGTACTAGCAGTTCTGACACTAGTTCTGGCTGCAAATCAAATGTCAGGTTTATATTAATGCACTTGCTATGATACTTTATTGTTTCTATAGTAACAGCAGTTTATTCAGAGAGCCTCTCATGGTGGATGATCTGCATAATCTACGCCTAATAAAACATTTATAAAAAAATTATTTTAACCAAAAAAATGATCATTGATATGGAGATGTGTTTATGTAAAGAGTCTCCAGTGTCAATGCTTTCTAAAGGTCAATTTATAATTATTAATTAACTTCTAACCAATTAATTAAATAGAGAAAAGAACTACTAACTAATTAATTAAATAGAGAAAATAATGGGAGGCTTGTGATAGAATCACGGTGAGTAGCTATAATACAAGTAATAATAAACTGATAAAATGTTTTGTGGAGATTCTACAACATTAAATGTAACTATAAACTAATTAAAAACACAATGTGCCATTTATTATTAATTTTTTTTATTATTATTACTTTGTAGTGCAAGAAAAACATAACCTCTCGCAGCCCCTTAATTTGACATAGTAAGACTCAGTGGCATGCTGTATTCATAAAATAATTATTTTAAACCTTTTATTGACACCATACATTTATGAAATAATAAAAACAGTAATAGAATAGTGTAAAATGTGTGTGTGTATATATGTGTGTGTGTGTGTGTGTGTGTGTGTGTGTGTGTGTGTGTGTGTGTGTGTGTGTGTGTGTGTGTGTGTGTGTGTGTGTGTGTGTGTGTGTGTGTGTGTGTGTGTGTGTGTGTAAAAGGGAGTGGCTTTGGTTAAATATCGGCAGATGGCCGGATGACTTCCTTCCAGTAGTCTTGCTCTTAGCCAAACTGAGAAAGACAGAAAAAGAGTGAGAGAGAGAGAGAGAGAGAGAGAGAGAGAGAGAGAGAGAGAGAGAGAGAGAGAGAGAATTACTCTTAGTGAATTAAAATTCATACAGCCAAATAAATAGAATAAATAGAATTAAATTTTTGTTCATCTATTAACGAATTACATGGAGTTGACAATTCAAATGGAAATGTGATACAAATAGAAAGGTTATGGACAAAAAAACAAAAACAAATCAATAGACAGATTAACTGTGAGTCCCGTAAAAGGACACGTTGCATGTACTGATAATATGCACTCTGTCTAGCAGGCTCCCCCAAACGGAGGCCTTTCCAGAGGCAGCGAGCAGCCAGTGAAAGCATGGACCAGGAGGAGAACGGTGCCCACCATATCGACCTCATCCAGTACATCGCCCGCACCAAGGATGTGACCTATTGCTCACCACGTCTCCTTTCCCCCCCATCCACACCCCCACCGTCCCTCGGCAGGTATCTTTAATTCCCTCCCCATCTGTGTGTTGCAGCAATCATCCACCTCTCCTGCACGCAAAAACAAGCCATTCCATGCTGGAGCAATGGAAGTGATTCTTAGAAGGGTACTCTGACCTTGTCGGCAATTGTAATGTTTAGAAGATATGCCAAATAGTCTTGGGGCACTTTTGAAGATTAAAGCTGTTTGGAAAGTGCCTCCAGTATTCTCAGATATCCATAGTTATTAGGGATATGTATCATTGCTTAGTCCATGATGATTTCATAGGTTGCATCACTGCTTTTGCATTTACACTTACTGAGAATGCTGGCCGTTCTCTATTTCTTTCACTGTGTGTGCCATTCAACAGTACACCATCTGTGCTTTGGCAGTAACATCTGCTTGAATTTCCTGTTTGCCTGTCTGAGGAACAATATTTACAGACCACCTAATGTGTATCACCTGTAATTGTGCAAGCTCCCGTCCCACTGACTATGCCAAGTGTGTGATTATATCTGACGATCTTTATGCATTGCTCTTTGCAGGTTAGAGGTCGAGGTGATGGTGGAGCCAAGCTGCAGCAGAGCAATGGGGCCTGGCATGATTGGCCTGAGTGCTGAGTCCCAAGATGATGCTGGTGTGGGCTGTCGTCGGGAGAGCACAGATCACCAGAGCCTTTATCGTGACATCTGGACCTTGCGCGCCTCTCTGGAGCAGTACATCTCATCTGACCAGAGCAGTAACAATGACAAAGAGTCAGTGCATAGTGATGCAGACAGCGTGTCTTCGCTTAGGCTTCGGACAGAGAAGAGTGGGCTTCCATGTTACCTTTCCCAGGACATTGGGGATGGGATGGAAGGAGATGCAGAGATACCTGGGAATGATGGTCTGGAGAAAAGAAGGAAGCAGGATAGTGTGGACTCTGAGAAAGGGAGTGACGAATCAAGTACCCGGAAGCTTCTGCAAATGGACAGTGGCTATGCATCTATAGATGCCCCCTCTCGTGCCCCTGATGAGATACGGCTGTTCCGGAGCAGCAGTGATAGCAAGGAGGACTCAGGATCAGCTATGGAACGCAGACATTTCTTCACCAGCTCTGCACATAGAGGAACAGTATTTGACACCTTTGACACAGACATATTTGATGAAGAACTTGAAGTAGAACCTGGTGGAGCTAGTGGAGGTAGTGATACGGTGATAGAATTGGAAGAAGGTGCTTTGGTGTGGTCACCCTATGGGCAGATGTTTACACAGTCTGACTCTCAGTCTCATGCCTTGTCTTTCCGGGACTATAGCATAGATGAAAAAACGGATGCACTCTTCCATGAGTTTCTGCGCCATGATCCCCAGTTTGATCAGCAGGAGTCACCAGTGCGCTCAAAGCACCGGTCTCGTGTGCATCTACGCAAGCAGTGGCAGCGATCCAAGCAGTATAGTGATCCTGGCCAGCGTTTCCATTCCTCCTTTGATCGTTATCGCAGCCCCCTTCGTCGTGGGGAGACAGTTAACTACCCTCTAGAAAGTAGCTACCACAGCACACTTCCACGAATTGTCAGCGGGCCAGATGAAGAAAACAGTGACGGGACTGCCAACCTTGCAGAGATGCCTAAGGTCAATCAGATCTTGGGAGCTGCTGATAAGAGTCTTGCATCTCCAAAAGAGGACCATATAAAGTACCCTTCCAATACTGACACCATTAGAGAGTTGAAAGAAAAGGCAGAGCTTGCACCCTCTGAACTCCCTCCGGTGACTGATAGTACTCTGGGTCAACCAGAAGTTGCAGAAGAGTCCGGGCACTCAGTCCAGACTCTTGAGCCCACAGAAGGGTATTCACCCCCACAATTAGCCCAAACTGGGTATGGTCCTCAGACAATCACAGCAGAACTGAGTGATAAACTGTCTGTAACCCTAGAAGCGCGTCTGTATTCTGACTTACGCAGGACCAGGGAGCAACACGAGTGTTTGCTGACAGCCACACATGCCTCACCCGACCACAGCCCAGTGTAGCACATGGCTCCACTCATCCCAACCAACTCAATGTTGATCTCAACCAGGCTTCAGTGATCAAATATTCAGAGGAAATTACCCTTAGACACTGATCGGGGACCAGGTTTGGTTGCCGTTTTAGGGTTGGGATCACAGCAGCAGACCTCAAAGTGTGGATCCATGGTCAGTTTTTAAGGGGAACTTCTTTGTAAATCATTTCTAATGCTCAGTAAGTGGAGATCGAGACCCTTACCTCACATCTGACATGACATTTTGAATGGTGTATTTATGGTTTATTGCTTTATTCTGGCTCCATTTAGTTATGTGTTGAGTTCAAAAGCCAATATATTCTCTGCACTAGGTAATCCACTGTGAAATTGGGTGCTACTAGACTTGTGATTAATGTCCTTTAGCTTTTATTTGCGAGATTTCTGTGTCTCCTTACATTTTTGGAAAATACACACCTAATTCAGAAGACAAAAAGCACTTATCCATGATAAAATCCTTTGTCTCTGATATAACATGCTCTTGATTTATGTGTTATAGGTTCAGTTCCTCAGCCCTAACTCTGTCTAGCCCACTCTAACTGCTCGGCTTTGATCATGTCTGACAAAATGAGCTATGTATGTTGCACTAAAATGATTGGTGTATGCACTTTTCATAATTTCAACCACAGTGTTCTTCATTAAGTGTCCTTGTCATAGTATGGTGGGGTTCATACTAGAACCACTGGTATGGGAGAAAAACTGCCTTTGGTGCAAATCATGTATTGTTATGAGCTTTTGTTCTTAACCATACTATTTATTATTGCTTTAATAGTTAATGTTAATGTATATGTTTTTCTAAGTGTCTGAAGAAAGATAATAGATTTTGAGTATTAGTTTTTAAACTTTAGGTTAGGTCAGGTGAGCTAATTATCACATTTTAATTGAAAAAAAAAAGAAAAAAAAAAGTTTGTGATAAGCAGAGGGTTTAAATGAGGTCTGTGCTCCAGTGTGTCTCTTGAGTCACTTGTGTTTTATTAGATTTGATGAGGGAGGCATGCTTCTTCCTGCATGCTCTTCACAGACCAGCTACTATGTGTTCATTAACATTTCATTTTCATGTGAAGACAATGAGAGGGAAGCATTCCCAAAGGCTAAACTCTCATCCGGCCGTGAAAGAGAAATTACAAAAGGGTAGTTTGTGGTAAATCCTATTGTCAAATAACCCCATGCAAGTGGATCTTGCTAAAAATGCTACAGTTCTAGTCAATATCAATTATCCAATCAAGGGGATTAAAGTCAGAAATTTCAATTAAAGGATTCATGTGAAGAGTGGATGCGATTAGCAGCAGTGGTAAAAGCCATTTGTGGATTCTGTGGCAGAGCAGACTTTCTCAGACTACAGAACCTAAATGATGTATTAGAACCTTTAAGAGCAGGATTCAGCTCTGCTTTTTCCTCCCTCCTTTTCATAATGCCACCTAAGATTGAGAGGAGGGGGAAAATACCATTAGCCTTTATTTTAGCTGAGAGACAATGTTCAAAATAGGCAACAAATATGTACATAAAAATGGCATGGCATGCTTAATCTTGCTCAGGATTGCTAATATGACAGATAAAGCTTCAATAAACTGTGCTTAAAATATCATCTATCATGACTATGATGCCTTTGCCATCATCTGTATCTCTCTACATTATAGTGTATAACTCATTACTAGATTGCTTGCTGTTTGCTCTGTTCAAGATGACATCAGCATCATTTCAATTAGACTTACCAAGTACATTAGTACAAAGGGCAATTCTGAAATGTAAAAAAGCACAATCATTTCTGTTATCAGGTTATAGACTAGTCTTTACTTGGGTATAGACTTTAATGGCAGATGCTTGGGTGATATTTTGTGTGCTAATCAAGTAGCCTGTCTAATGCATCAAAGCATTACTGTGCATAGTTTTGCAT
This sequence comes from Tachysurus fulvidraco, assembly GCF_022655615.1. Lineage (NCBI taxonomy): Eukaryota > Metazoa > Chordata > Actinopteri > Siluriformes > Bagridae > Tachysurus > Tachysurus fulvidraco. Next base: position 27,103,612 of record NC_062519.1, read on the forward strand.
GAGATGAATCAGTTTTAGTAAAGATAACCGTTTTCCTCAGATCTGAAATTCAGCACCAGATTAGATAATACCTAATGGATGGTTATTTCTTTGAAGCATAAAATAAACAGAAATCAGAATGATATTTGTTTAGAAATATTTTATGGAGTCTATTTATTTTAGGAGTATGCTTTGATTAATATGGAAGAGATTTTGCTAAGAGTATGTCCACTGCAAAAATATTTTTACTTTGCATATATATTTCCAATGGAGACCTTTTTTGCTTGCTGTATTTCCATGGAAAAAACATATTTCTGTAGATTTGCTTGATATTTAAATGGCTCAGTTTAAGGAGGAAAATTTGTGAGGAAGAATAAATAAATTTTTTTCAGAACAATTTTGTTTACCTCTATCTCTTAAGCCCTGAGGGACCAATTGACAGAACTATTTGTCTTGAGTTTATGTTTTCCAACTAGTCAATAAAGAAAAATGCATCATGTCTATGCATAATGTGTCATTTTTTTTTTTTTAAAGAAATTTACTGAGTGATAATTCACCACTATCAACATGTGTTGTGTTTCTTGTTGGTACTTTGTACAACATAGTGCTGTGTAACTATAGCACAGCTGCCTTTCCTTCCTTCCACCTTCAGAAGGGGCCGAATCTCCCCATGGGAACATCAAATATTCATATCAGCCTGGCAAATAAATTAAGAATGGCTGTGCAGTAATTATGATGCTAAATCAATAGCAACCCATGTGTCACCAAGCAGAGAGTACCTTCCACTTCCACAGGAATGATTATCAATCAACAGCCCGAGAGCAAAAATAACCAATGGCAACTCCTCTACTGCTTGCTTTTCAGTCAATAGGAAATGATTCATGATAAGCTTATAGCAGCATAGTATTAAAACCATGCCATGATTTCAGGGCAGTATATGAGTACTGTGGAGTATATTTTAAATTGTATAGTATTATATCATAGATTTATAATAAGTGCCACTCTGCAATAAGATGGTTATGATAGTTCTGTTCTGAATTTCATTTTATTATTTGATCTCTGATTTATATGGCATCTGGGTGAAGCGATCAACCCCTATAAAGCATTTTCAAAACATGCCTCAATGGAAACAGCAGAAGTCAGAATTTGTTCTTGTGCTTCAACAGAAAACCCCAGAAAGAAGATCAAGGCCACAGACATGAATCTGTTCACTGCATGGCATCCATTTACAGCTCAGTGTGCTAATGACCTGAAGGTTGTGAGTTCAAATATAATGACTACCAGGACAGAGCCATAACCTTTTTAGTATACATTGCCTAAGAATGTGGGTCTTGCATTTGAAGCAGAACAATGGATATTCCTCTTATTTTACAAATTTTTGTTTTCAAGACAAATAAATGAACACAGATATTGGCTGGTTCAGGGACAGGAGAATGGGAGTAGTTTTGTCTTTTGCTAATTGCTGAACCCATAAGCACAGCCATTATACACACTTAAAAATGGTTTATGGAGAACATCTGCCATTTAAGTCCCTGTGTAAGTGTCTACTATGGAAACTATCACGTTACAATGAATGCATTAAAAGTGATTTACTTTACAGACAGTAAATATTGTTCTCTGTTTGATTGTAATATTGTTGTCTGTTTGAGGAAATTAATTAACTTCTTATCAGTTGTTATTGAGAACTCAACAGCACCGTGATATACATTTTTGGAATTAATTTACTTATAGTTTAGAAAAGCTGAATTTAATGTGCAGCAATGCCATTGATAACGATCTGTAATGAAATCTTGATAGGAACGATATCACTGATATAATATTTTCATTCTTGCTACAATATTAGAGCGCCTTATCATTTTTGATAGCTATGATATTAACAGACAAGGAACGCCTGCACTTAAAAACCATAAAGCAGCTGTCTTTATGGTGGTTTTGCTTGTAAAACTTCTTCTTACTGGATGTTATTCACATCACTCTGTGCACACTCTAATGACCACTGTGCATGAAAATATTAGGGGCAATCTAAAATACTTAAAAGACCCCATCTGGCCATGGTTAATGCCCCCCATTCTGCTGTTTTTTTAACAAGAACAATTACAATATTGGAGGGGGGCACGGTGGCTTAGTGGGTAGCACGTTCGCCTCACACCTCCAGGGTCGGGGTTTGATTCCCGCCTCCGCCTTGTGTGTGCGGAGTTTGCATGTTCTCCCCGTGCCTCGGGGGTTTCCTCCGGGTACTCCGGTTTCCTCCCCCGGTCCAAAGACATGCATGGTAGGTTGATTGGCATCTCTGGAAAATTGTCCGTAGTGTGTGATTGTATGAGTGAATGAGAGTGTGTGTGTGTGTGTGCCCTGTGATGGGTTGGCACTCCATCCAGGGTGTATCCTGCCTTGATGCCCGATGACGCCTGAGATAGGCACAGGCTCCCCGTGACCCGAGGTAGTTCGGATAAAGCTGTAGAAAATGAATGAATGAATTACAATATTGTATGTACAGTGCTTCTATCTTTGGATTGTTTGCTTAGATGAACAGGTTTGCAGATCTTTCTAATAAAATGATACGTGAGTGTATACATTGTTGAGCACATGATACTGAGGGAACCCTCACATTATATCCAGTTCTCACAGCTGTATGATAAATGCATTAAGAGGAAACCTTAAGAAGTGTTTGGAGAAATAAGATCAGACATACAAAGTTGTACAGAGATGACACTCCTTGTGCTTTGTCTAAGCTGTTTAGGAGATTGCCGTGTGAGGCTCGTTGGCCGAGAGTGCGTTATTTTTTACAGTGTAATAGCAGCACATATGCTCTCCATGGGGATTTCTTCTTGTGCCAGGCTCAGTCTACAAGCCTCATTTCAGCAAGCTTGTTCTTCCTCTGAGGTTCTTCTACCATCCTATCTATATTTTAGGGCTAGATAGCTAGCTCATAATGCTTGTAAAGCTTGTATATCTTGTATATCTTGAATATTATTGTAAACCATTGGTGTCTATTGGTGAAAATAGATGTGCTTTTTGAAGCCTAATATACTGTACAATCCATTAAACATAGATGATGAGTGAGTCATTGGAAACACACAAAAGCACTTAAAATATTAAACAACAGCAGTGCCGCTCGAAATCTCATCTACTCTAAAGAGATCTCTCTCCTCCTCGTTTCCATCCCTACCACCATCTCTCTGCTAATAGCACTTTTTAACAAATCAGAGGGAGAGCCAGAGAGTGTGTGGGAGACATCCGTGACTCAGAGGGAGGATTCTGCACACACTTTTATTGGAAGGCCGTTTAGTTTTTCCTTTCCAATTAAGCTGTGCTGAAAAATGTGAACCCATTCACCACTTGGCTTGAAAGCTTCATCTGAGAAAAAACAGTGTGATCTTTCTGAAAAGTTCATGTACAATTTTTTTTATGATGGAAAATCACAAAGAATTCAAATTCTTACCATCAAGGTAAGGATTTATTTTAAGGTTTACTTTGAGTTTTTCTAGAAGACCATTTGGGATGCTATGTTTCAGCCCCCTTCACTGACAAATCCAAAACATGTCATCAGCAGTGATTTAAAAAGAAACACAAAAAACATTGAATATTACTGTTGGTAATGCATTTGGAACAGAATACAAATGACCCAAAAGTACAAACATGTTTATCTGTTCATAAATATAAATTTTTATGTTTGATGTAAATATTACCCATGTTCTCAGCTGTCTCCATGTGTTTTAGGCATTTCACTGCTGCCACATGACTGGCTGACTGGATAATTGCACGTATGAGCAGGGGTTTAGGTGTTCCTATTAAAGTGGCCAGTGAGTGAATATAGGAATATAACAACGGTTTCTGCTTTAGTTTTAGTTTAGTTTTGGCTTTATATTCTTACTGTACTTACATTTCATAGCCCCAAAGCAAAAAAAAAAAAGTTATAACAATGAAAAAAATGTCATCAATAGATACACATAGGAGAGAGAATCCTTTGTGTTGCAGTCAGATTTCAGTGCAACTAGTGGATATCTTGTCACTGAAGCGATGAGTGGAAGGGTGTTATTTTCAGTGCTGGATTTTGTGTCTGTGAAAAAGATTGAATGCAAGACGTAGTGGGAGATTGTTAAGAAACCAAAGCCAGCTGTCGTGAATGAGTCATACAGCGTGTAGCCCCCATGAATGAGCACACATTGAGAGCTAGTGACACCGTGCCTGTGTGTGTGGTGTGTGTGTGTGTGTGTGTGTGTGTGTGTGTGTGTGTGTGTGTGTGTGTGTGTGTGTGTGTGTGTGTGTGTGTGTTTGTTTTTTGAAAGAAATAGAAAAAAATGATCCACCCACACACCCAGGCCCACGCATCCCACTCTCCTGCTCTCGTTCCCCACGCTTCTCCTCCTCCTCTTCCTCTTCCTCCTCCTCCTTCTCTGAATGGACTGATCATGGGGCACCTCTTCTCACCACATGCGTCATTCAGCCCTCATCTGCTTTGCCGCAGCTTCCCCATTTGTGATTAGAAACACCGTGCCCTTGGTCACGCTTTCAGCAGACAAGAGAATGGACCGTCATGTCCAGATGTTTGTATAAAGCGTGGGACTTTTTATACATCGAAAATGTTCTTGACATCATCTAAAAGAGGTGTTTGTCATTATCAGTCTATGAAAATATTATTAACATACAAGTACTAATGTGCATGCAAGCAGCAATATTATATATATAGTCTGATTGAAACAAAACACACACATTCACACACACACACACTCACACACACACACACACACACACACACACACACACACACACACACACACACACACACACACACACACACACACACACACACACACACACACACATTTTACTGTGTACTGCAATAAAATGATTAAGCATGGTTTTATCCTATCTATCTATCTATCTATCTATCTATCTATCTATCTATCTATCTATCTATCTATCTATCTATCTATCTATCTATCTATCTATCTATCTAACTATCTATCTATCTATCTATCTATCTATCTATCTATCTATCTATCTATCTATCTATCTATTTGTCTGTCTGTCTGTCTGTCTGTCTGTCCGTCTGTCCGTCCGTCTGTCTGTCGATGTTTGTCTAATCCTTATTAGTTCATAAAAGCTATGTTCATATTCCACCAATATTAGCAATCTAATATGTGGCACCATTTAAAACACAAAATTATACTGTACCGGTAAATAAAAAACACGCCCATTTATTATTATACAAATATTACAATAATAATGCAATTTCTTTTAGTATACAGTATACAATTTCTGTAAAGGTATAACTAGCCATATTTTCTCTGCATCCCTCTACTCTATCCATCAGCAGTAACACAACATCTGTGTGTGTAGCTGGTTTGATTGCAAGTCTTGCCGTAGATCCTTAACAAGACACAATGATTTAATTCATAATAATTTAAGTGAATGTATGTATTTTTGCTCCCAGATTAGCAATATATAGACAGTGAGTTCACTGTGTTTAAAATTATTTAGGTTGGTCATTAACTATTTATTTGTTAAGGTTTTTATAGGTTTATGTTGTAGTTCTAAGTTTAAGTCAACCACAATTGAATCATACTGGATGTGGAAACCAGCCAAACGTTATATCCGCATAATGGTCATAAGGGTCTCTTCACATCTCTGCTTTGTTTATAGACTAGATGAGCAATCCAATGCAACACACTGGCAACCACAGCAACATCCTTTGACAGGTCTGCTTTAAATCTTCCAAATCTGATAATACATTATTTGTGCCACATTGTATTTGTCAGCCCATGTATCTGCCAGTATTTCTCATTATAGTATATATTATAGACATCTAATCTGGTTAAATTTGTCCAGGTCTGCAACTTACAGGAAATATGCAATGTATCGTATCGTCAGTAGGTTACAAATCCATCTGAGTATTACTGCAACCATAGAAACCCAACTGTAATCTCCAGCTTAGTGAAACCTTATCGGTGTGGTGTAATTATCGTGTGTGTTGGCTAAAATTTAAATCTTCTGAAAATTTCAACATGCAGGCTTTAAGTGCCCAGTCAAAGTGGACACTGAGGTGTAGTTGCACATGCTGTTCATTTATCTAGCAACAAATGCTATGGCATTTCTTTCCTTATTGCCTGGAAATGGACAGGAATGCAGAGAAAAATGGTGAACGAAAGAATGGAGTGTGAGAGTGTGAGATATGTGGAGAAGCGAATTCTCCAGTGTAAGTGTGACTAAACCGACTGCCGCAGAATGACTCACAGTTGCTGTGGCAACGGCACCACTTGGCTGCCCGTAATCAGCAATGTGAACAGGCTAGAGAGAGAGAGAGGGAGGGAAAGAGAGAGAGAGAGAGCGAGAGAGAAAGAGAGAGACAGAGGTGTGTGTGAGAGAAAACATTACGTCTTGGCTATCACTAGTGGATTGCCTGGGCACAGCGTAAGCTAAAAGACCAGTTCTGGCTTAGACAAGAACGTGAAAATTCAGCACACAGCTCAACATGGACTCCAAGAAAAGAGTGTGTGTGAACAGAGAAGTGCAAATACAGCAATTCACTGCAGATGGGTTTTCATGGGCTAATTATGAGCTTATGTTACATAGTGATATGCACACCAGTAATAAATCAATGATCATTAAAAACTGTTGTCTGATTTTAGAGGCTTTTTAACATGTTTATATATCAATATAATATATTATGTGAATAATATATGACAATACAAATAATGAGCATTTAAAGCCTGTCAATTCTGAAAATAAACAAATGTCCTTTAGAAATTAGAATTTCAACCAAAATACGATCAAATACTGTTTTTAAAAAGTCAGAGAATAGAAGCCTGCAATAACAAGTAAGCCTTAGACATATAGTATAATACAAATGAATAGATATGTTCATAATATATTGTATATTTTTGCAGTTTTATAGTTGTTAATGCCAGATGGGCTGATATTAATATTTCAGAAACTCTTAAATCTCCCTTTCCTGTACAACAGTCTCTGAAGTGTGCACAATAAGAAGCAGTAAATAAATAAATAAATAAATAAATAAATAAATAAATAAATAAATAAAATGAAAATCTAGAGAATGGCCAGACTGGTTTGAGATGACAAGATTGTTATGATAACACAAATAACCATTCGTTATAATTATAGTGAGCAATAAATCATCTCAGAACGCACAAAAACGTCGAGGCTGTCAGGTTTCACCAGCAGAAGACCACAGCGAGTTCTACTTCTGTCATCCAAAAACAGGAAACAGTCTACAGGTTGCTGTGAAGTTTCAATGCTCCCCACTGCGTCTAAAACACTTTCATTACATATAATATGTCTGTGGTTTTTCTAGGGGTGTCATTTTAATTCTATTATTTTTTCTAATGATGTTAGTGTTAATAATGGAGATCACTACAGGGTGTCCCAAATTAACACTTTTTGTGAATGCCTTTGACATTTGAAATGATTCTCATGGCTGGATCTGGAAGTTGCCAAAACTTTGCAATGGACAACAAAAAAAATTTACACTTCACACACAACTCTGTTGCCAAACTAGGAGACAAACGACATGCCTTTTTGTTAAAAGTGTTTATTTTTCCTGTGTATGGGGACTCATGGGACACCCTATAAAAGCTAATATTACAATTTATTAAGATATCATTCATTATAATCACAATTGACTAGTCACCTTAACTGAATAGGTTTTAAAGGTCGCTTTTCTATGTAAATATGAATATAATATGAACCCACTGTAAGTTTTTTTGCTTCATGAAGGTCAGGAATAAAACACTGTGATGGTTACAGTGAATAAATGTAATGCAAAAACGTTTCAGAACCTCCAGCTATTAAGAAAAAAAACAGGCCACTGCTGTGTTCTGCTGATTAAAACATGAAATTAATTTTTGCCATTATGCCTAACCATCGTCCTGTTAACACTAATCAGTGTAATGATTTATTATGCACAACTTTGATTCAATTTACTCAAGAAAGATATCAATCTATGCAAAAGGCCACGTTTGATTTTAAGCACCTGTTTGTTTATTCAGTTCTAATGGATCATCAAGCAACACAGTGACTCCCTGATTCAAGGTGGGCTGTTGTTAATGAAAGTTTAAGCGACAGTCACAGTTTAATAACCTGTCAAAGTATAGGGATGAATTTAAAGCCCAAACTTGTCAATCTTATGACCACAGAGTTGAAGTGAATTAAAGTTTGGATTATAGAGCTGTGAAAGTGTTTTTCTTCATTGCTGCCTGCACAGAGTGACTCAGTGGTGCACAGTAACTGCACCTGCCCACACACTGATGTAATCTCATCCATTGCCTCTGGATGTCGGAAACTCTCAATGGTCAGGATGAAAAGCACTTGCAGGTTTCATAACCAAAGCCACTGAGTGCAACAAATCTATCTACGGCTTTGAATTTTTCTTCTAATAAAAGACTAGTGTAATCAGAATAAAAATGTGCACTCAAAGCGGGTGCAAATCTGAGGATTCGACCAACTGCATTGTTTCGAATTTGTAATTAGTGAAGTCTAGACTGCAAGACTATAACACAACAACATCATCTGAAGCTTTTCCAGCAGAAGCCTACAGTAATAACCAGTCAACACAGTTAGGATGTGCACATCTCTCACAAATCTTTCCTTATCTATCGAGTGAAATAAAAACATTTACATATAAATAAAGCCACAACATTATCAGAGATTTAGTAATTTTCTTCTATAAAAGGGCCTAATATATAAGAATTTTGATAAGGCTCACCTTTTTTAAAAGTGGCTGTTTTTTTTTTTTTTTAGAAAACAAAAAGAGCTCATTATAACCAGTGAAGCAGCACAGAGACTTGAGGTGACCTATTACCACTTTCTTGCTTCATTTAGCTTAGACATTGTAGACACTGCATCACAGGAGAACAGCTAGAGCGTGCCAAATCACCACTAACAGATATGAGATTGTTTTTTTCTTCCCTCTTAAAAGGAGATGAGTCATTCTTTAAATTCAAGACCAGCTTGGTGAAAAACTATTTAACTTTTTTTTTTTTGTTTTTTTTTTGCTGCATGCATGATGACCTCCAGCTAAGAAGTGAATGACCAAAAGTAATTTGCTAACCAAATGTGTTTCTGTGCAAAGCCAACTCCATTTACTTTTCCATGGAGTCTATTGTACTGTTAAATAACGCAATTTGAAAGTACTGTAGAACACAATAAAATTGGAGGATGTATGAAGACACAGGGGTCATCAAAATCTTCCTGTGCGTGTATGCTGTGACATTTTCTTGATAAAAGCGAGGATGTTCAAAGCTTCACAATGGGGCTTTTAGTCTTTCTTTGTACTCACCTACAGTAAGGCCAGGAAGATTGGACTGTCTTATTAAAGCAGTTTGAGCTACAAAATACATTATTTAACCATGTCACTGAAGCATGTCACTGAAGCATGTCACTGAAGCATTCGTTCTGATTGGTCCAAAGGATATTCTATGTCAGAATTTCTGGTAATAGGTTTAATAGTTATTTAATACACGGTTTATGTTAATGTGCTTGTTCTAATATGTTATTGCTTCTATAGTAACAATTTACAAAGCACCTTGTGTAGCTGAGATTCAGCATGAGCATATTAACACCTGTTTGTAGCATAAGTCATAACAGGAACAACTTCATTCACAAACGCTACTCAACAGAATGTCAGAATGATGAATATGTAAAAAAAAAAAAAGGTATTCAACATTTGAAATTTTTTCTATAGGTACAGGTAACGCATTTATTTGGGAACCTAGTGAGTGATAGGAATGATAGATGGTGGTAAAACAATAGCTGTGGGATTTGTATTCCCAGTTTTGCCTAACAACCCATGTTTGTGTTTGTGTGTTTCTCTGTATTTTATTCTGGGGCATCTGCTTACTATCACTGTATAAGTTATATATGTTGCTCTGTTATTTAACTAGCATGCTAATGTTTGTGAACAAAATATACAGTCTTTCAATAGAATACACTGAAACACAACACAAATACATTTACACACATCAGAAACGACCAGAGGTGAAAGTTTTGTTCTCTATTCTGTTTTGTAGTTAACTAGCTAGAGTTAGCAGGCTAGCTGTGCTTCTAGAAAGCAGACAGATGCTAGCTTTCAGAGTAGTGTGCTGTGCTATTACACCACTGAGAGGTTTTTATCTTTCATTTGACACAATTTTCACAATAATAATAATAATAATAATAATAATAATAATAATAATAATAATAATAATAATAATAACAATAATAATAATAATAATAATAATAATAATAATAATCATAATAATCATAAAAACACAAATACTTTGGCTATGTTTTAATTTCATACTGCTAAACTAAATTGTTAGTCATTACTATTTGGCTAACTCACTTAATCCACATTATGTCTTACTGCATGTAGCTTGTAATATAATTTTTCTACAAGAGAGTTCAAGTCTAAAATCTTTCACTTCATACTTTAAATATAAGAGCCTTAAAGGAACATTATATTTTATGTACCATTGCCACATTTTCAGAGCAAATTTCAGTTTGCCTCTTGCTGTAATTAGTGATTTTCATTGCTCCTCAAGATAAAGGAAGTTTTAACAATAAATCATTAAAACTGCATGTATTGCAGCACAGTGCCATTAAAACCCCTGCAGACTGCTTTAGTGTTGATATCTGCTGTGCTGTTAATTTGAAATACCCATCTGCCCTTTGCCTTCTTTAAATATTCATAAAGTGTATTTTTTCTTCTTTCAACCTTTGGCTCACATCCTGTTGAGTGATGATGTGGCCCTGCATTTGAGGAAGAGATTAATTATGTTGACATAGTTGGACTGGCATAATGAATCAGGAAATAACCAAGAATGCAAACTAGAAACTAAAGAAAATCAATTTTTACAAACAAAACATGTGAGCAGAGCCTGAACAAACCCTTTGAATTGAATGGTCAAAAGAAGTGGTGATTACAGGGCACATGTTTTTTTTATTGATTTATTTTTTATTGATATATTATTATTATTATTATTATTATTATTAATTCATTTTCTACCGCTTATCCGAACTACCTCGGGTCACCAGGCATCGAGGCAGGATACACCCTGGACGGAGTGCCAACCCATCGCAGGACACACACACACACACTCTCATTCACTCACACACTCACACACTACGGACAATTTTCCAGAGATGCCAATCAACCTACCATGCATGTCTTTGGACCGGGGGAGGAAACCAGAGTACCTGGAGGAAACCCCCGATGCACGGGGAGAACATGCAAACTGCACACACACAAGGCGGAGGTGGGAATCGAACCCCCATCCCTGAAGGTGTGAGGCGAACGTGCTAACCGCTAAGCCACCGTGCCCCAATTATTATTATTATTATTATTATTATTATTATTATTATTATTATTATTATTATTATTGTTGTTGTTGTTGTTGTTGTTGTTGTTGTTGTTGTTGTTGTTGTACTACTAATATAGGGAACCTGCTCTGGTCGTTCACTGGTTAAAACTCTGAGTTCCTGATAAGGGGTTCAAACACAAGCAATGCTAAGTTACCACTGACGGGCACTTGAGCAAAGCCCTCAACCGTCTCTCAACCAGAGGTGTAGAATCATGAATGAATCTGTACTCGACTGGCATGACTATTTAAGAAACTGCTGATCTCTGGAAATTTACACACAACAGTCACTAGAGTTTACACAAAAAGGTTTGATGGTCTGAGGAAAATAGCAAGATTGGTTTGAACTGACAGGACGAATACAGTAACTCGAATAATCACTCTTTATAGGATTGAGGTGAATGAGCTACAACAGCAAAAGACCACATCAGGTTCCACTACTGTCAGCCGAGACCAGGAATCTGACTCTATCATTGGCACAAAATCCCCAAAACCAGGTGGTTCCAGAAGACCAACTGTAAATGAGAAGTTATATGTAAAATAAGCATCAGAGTACCAAATTATCATTAAGGATATCTGTACATTGGTATGTAATCCATATTATAATGCACATATTTCACATAATTTAATTTTCTATGGGTAAATTCTCAGCATTTCCTACAGAGAATGCTATAGCTGGATGATACTGCAGGGTGATTAATGTTTTTATCATTATTTCTTTCACACATCAGCGAAACAGAACTGTGCTAGGCATTTTTTGGAAGCATCGCCCACGATATTGTATGAGAATGTCAAAGGCGAGAACTCACACTTCTTCACAACTTATCAACACCCACACACGCCCACACATGCCCACTCACACACACACACACACACACACACTCACTCACACACACACACCACAGTGTCAGCTTGAGAAGCTTGAGGACACACATATGCTGAGCCAAAAGTATGGCACTATGACGATCATCATTAATATGAAGAAAGCACATATTCCACATAACAATTACCATTATTCTTGGAAATGGAGCCCTTGTCATTTGTTGCCTAGGCAACTGCAGTCCATATATGCCCTCACATGGAAATTGCAAATTTTAATGGAGCTGCATAAGGAACCAGATGTTAAGGTCAACATAACTGATTTTGCCTAAAGAGCTGAGTACAACAACTACAACAATAATAGTAAAGATATGTATAACTAATTATTATTATTATTATTATTATTATTATTATTATTATTATTATTATTATTATTATTATTATTACTACTACTACTACTACTACTACTACTACTACTACTACTACTACTATAGACATTGCTGTTGTGGTTGTTATTATTGTTATTATAAAATCATAAAATTATTGTATTTTATATGTTTTTATTTTCATTATTGGCAAATTAGCTTGTAGCTGTTAAAATGCTTGTGTTTTGGAGGTCAATGCATTTTATTAGCATTGTTTGAGTTTTGAAAATATACCTAATGAAGCCTAATTTTCATTGTTCCTGCTTTAGAAATGAAGCACAACAGATTGTAATTGCTACTGAAATGTTACTGTACTACACCGAACCCTACAGCAAGCCCACAATCAGACTTCTTTAAGCAAGGTTTGTAAATATCTGGGCTTTGCTTCAGGAAGACATTTCATTTCGTTTAATAATTTCCAGGAGTAAATTCACTAATTTCCAGCTTGCTAATGGCTGTGTACCTAGCATTCAGGTTAGATTAGCTACACTGTCTGTCACTATGCTGGTGATTAACTACCCTGGATTACATTATCTTGCCATGTCTCATTTTGCTTATAAAGAGCTGAACCAAACAGAAGTGATGAGGTTATTTTAATCTATCAGTCTTATAGGAACAATGCAATACAATGAGGCTCTTCAGGAATCATGAAAAAAGAAGTCTGAGTGTTTTGGTGCACATTATATGTGGGCTTGAGGGAGAAAAAATCTAAGCAAAGTGTAGAATATAGGTCCTTTAAATAACTAGATGTCCTCAGCGAAGCCTTGAATATTGTTTTCAACATTTGAAAGGCAGCATACATTAACACTGTTCATTTAATATCAGGTAATTCAACTGAAGACCTGTAACATGGCATTAACATTTAGCTTTGAATAGCATCTCGCACAGGAGGCACAAGGGTTCTCGAGTTCGCCATTGTGTTGCTGATTGTGTCGTGCTGAAGATCGCGCATAAATCATGATGTTCTGTTGCGATCCGATTTTTAAATAAGAAGAGCTTATTTAAGGTCGCAGCTAAAGTTTTGGCACCTCCATATACCAGTCTGATTAGATACATTAATAAACTAAAGGGTTGCTTTAAAAAGTGTGGAACTGTGAAATGGACATTAGCCTAAAAAGGTCAGTTTGTAACAAAAATGACTGTAATGCTCCCGAGAGTAAAATCTTTTCATACTTGTTTGCATGCAATGTGAAGTGTTTATATTGTTTTGTTTTGTTTTGTTTTTCTAGAACACGACGTAAAGGATTTTCTCAGACCCCCACACATTTATTTACAAAATGAGGAAAATCATTTTAGCATTTTAAAACATTAGCTTAATATTGGGAAGCAGTAGGCCTTAAAAGCCTTAACAATGGGAAGCAATGAACAAAAACAAAATCTGTCTATCACCATATATTCTTCTTGGGTTTTTTTTTTTTTCGATTTTAGAGAACAACTCAGAAATTATTATCATTTTACAAAAGCCTCCAAATACAGAATAGATCCTCTATAGAAATATTGCAGTGTTAACCACCCAATCAACCCTTGAACAGTATTTTATTTCCCCTGTTAGTCTACTGAATTCAAGAAACTGATTTCAAACAAAGCCAGAAAGAATACCAAGAATCCTAAATCATTCCTCCGGGTGATGTAATCTTTAGATCTCATCCTGTTTTCTTCTTGTTACAGACCCACTCCTTTCACTTGCAATAATGTTTATTATTTTTGATTTGCCAAATTTTGCTGAATGAGCAGAAGTATCAGAACAGTGCCATCTACAGCATAGCACAGGAGATGCACGGTTCACATTAATTGATTAAACTGACACACTGTTGTCTTACACTAAACCTAACACTGTGGTTCTCACAATTTTTGGAGCCAGAGATCCCTTTAAATGTAAAATATCTCTCAACAAAACACACTCAGAACAGATATTTATTATAAACAGAATTCCAATATCTAAATATTAGTATTGCTATGCAAATATGTATTTATTAAAACTATATATATATATATATATATATATATATATATATATATATATATATATATATATATATATATATATATATAAGTGTATATTCTTAACTTTCCATTAAACAAAATGAATTAGGCCTTATTTAACTCTATTTAGAGAAGCACTGAGTTAACAGACACTGAGCTATTTAATCAATTATGTGAAATCATCAGTGTTTAATATCACTATGATATCACTAAATGTCACTGCTATAATTACAGCGTTCCTCCTTATTCTTCTTCGTCATTGCTTAGAGTATATTCTTTTTCATCTTAATTGCAAAAGGGAACAAATGCATCTCACTGGTTAACAACAGTCTCGGTAAAGCTCCATCCTGCTTACAGTAAACAAAGATGAAGTGAAGAGCAGCACCAAGCACACTGATGTAATATCCACATCCAGCTCATAAAAGCCCCTCTGCTACAGGGAGTTTCCCTTTAAGTCACGACTCTGTCAGTACGTGCTTCACATGGCAGGAAGTAGGGCTCAGTACAAGGATTAATTTCTCCATCATGAGGAGGAAGCAAGACAGGGTTGGCATTGTAGACTACAAATGTAAAGTGGCTGATCCAGTGGGTGGAAGACAGGAGTTTTTATTCTGATTGGGTGCAGAGAAGAAAACTGCTTCTAAACAAACAGGACAGAATGAACAGTCTGTTCAAATGATGCACTGCTTATCAAATACATTTTAAAATCTGTTAGAGAAAAACAGATTTCCTCACACCTCTGGGGTTGGGGGTATAATTCTCATTTCTGCCCTGTGTAGGAGTTTGGAGTTTGCATGTTTTCTCCTCTGCATAAGTCCAAAGATATGTGTTGTGGCCTGGTTAGCACCTCTAATCTCTCTGTGTGTGTGTGTGTGTGTGTGTGTGTGTGTGTGTGTGTGTGTGTGTGTGTGTGTGTGTGTGTGTGTGTGTGTGTGTGTGTGTGTGTGTGTCCTGCAATGGATTGCCTCACTGTCCAGAGTGTCGTCTTCCGAGTGCCCTAGGATAGGCTAAAAACTGTGAATATTGACAAAAGCTAGTTGACACACAGTGATGAACAGCACTAAGCAGCATTTCTTCATGCAGAAATACCTTGTTGATTGGTGAGGTCAGATTGTCCAGTCAGAACCAAATGGACAGGGTGTATACTGTAACTTATGTTAGTGCTCAGTAAGCAGAAAAGCTTCTTGGGACACAAAAGTCTGTGGCAGATGGGTTACAGCAGCAGAAGACTACATTGGGTGACACACCTGTCAGCCAAGAGCAAGAACCTGATGCCAAAGTAGGCAGAGACTCAATAAAAAGGAACACAACTACACAACTACCCAGTTTTTGTGGTCATTGGATATTTAAAGGTGCATGTTTTTTGTTTTTTTTATGTCCAACCTATAGAACCCCATGCTTACTAATTTTAAATGTTTTTTTTAATGTGTACATATAATGTATATGTAATAATGGCAGCGTTTTACCCTTGATCTCTGTTCATAAATGCCAAGTTGACAATAACAATCCATCCAGTCATGTCCCTGCGTGCCATAATTTATAACGATTATATGGCACGTTTGTTTTTTCCACATATAAGATGCCATGAATAATTCACTGAGTGTTACAGTAACCTTAATTGTGTTGTGTGCCTGAAGGCTTTATCAGCTTTTTTTGTTGGTTGTCATCATTTGATATTTTATTTGTTGTTATACCACTCCGTTTGCAAATTCTTGAATCTAATTGGTCAGAAGGTAATGATTAATTTTATATAACATTAAATGTACTGCTAAAAAAAGTTTGACATTGTTCATTAATCTATTCACTAGCTAACAATGTGCTAGAGTAGATAAAATGTGTACAGTAGTTGGAACTGAGGCCTGGAGTTCAATTGAATTTGATCACAAGAATGTACAAACTCTGTGACTGTAGAATCGGTTAAATGTTTTTCAGATTATTTATCTTTTAAACCAACTTATCACGATTGAAATGTGAATACATAATCATTAATATTTGAAGTAAAATATATAAATTCTACAGTTTTGTAGTATTTGAATAACCAGTAGAGAGCAGCATTGTGTTAAAGAAGTGCATCACTCTGTGTTATGTGTAATAAAATTGAATAAACGTGAACAGCTGTACAACCAAACCTGTCTACAAATTAACAATGGTTAAATATGAAAACCTTAAGTATTACTTGGCTTGTGCCACTGCAAGAATCCTTAAAGGTTCTAGAAATAACCTTACTGAGCTTTTCCATATCAGAGTGCGTTACACACGTATCCCTTTAGGATGTTAGGAACCTTTACCTATCCACAGAAGCCCTTTACCATCAAAACGTGCTTTATTGTAGTGTTACAATGTCTAGTCTTATTAGCTTGTCATACTATTTGAATCCTCCAAGGTGAGGATTTGGAATCCTCCAAGCATTAATGGTTTCTTTGAATAGTCTGTGAATAGGGTTCTTATCATTTAATCCAGTACAGGGGGTTCTGAAAGAGAGCTATGTAACTGTGAAACACTTCGCTGATTCTGCACAGAAACTTTAAGAGATTCTCTCAGCTGAACAAGCAAACCTTTAAGGGCTATTTTTTTATAAGAGCAGCTTTTCAAGAGAATTAATACTTTTCCGTCTACATTTCATTACATTTCGCCTCTCTCCACACAACCCTTTCTACCCAATTTGGTTTTATAAATCCCACCCATTAGTTAATAGTTAAGTCCTATCACTGAACATCTACAGTATATAGTTAAAAGTCTGTGCTTTCTGAGCATCCCATTCTGGATGTACTGTAATGCCATCCTTTGAGTATTGCAAGGTTTTGCTCTCTTGACTTGTGGCCATGGATGGTTGTGACGATATTGTGATTTAACATCATCCCACAGCATTAGTGCGAATGCTTTTGTGCTGCACCACTTGGAATAAATATATAAGCAAAATACAACAGACACATAACAGTAATCACTGAATGTCCCTTCAAGGTCAGCAGAATTATGTTGCGTCTCAGGCAAGAAACTACTAGCAGGCCTTCTAGGACTATGAAAGAGTTACAACATTCAGTGGCTGAAACAGAAGATAGTGTTCTTGGATCAATGTTCTCCAAAACATTCCACAAAAATGGCCTTGGGAAACTGGCAGAGATGATCTATCATTCTCAGTCCTTCATCAGAACCATATTCCTGCCTTAAAGGAACTGTAATCCAGTCTTCCATGCTAAATGTGGTGCCACAAAATATATTTATAACAAAAAAGAACTAGATTCAAATTGGAATTATAGTGGAAAATTGTAAATCTGTGTTCAACATGGCTTGGACCATGGATAATTTAATATTTTGTCCTCACAACCTTAGCCTTTGGTTTCAATTCAAACTTTTTACAGTGGTTATATGACGGTTATATAAACCATCTATTGTTCATAATAACTGCAACTGTGTCTAAAGAGATTTTAAACAATAATAATAAGTTCCATTAAGTATGAAAAGTGACACCAAGGATCCACAAGTCTATAAGATCAATTTCATCAGTTTGGTGCCAGTGTCACTTGCTAATACGCATCAAGAAAAGCATTACTAATATAAGCGTGGA
Source organism: Tachysurus fulvidraco (assembly GCF_022655615.1). Lineage (NCBI taxonomy): Eukaryota > Metazoa > Chordata > Actinopteri > Siluriformes > Bagridae > Tachysurus > Tachysurus fulvidraco. The sequence goes on from NC_062519.1 coordinate 27,121,740, forward strand.
CCCTTTCTTTCTCCATCCTCAATGATGAGGTCCAGTGATCCAAACCATGTGAGCTGTATGATTGAGCAAGTGCCTCCATCGTCGGCCCACCCACAGCCAGCACCCTGCACAAGGTCAGCATTCCATCACTGTCATGTGGATTGATGTACATCAACAGCACCCCCCTACACACACTTTCATAACAACTCACAGAGAAACAACATGTGTTTCCTTCACCCCAGAAAGCACCCAACCCACTCAGGCCATCCTTCCCACCCTCATGATCAAAGAGCCTTTGGCGAGGCAAGAGACAGATGGGAACGCAGACAAAATATTAGCTGGCATGCAATATCATACCGGAGCAAAGTCGAGGCAGGGGAATAGAGGGAAAGCTGCTGGAAGATATTGAATCCTTCAGGAACTTTCTTCAGAAAATAAATTAGCAATATGTGTACAAAAGTTTTTATGCAGCGCTCAGAGTGTAGAGTGTTGCTCAGTAGAACATAAATGATCTAGGAATTACAGGAGTCCTAGATTATTATGACTCCTAATTCACACATGTATAGCTGCAATACTGTGGTGTTATTGGAGTTGGTCTCATCTAAATATAGCTTCATGGGGGGGAAAAAAATCCATGATAAAATTACAATAAACCAACAACAACCTCTTGAAACTGAACCAAGAAATAAAAAAGATCATCTGCATCTTTAATAAATAGGTTACAGTTAGTCCAAAATGCAGCTGCCAGAGTTCTCACTAGGACAAGAAAGTATGACCATATAACCCCAATTTTATCATCTCTACACTGGCTACCTGTTAAGTTTAGAATTGACTACAAACTGCTGCTACTTACGTACAAGGCTCTTAATGGTTTAGCTCCCATGTATCTAACTAGTCTTCTAACATGTTACAATCCTTCACGCTCTCTGAGATCACAAAACTCAGGACTTTTGGTAGTTCCCAGAATATCTAAGTCTACTAAAGGTGGTAGAGCATTTTCTTATTTAGCTCCCAAACTTTGGAATAGTCTTCCTGATAGTGTTCGGGGCGCAGAAACACTTTCCCAGTTTAAATGTAGATTAAAAACTCATCTCTTTAGTCAGGCGTACACATAATACATCCCATAATATCATGCACCAGTACATCAGACCAGCACATTTTTATGAACGGCAGATATGTTAATCCCTTTCCACTGCTTCTCTCTTTGTACCCATCCCGAGGCATTCAGACATTGTACCAGCTCCCAACGTCCTCTGTGGGACGAAGCCTTTGGACGTCCACTGAGCCGAGGCCGACTCTAAGAATCCTGAGACATCTCCAGTTAGACTCTGTGGTACTCAGAAGATCAGAAGTCCTTGAACCTCACACCATACAACATTTGTTTGACTGTATATTACAATCACACCCCCAGTGTCACCCATATGAGGATGGGTTCCCCCTTGAGTCCGGTTCCTCTCAAGGTTTCTTCCTTTACCAATTTAAGGGAGTCTTTCCTTGCCACTGCTGCCTGAGTCACCTCAGACTTGCTCATAGGGGAATAAATACATACACACTGTGAACTATATACATCTAATAATAATCTAGAATTTTTATTCTGTTAATTCTTATTTCTTTTATTATTCGTTATTTCCTTTATCATTAATTATGTTTACCTTCTGCTCTAGACAATGTCTATTGTAAAAAGCGCTATACAAATAAACTTGAATTGAATTGAATCAGGGCTTCAGCATAAAGGAGCTCATCTTACACGTTTTACCTCTATGGTAAAGGATTTATATTTGCATAGATTATTTAAAAAATATATCTTTTCTGTAATGCTTATCTTAAATAGGGTTGTGACGGAGTCAGGATCCTGTCTCAGGTGGACTCAGGGACACACTGGACATGTTGCCAACTCATCGCAGCGCACAATCATAGACACGTTCACACATAACGGACAATTTAGAGATGTCATTTAGGATACAGCACGTGTCTTTGGAAACCAGTGTACCTGGAGAAAAACCCAGAAGGATGGGAGAACATGCAAACTCCCCACACACATGGCAGTGACAATGTCCAGTCCAAAAGGATATGAGGCACACTTGTTAAACACTAAGTCACCATGCCCCCCAATATGTCCTCTTCATACACAATAAAAATCCATCTTATGCTTAAAAAAAATCTGACATCTGAAGCTTTTCTTCTTTGATATGAGGAAGGCATGGTGTTATAGACAAATAATCCACAGTGGTGACGTGTGATGTACTCTGTATGCACGGTATGTACTCGGGTTTGTGTACTGATTTTGTGTATTGTCTTTTGTGTAATGTCTTGTATTGTTTGTTTGCACTGTCTTTTGTCTTGCACTGTTTGCACCTTCTACAAGACCTAAGAGGTGTTGTGGAATGCCCATGATGCACTGCATATTACTTTCTCACCAGCCACTTTTGCACTTTTACGCACAATTGCAGTTACAGCTTTACCTCTGACTCTTACACATACACTGACACTGAAGACCTCCTTCCATAAGGGCCAAATAAACATCTCCTTACAGAAACCTTGCTCGTGCTCTGGAGCGTCCACCATCGAAGTCCCTGTGTTAGTTGTTACTAAGCAATGTTTAGGTGTTAAAATAGGAGTATTAATATAAGTCCATGATTTTATATTGCAGCTGAAACTACTGTCAGAGAAAAATGAAAAATTAATCAACATCTTTTGACCAGTCAGTTTCAATAATTCAATAGCACTGTGGTATAAAAGAATTTAAAGTCTTCTGTTTCTTTGATTTAAAAACAAAAGATGAATTCTTTGCACAGGGCTGCAACCTCTTAGCTGCATCTGTAAAACATTTTTATTTATTCATTTGGCAGACAGTTTTATTCCAAGTGACTTGCAAGTGAAGCAGAATCCAATCCAAGAACAGAGCCGAAGCTTGCTATCTGGATCAACAATGGCTCTTTGACAGTCCTCACACATTCTCAGTTATCTAAAATTACTGAGCTGCTGCTATATCACAAGTGAGCTTATAAACTGTATAACATGGCTGAGTCACACTATGGCAGTGGTTCTGTTGGCAGTGAGGTCTGTTGGTCAGGCCGAATCAGGGTTTTCTGAAAGAATGGCGGTTGTGTTCACCTTTCCATAGACAATTTTTCTATTCGTCCGTTCTGATAAAAATTCATAAGGTGCTAATGCAATTATTTAAATGTTATGAATAATTTACACATTGGCTTGTGTGGCAGACAATCAGTGTAATCTAATATGTTGGTGAGTATATAAAAAATACAAAAATGTGATGTGATTTTTTTAAAACATGTTATGTAACAGATATAACAAGAAACTGTTGATATGGCAAAGCTTTCTGTAAATGTTGTCATATACACAACATTTATGGGAGGCATTATGGAGGACATTGCAGCTGCAATTTTCTCTTTTGGATTTTTCCTCAGTTTCTCTCCAATTTTTTTCTCCAGTTTTCATTTTCTCTGCGCTCCCTTATCATATGATATCTATCAACCAAAATGACATACAAAATGACATTTCTCCACTTCTTTATGAAGTATTGCTCTTACTGCATGTAAGGAATGTTACACATTTCAAGGAAAGTTCTATCTACCTTCTTCCGCATATGTGATTTGACCGATGCCCACGGCTGGCTAGCGCCTCTAAAACTCACAGGGACAAAGTATTCGGCCATCCCTCCCTCACAGAGAGCACAGCTAGTTCATTGACTGCCAGCCACATATAACTGTAGCATTGTAAGGCTTCAAACTTGCAATCTCCTGATGCTAGGGTGAACATTTTCCCGTGGTACCAATCGTTCCACAAACTGCAATTTTATTATTATTATTTTCAACTTCAAATAAAGAGAGGCTGGTGAGTGAATGACTGAAGGAATTTATAGCTTATATTGTGGGAATAGAAACAATTAAACAATTAAAAATTACACATTGTGGTTCTTTAATAATTGGAAAATGGTCAGTTTTGGAGTGATAACCACATTATGTTTTACGTCTTACATATTTAAGTCATTCATCATGGTCTGCTATATTGAGTCTACTACTTTATTCACCTTTAGTCCCACCTCTTTGCTTTAGGCATGTATGACCACATAAACCACAATAATTGATGGCGCTTGAGGTTTTAGGCATGAGGAAGCACAGCATGGTGTGGCAGTGGAAATTACTCCCAATAACTTAGAGTCACTATGAGAATGCAGCTATTAACTGGCCTGTGACATGACTTACATCTTTTTTCTATGTTCAACACAACCATAAAAACATGACCTGACAAATTCCCTCGGTCCAGATTACAATACATTCAATGTGTTTCTTAGTCACAAATGTATATTTGTTTTGACCATTTTATGACTCATGATGGTGAGTTTACAGACACTATTTCCAGATGTTATGTCCTTTATGTTGCTACACCCTCATAGGCTGCTACTTATTAAAGTTATTTTATTATGTTTGCTCAGCTTATTCACAGACAGTAAAACTGAACAGTCGAAAATTGGAAAAAGACCATGTGGTCTTCAACGGTCCTTTCTTGTGTGACATTGAAGTCAGTCTGGTCATTGTCCTCTGATCTACATCCTGTAGATCCTCTCATGCATTTGCACCATTCTGGGTAAAAGAGACTGTTGTGTGTGAAAATCACAGGAGATCAGCAGTTTATAAAATAAACATTCTGATAGAGATATTTATGCCATGATCAAGTCACAGAGATCACATTTATTCATTCTGATGTTTGATATGAACAATTAGAAATGCAATTTATTTGTAGGGGTTTGGATTTTTGCATTATGCTGCTGTCAACTGATTGGTTGATTAGATAATTTCATGAATATTCAGGTGTACTATAATATTGGATTATTTACAATACATGTATAATTACTTCAAATTTTTCTTATGATTGTCTTTTCTTTTATTGCCTATAGCCTATTGGTGTATTGTCAGATAAAGGGAGGCTGTGAGGACATAGATGTAGACACAGTAGTTTGAATGAAGTAAACAGCAAACCGTTCCAAAACGTGAGGCAAAAGTTAAAAACAGGCAATGGTCGGGAGGCCGGCAAACAGCAACAACTAGAGCCAAACAAAAACATGTGAGTCAAGGAAATAAGCAAAGTCAAAAAGCAGATAAACAGACCCCAGGAAAAAGCTTGGTAAGGTCAGGAGCAATTGATAACACTGAGCGAACATGTCACAAAGAACTGGGTGAAAGCTGTGGCTGTGTTTACTGCGTAAATGTGAACACGTATACGTACGTGATCAGAGAGAAAGTGACTGTGAGTGTTGGAGTGCAGATGTGCTGTGGGTAGTGGAGTCTGATGCGGCCAGGTTTGTAGGCTGCGGTGTGTTCTGGTAGTTGAGTTTTGCAGACATGACAAGAATCTTTCAATTCAGTGATGTTACTGTACAGTAGGTCATGATAGTATATTTTAAGCTGTAAAATAATAACTAAAATGACATTGTTTAGTCGAATAATTTTCTACTACATTGGGTGTTTACTAATGTTGAATATACTGTATATATATATATTAAATAATTTGAAGGTTTGATTGGGAAATTCTTAATAGTGTTACAATTATAATTGATTTTTTTAGAAGGACCCAGAGGAAGAGATCAGCTTCCTAGAGTATAAATGCAAGTGTAATATGAGAATCATATAGACCTAACTAAAAATGATTATAGCGTCTGGGGATCGGTCACTTATTACCGAATTCCTTATAGATGTGTTAGCAGTACATTGAGCCTAAATATTCAGATTCTGACATTTAATTTAACAAATCTGCACAAATTATTTGGTCATTCAACTGAGCAATGGAATCAGAATGCAAAACAAATGTGTTCTTAGTAACAACAAGCCAGGATAACTACACAGGATATGTGTAGTATCAGGATATGTTATTTTTTTCATCCATTCATTCACCATCCTGGTCAAGTTAAAAACAGATTCCAGGAACACTGGACGGGAGAATTAACCAAGGACCGATCCCAAGAACCTCACACTGCACTAAGCACACTGAAACACAGAGACAACTTTTTTCACCCTACACAGACAGCAGCCCCAGTACAGAAAGGGGCTAAAACCCTGGGGCAGTGAGGTGAGAATACTACAGCTTTGTTCCCAGCACTCCTGTTAATGAATGTTTCACACATATCACAGCAGTGTGATTACAATATTCCATGACAGTGCCACTTGTTTTCTTTGTTTTTGGTGCTTGGCACCAAGGCCATCCATCAAAAAGCCGTTATAGAAATAACCACGGTCACATTGTGGGTAGCTGTGTGGGCTTTGACTTGTAAAGGAGTGGAGCATCTGCTCTAGATACTATTCAAAGCACATAGATGTGGTGTGAAGAAGTTTAGGAAGCAAATTGCTGGTGACCGCAGGGGACTGGGAATATAATGACACCCAGACGCAGCAACCCGAGGCAAGCAAAATAAAGACAGCAACAACCTACAAGTGGGCAAACCATACTATATAGGTTACAGACTATATAATCCCTAATAATTCTGTCTTAAGATGAAGTACAGTGCTACAGCATTTTAACCACAAAGCTGTCAAGAGTGTTGTGAACTGTTTCACCAGGCACTCATTTAAACATTTATTGGATAAGGATGGAGCCTAAGTTAATCACATGAGAGTGAGCCTCTAGGCTGGCCCACACTTTGTCCGGTTTCAGCAGCTGAGGTGAATGTTTACACCGTGGGAGTTGCGGAATTCAGACCATGTAGCTTGAGACTAAACTCCAGACGGTTTTTCTGCATTATATTTTCGAAACCGCTTTTATCGTCGAACATACTGTTTTCATTAACTTCGGCGTGAATGAGATGAGGTGAGTGGGAGTTTTCTGCCTCATATCCGAGAAGTTACATGAACAGTGAGGTTAAAAAAAAAACACAGAAAACTATTGCCCGTCCTGTCTTACTCACTCAAAGCCAAAGTATTTATATGGAGGCGGGCCGCTATCAGTCACTCACTCCCAGCCCAAACCATTCACGTAAACGGGGGCTGCGCTTCTACCAGAACCCCCCCCCCCCTTTATCTGTGTAAATATTTGAGACGGAGTCTCATTGCTCGAAACATCTGTGTGTGAAGTGTTTGAGTTAACTTCTCATCATCATGAACTTGTTTTCAGTGCTCCACTGTGTGGTGCTCATCTCGCTGTGTGGAACTCTTGCAAAGCACCAAGCCAACGGTAAGTCTGAGAGATTTTTTTTTCAACAAAAAAGTTTCTGTCAATAATAATGTAAGCCTTCGATTCATCTATCTGATTTGTAGCAGACTCATGACTAAAATATAATAATATAAAAATATATATGTACTGAGAGACAGACAAACCGTCAGGTGCAAGGAAAAAGGTGCAAAAAACTTAACTGTGAAGATGTTCATTTGAGAAATACAGTGTGTATTTAACAACTTAAATAAGGTGACTCTGAAGCATATCAAGAATGACATAAAACAACTACAATTCATTTTTTTTATTTAAATAATATTAATAAATAAAAAAAATAAAAAAATCTTGTATAAGTTTTATTGGCTTATATTTGATGTTTACCTGTGAGGGAATTTTCTTACTATAACCTCTGTAATTATAACGTCACTGCATGATAAACCCTAGTTCTGAACAAGTACACATGCAGTTTTCTAAATAACAGAATATTAAATAATTTGTTATGAATTTAAATGCATTATTTGTAGGACATGACTTGGATATGTGTTGCAGTGTAATACTAGCAGTATGTACTGGTGTTAGTGTTAGTACTGGTACTGGCAGTTTTTTGAACGTTGTTTTGATTCTTGCATCTGTTTTACAATTTATCTACACACATCCAAAATATTTGGCAAACGCAATAAAAAAATGTTTTAAAAGACGTTTGCCAAGACCCATCAGGACTCCAGAGCAGAAGAAGAAGGCAGAGTTATTATCAGAAAGAATACGCAAAGACTGACCAAGCAATCACACAGTTCTATCAGATAGAAGTGTTGCTCAAAGGATACAAAAGATGTAGAAAGCATTTATGAAAGCGCACGTATGCACATATAAGTTATTAGAGAATATTTATGTCAAATTCAGAATGGGAAATGTAAACATCTGTCCTGATGTTTTTTACTATCTTTATCCAAACCTGTGATCATCTGTTTTACATTTTGTCATAAGGTTACGCAAATGTTAAAAAAGGGTATGTTATACATTATATCGTAATATTGCCAATGATGAATTCTCTCTCTCTCTCTCTCTCTCTCTCTCTCTCTCTCTCTCTCTCTCTCTCTCTCTCTTTCTTTTTCTCTCTATTTGTGCCTGTATACAGCGGGCATGTGCTGGCTGCAGCAAGGCCAAGAGCAGCGCTGTGACATGGTACTGATGCGCGGTGTGAGCAGGGATGAGTGCTGCGCTGGAGGCCGTCTGGACACAGCCTGGTCCAACAGCAGCCTGCCTATCAACGAGGTCAGTCTGCTGGGCTTCCTGGGCATTGTGTCCTGCAAACCGTGCAAAGGTATGTCCTAAATCTTTTCATGTAAATCCATGAAATGGTGGTATTCTTTTGAGTATGCGACCTTGCTTGCTCTGATTTCTCACATGTTGTCTAAATTTACATTTATTCAATTGGTATCCTTTTTTTTTTTAATCCAAAGTGATTTAAACATGAGAGAGAATTTAATACAGATAAATGCCTGATCATTGCAGAATTCGGTGCAAGTCAGTAGCACAGAAGTTTGTTTGAAGTGATTGTGATTAAAGAATGCAACATATTTTCTACACTTAAAGGCATCATCTAAATAAGTCCCACTTATAAGTCCCAATAAGCTTTGCAATAATAGATGAACCAGACTGCTCAAAGGGAAATTTGTTCTTCATCCAACCTAATACCATGAAGATTTTTTTTAGAAAGGCTGGAACAGTGTTTATGTGTGTCTCTGTGAGCAGTAAGTGTTTCGGAGGTCATCGTGGATCAAGGTACTCTAGTGAAGGCGGAAAGAAGAAATTGGAAAGAGGATAAGCATTTCATCCTCAGACACGCAAATCTGGGCCTGATGACTGGGTTCTTTAAACTTTGTTCCTGCTCACATTTTTAAAAAGCTTTGTATGGTTTTAAGCCAGATGTTTTGTCTAACTCTATCCAGCTGTTTGAGTACTATCCACTATTGTAAGACTTTGCCAGGTATGCAGGTTACTCAAGACATTGTAAGTAAGTAATTTCTTCACTGATTGTCAAGATAGCAAGATGGTCTGCAGTTTCATACCAGGTATAAATCTTTAGAAAATCAAGTTTTTAGATATTATGTACCTTGCTTTCAAGCCCATGCTAAAGATGGTGGTAAACAGGTGTCAAACTGCAACTGTACATGTACTGCACATGAGTTAAATAGAATGCTTTCGATACAATAAAGGTTCCTTTCTTCAGCCCTTCCCTCTCCTTTTCACTCTTTCCGAATGCTTATTGGAAAGCAGGCTTGTTTTGCCTTCCTTCCGCAGAAATGACCGAATTCCAGCTCACCGCAGAGAGAAATGGCTGCCACATGCTCATGAGGTCTGGTCCTCATAAGCCGAGAACACAATCAGTGCCATTAGATACGTCCAAAAAAAAAAAAAAAAAAGCAAAGGGGAAAAAAAAGTTGATTTTATTATCTGTTCCAGAATTCTTCCCTTCCATTCCCATAAAAGTGTATGGACTACTGGACTTTTTCTTCTATCTATTCCAGATGGCCCAGCTCATACTTTCTCTCTAACTTCATTTGTATTTTTCCTTACATTACAGTGTTAGAGGTGATCATTGGAGCATCCAATTCCTGAATGGTTGCCTAACCTAGCTGAAATCATGCCTAAAACAAAGCAGAGAAGGAATGTTGGGATTTCCAGAATAGGCATCTATATCTGGTCTTGTTGTATATGGTTTAGTGGCTCCTCACTAAAGACTATAGAGGTTTTTTGATGACCAGGCATTTCAAGACCTTGGCATGCATCAATATTCACTTTACAGAGGACATGAGTGAGATTATTAGATGTTGATGTGTTGCTACTTTGGAACATTATTCCAGCTATATGCACTGCAGTGACAGTAACTGTGCTGTGATGAGATTATAGTGATGTGATCGAGGGGATTCATTATTTTTGTTGAATGGTTTTAACAATAGACATTTAGATGAACAGACATTGACACAATGCAGCTTTTCTGGATGTGCATTTGGATGGTTAATAAGTAATCCAGCAGCAACATGAGTATGAAACCCTCTGGATAATGGGATTATAAATCATTACAATCCACAAAAAGAAAGAAGATGAATAGCAAACTATGATGTGTTGAAAGTATGAACAAATATATTGGAAATAAGGGTTTTTAGTTGAGACTTTATGATTACAGAAGCATATCAATGGCAAATATTCATGGTGTCAAGGTGGAATTATCTACAGCAGTACTACATTGTGATAGTCATGCTGACGAAGAGGTGTTTTTGAGTTCTAGATGCTTTAATATTGTAGGAAATGCTAAGGAAGGATTTGTTAAACACCTACTTTAATACCCTGTTTCTCATAGAGACATGTGAAGGAGTGAAGTGCGGCTCAGGGAAGGTGTGTAGGATGAAGGGTGGGCGTCCCCAGTGCATCTGCTCACCAGATTGTTCCAACATCTCCAGAAAGCATGCCATCTGTGGGAGTGATGGCACCACATATAAAGATGAGTGTGCCCTCCTGATGGCCCGCTGCAGAGGCCACCCTGACCTCGAAATCATGTACCAAGGAGAGTGCAAAAGTTAGTTGTTTTGAACCTTTCCCATTGGTTATGAAGTAGAGAATGAATTGAATTGTTTGAAAGAAACTAAACTAAAGACGTCTAACGTTTGTTTTCAGAGTCGTGCTCCAATGTTGTATGCCCTGGCACCCACACCTGCGTGACGGACCAGACCAACAGTGCCCACTGTGTGATGTGCCGCACTAATCAGTGCCCAATTCCCCTGCTCGATGGTCAGACCATCTGTGGCAACAATAACGTCACCTACCCAAGTGCCTGCCATTTACGTCGTGCCACCTGCTTCTTCGGCCGCTCCATAGGAGTGCGCCATTACGGCCAATGCAGGAGTAAGGACTATACACCTGTGGATTAAACACCTTCCATATACGGTAGAGCTGATCATATTGGGGGAGCAAAGATGTTTAAATCAAGGTTTTCTACATACAAAGAGTAACATTTATTTTTATTGGATAAACTAGTGGATCATAACACGAAACCAGAAAAAATGTCAGAATGTCAGAAAAAACTGACTAATGTCAGAAAAAACTTTCTAGAAGTTTCCCGAAACAAATAAACTTGGATTGTACTTAAATTCGTCATACTCTTCCACCTCTGGGTCTTCAGTCTACATCAAAAACAGCAGCTTGAGACAGAGTAGCTTGGGGTCTTCCTTTTGTGCATTGTTTTAATTCAACAATTGACATTACAGTAATAATCCGTGTTCCATTTTTTTGTTGTCTTTCAGGTGAAGAAGCTAGTGAGGAGAATTCACTCTTTTAGGGAGCTTGGCTTTGCATGAGACCAGCTTGTACTTCCGATGACAGCACAGTTTATGTGAGTGAGTTGTAACCTCCCGACAGAGTCATCCGTTCTGTTAAATGAAGCGCTAGATGCATGCAGTACATACTTCAAGAGAAATGTGCACCTCTCTTGCTCTCTGTTATGGTATTATAACATATGAAAGATTTGAAGATATAAATTTGGTCCTGACTATGTGCATATTGTAAATACATTACTGCAATTATTTATTGGAGACTGGAACGGTTTCTCCAAACGTTTGTTTTTTTATTTATATTTCCTTTTGTTTGAGCTGCATATTCCCAGATCCACTGCTTTCAAATTGATATTTATTATGTTTTCATGTACAGACCAGTTAGAGTATAATGCAGACAGTTTAATTAATTCAATGAAATGCAATGCCTTGCTATATGACTAACTCTGAAGATAAATGACATTAAAGCATTGTTTAAAATAAATGACAAAGCCCTAGATAATTTAGAGAAACGTCCCCAAATTCACTTCTTTCAGAAAGCCATGCACCAGGACAGGCGGCAACATTACACAATCTGGAGACTATTTATTACGAAAATTAAGCCAAAGAGGATTGTGTGCTGTTCGAGTTCTGCTCCCTCATGTCTGGAGGTTAAAGAGTTTACAGACATAGAACCAGAGCTTCCAGGCCTGATGCTGTGCCACTTGCACGAAGGCTACATTGGCATGAAACCTAAAATAAGCTGCCTGCTGAGCGGTGAAATTACAAGCTACAGTCTAATAGCATTGTTTTTTTTTTTGTTTGTTTGTTTGATTGTTTGTTTTTTTTAATGAGAGAGCTGGGTCAGTCCAAAAAATGTTCAGTTCATTGTACTATTTTATGGAACTGGCGTAATTGTTGTGTGAATGTGCACATTTGTGAAGTACTTGAGTGCAGTGATGCAAACCATTCATTTTTTTTTAACAGTGATATTCAGTGAATCTCCACATAAGTACTTTGGTAATCTGTTATGTTTTGAAAATAAGTGATAGGACCGTGATGTAGGCCTGCTCATTAAAAATTTTTATGAACCACAAATTTATATAACCTTGTAAATATCTTTTTCTTTTTGCAATCTTTGTGTATCTACTGTGAGATTTCTTAATGTATCGACCTATTTTTGTATTTTAAAACTGACATTTTAACTCTGATTAAAAGAGACTTCTTGATTCACTTATGTGTAATCTCTCCTCACGCTGAAAATGTAATTGTCAGTGACATTTAAGAACATTTCCAGTGACTGTTGGAAGTCTGTTTGGTGGAACGTGACTACAACCAATTTTCAGTTTTCCTACTGACAGACGCAGAAACTAAATGACAATCAAACATAACAGAGACTACTAATGAAATGCTTTCATGGCATGATCCAGTGCTGTCCATTGCTCTCAGAAACCCACAGTGCTCCAGCTGGGAGTTAATGCATCGTTTACAACTTTCAGCATCAACAAAGGCGAACCGCAGAGATTACCCCTGAGGTTTTGTCTTAAGGACTTTCAGAGCCTTAGTTCTGACCAAATGAAATCCAGTGATGTTATTCACAGCTAGTGACAGTGCAGTAAAATTCCATGACCCTTTGAGGTTCCCTGAGGGTGAGGTGGGACACCAGAAGACCACTGACTCATTTCCCTGTATGAAATAATTCACTTCTTGTTTTTTTAATTAATTTCTTTTTTTAAAAATCCCTTAGCCCAGAGAGGAAAGAGGCACTCCCGGCTGCATGCCACATCTGGTTTAACTTTGGAAGATGTTTATATTCCAATCCAAGCATCATTTTATAACGGTGGGACTAGAATTAAATGTTTGCTCAAACAGACCATAACAATTCCGTACCAAAAAAAGTTGTTTTCTGTTGTGCCTCCCTGTTGTTTTGTGGGTCTGTTGCTTTCCTCTGCAGTTCTCACGACTGCGTTAAGCTCTTTGTCTGAGTGGCACTGAAAATTTGTTGATTGAACTCAACTCCTCGTATTCAAGCATCAATACACTGAGTGAGTGTACTCACGTTCTGACGTGAACCATTGAAATTTAATAACACCACATTGGTAACATAACACTAATCTGTAAATCAGATTATACTGCGATCTAATACAATGGGTTTAAGATTTGGTCCCGCTTTATGAACCCTACGAAGAAGAGTATCTAGAATGACACGTTGTCCTCATACCATTCATTTAAAGTAAAACCATTGAGACGCCATCTTTTCTAGAAGAATCCAGTTTCCCTGAAAAAAGATCTCAAGTGCACTTCATCTTCAAGCTGTTTGAGCTTAGATATGAATAAATGATTAAAAGAAAAGAAACTTTTTTTTTTTTATTTAATTTTTTATCCGAATGGGAATTGTACTAGTGCTTTCGATTATATTCTTTCCCCATCAGTACCTAATGGTTTAAATTGCATCCTAGTCTCTAACTCTTTTCTTGAATTTTAATGCTCTAGAATATATTTAATGTGTATTTAATGACAGTTGCATTGTTTATATTATATAAGTTACTGTATATAAGTCATTCCACATACACGCTTGCAGAGACATGAAATATAATCTGAAAAATTTAATTCAAACCATAGTAAGAACTTGAGTAGATGTTAAGTAATAAATGCCAATGCAAAATAAATAAGATGTTTTATCTTAGATGCTGTCTGGTAGTAGCAACAATGTCTCAGAGGTTATATGGTTCAGATCCTCAGAACAAGGTGCTTAAAAAATGGAGACACTGGGTTCAATTGTGCTTTAAACAGCAGTCTTACACATCTCAGTCTTACATAACTCAGTTAAACCATGATATTTGCTTTAGTGCACTAGCTCAGTGGAGGTTACACCCAAGGTTATACCCAAGCCTCACCCTTTGTTCAGTGGATAATCTCACCTGGATACTGTTGACTTGTACCTAAGAACTGAGGGTGTAATCATAAAGACTGTAATGCTCACTAAAGTACACTGAAGCAAATATCATGGTTTAAAAGTAGACATAAATCCTAGAAGTCCTGTTATATGGGTATGTAGTTCTAGTCAGTGAAGTGGTACACATAAATAAATAATTAATCCCTCATATATCTGTAGATTCATCGATTCTTTAAGACTGAGATGAGATAATGCGATAATTGCACAGAATCACAGAATTCAACTGAATCACTAATAATGTTCCAGGAAAAGCAACATTATTGTATCGTGGTGTCATAAACAAATTAAACAGTATACATGGAAAAAATGACAAAAGATATTTTTTGTAAATATTCTCGCTTTTAATTGTGCTGTTTGTCATTACTGGGAAAATCCGATGATTCATATATCCGATGATTCTGATGGTCTGATGCACTTATTGCTTTTCCAGTCCATCTCTTGTGCGTCTCGGCTCATGTCCAAACTCGCTTCAAAAACATTGCTGCACTGACTATGAGTATCAAAAGCACCACAACTCATAGTTAGTATATAGATAAAGTAATGACAATGCCCTCATCCACAGGGCACGAGGGCTCACTGAACACTAGAGTATAAATGATGTAAATTATATGCTATAGTCTTCACATTCACAAGATCTCAAAACTGATGCCGTTTTGGCAGGTTGTGTGGCCCACCATCTTAAGTGTGGTTTATACTTCTGCATTTACAGGTATTTTGTGTGTTTACATCACGATGAAAAGAGGGGGATCATGAGTAGACGTGGCACACAAAGACGCAGTGACATGCTAGTAACATTTCTAGTATTTCTACTACATTTCTATATTTCTATTACATGTCTATGCTAGTAACATGCTAATAAAATTTCTAGTTGCATTTCATGTTGTGAAATGTCCACAAGACTAGTTGGTTCCTGTTTCCTCCATCCTGAACACTTTCCTGTGATGAATATTTACAGATGTTTGCAAAGCACAGACACTGAAAACTCCCTCAATCAATGTTGTTAAATAAGAATCTCCTTGTTAAGAGTCACCATATCAACAGTCAGACAACCGTTATTGATAAATAGGAACATGGTTTTATGTTTGATTCTTTTTTTTTTTGTCTATTTGTATATTTTGTCTAAAGAGTAGCTATTAGTATAAACATTTCAGTTCAATTACAACATGCACTATTGTCAAAATTCTATTAAATGTGAAGCCTCGCAATCTGCTTTTAATATTTTTATGTGGTTCACTTGTTAATAGTTTTTTGAATCTTCATAAGAGGTAAGGTCTCAGAATGGCAATCGGTTGCTTGTCTAAACAATTGTAATTGTGTTTAGCGTGAGTTTGACTGGTAAACCCTGTAGTGCAGTGCTGCTTGTTTTCAACATGCACTGAAATTCTTCTGAAACTGATTAAGGCACTAAGGGGGAAGAAGATGATGAAATGTGCCAACTCGCTCCGGTAAGCCTCGAATGACATGGAACCTCATGTACCCAATTGGCGGTTACGCCAACAGACATTCACACAGCTAAGTAAATCATTTCAGAATTTCCTTAATAAAAATGAAATTAAAGTTAAACCATTCATTATGTTGTTCTGACATGTATTTTGTCAATAAACCTACGTAACTGTAGGTCTGCTTTATCGTTACCCACTGAGACGAGTATATGCTGCCAGAAACTTTCAGTTGACAACAACATTTTGAGGTTCTAGGAGACCACCCACTCTTCCTTCTGCTTCCCTCAACTGGAGTGGCTCCAGACCTGCATGAACTAAGACAGATGTGGTTTATATGAATGACGTCATTTTTTGGATTAAAAAATGCAAACAAAATGATTTTGTTTAGTGTATTCAACTGCCATTGCAGGTTTGTTTTCTTTAAATTGACTTAAGATTCAGAGATTTGTTGTGTCAGAAACTGGAGACAACATGTTTCAGCCATCACAGTGATCACAAAGCACCTTAATAGTTACAGTTTTTAGAGTAACAAAATAGTGGCAAAATTCTTTCTTCATACAGG
This sequence comes from Tachysurus fulvidraco, assembly GCF_022655615.1. Taxonomy (NCBI): domain Eukaryota; kingdom Metazoa; phylum Chordata; class Actinopteri; order Siluriformes; family Bagridae; genus Tachysurus; species Tachysurus fulvidraco. The sequence continues at coordinate 27,138,150 of NC_062519.1, forward strand.
TCTATATGAGTTGATTCAAGTAACCTGAAATTACCACTTTAGGACACTTTATTCACCATCTGAAACACCTAAAGAGCTATCTTTTAATCTTTTAATGTTTATCACATAGTGTTAAACCAAAAAGGCTAGAAAAAAGGTTCATCTTCTAGAAGATGTTCTGGAAAACAGCCATCTAATCTACCAGAAACATTTCTCAAAATAATAAACAGTCATGTTGTCTATGAAGGAAACGGATTGAGCTTCCTTGTTCCAAAGAGAAAAACAGACTTCGGAAGTTAAGCAACCTCTAATTGTTCCAATTAAGTACCGAAAGTCGAGCTAAGATGTTATCTCCAGGCTGCTCTACTGGGACGGCCCGTCTGTGTGGTCTGCTTCCACATCGCTTACTGATTTGCTCCTTCGGTTCAATTCATTACAGATGACAAATTGTGCAGTAAACGTCAGATTTTGATTGGAATTCTGCTTTGCAGGACAGCGGATATTTGAAGGCAGATTTCCTCAAGACAAGCCACACTACTGACAGATTAAAGTCCCAATTTAGGGAATACATGTTGTTCTAGTAAAAAGGTCATTTTTCTAAAGACTCTGGATAAAATACATCCAGTCATAATACATCCAGTCGTAACTCACAAACTGAACTGTTCAACAGTTCAGCTTAATGCCTGTATTAAATTACTGACTATTTAGAAGAACTGGACTCCAATCTAAAATTATGAAAGTTCAAACGTCATGGAGGAAATACTGTTCCTGGTGATCTCATTTAGCCATATGGAGTCTATTTCCTTAGAAATCTACACATCAACAGAGCTCTCAGACCTAGAGCCCGTCTGGAGGACAGACCTCAGACCTGATATGGTCATTAGACACACATGAGTGCCACCCAAGCAGTTCAACACATCTCCTCTTATCTGTGCTATCTATGCCATGGCTGGTCTGAGGTAGCCATATTGTTTTCAATGCACTGGTCCTTGACCGAATCCATTTGACACATCTGCTCCTGTTAATATCTTCCAGCAGACGATAAGGATCTAAATCGGGCATGGCATCATGCCTCCATCACTCATAATAGCTTAAATGGAATATTTCCAGGAGCACAACACTGAGGTAGGAGGTAAACTGGGAAGGTAAACATTGTTTATACTGTAGTAATGTCAGTGAAATTCCAGCCACCCAGCAAAGGTCAATATAACAGTAAATACTCCAAACCTTGGTTCACTTAATGTGCAATTAAGTGGTATAATAGTATATATTAAGTGATATGTGGAGTTTACCTGATAACCTAATATGTGGCTTGCTATTCAATAGATTTATCCAAGATCATGGATAAGATTAAGATGGAGAAATATATATCCTATACCGTGTGGTACTTTGAATTAGCAGCTTTTTTATTTTTGGGTCTTGGAGAATGGTTATTACTTTTGACAATTGTCTACTATATTTCAAATGAAAACACTACATTTTTATGTTCATCACATATTCATCACTATATTTTCTTCTCTATAATAATATGAGCAAAACGTTTTTAGTATGAAACAGTTTTAAGGAGATTAAAGATCCTAAAACTAAAAATCTAAATAGAAGTGACAGGAAGATTGAGATCGAATCACTGCAAATACATGAAAACATCTTATAAAATAAATAAACAAAAAGTTTTATATGATTATATTTTTTACTTTGAGACAAAATCAAGAAAAGTTAATGTATTATGATATACTTGTGTACCATTAAGTATGTAGTGTACGTACTGAATTACAATTAGCTAATTGCCACACATTTGTTGGTTTCTTGATGAAAGGGGCAATAATTTCTCACGAAAAACTAAAATCATGAGGTTGATGTCTTTTTATATCATAAATATTTATTGTATATTTACCTGAAGACTTTAAGTCGATTTAAGCATTCACACTTTACTACTGAACACTATAAAATCTGTACTTTTGTTTTAAAACAAAGCTGAATCGTTGACTCGAGTAAACAGTTTTACAACTTTTACAACCTTCAGTGAATTTTGTACAGATGGTGTTATCAACGTGTGACCTGATGGAATCTACGATGATGAGATCATCTGACATTTGTAATGACGTTCCTACCAAACAGAATAATTGGCAGCACAAATAAGGTGCTCATATTTGCACCCAGAATTAACAAGCACAGATTGTTTCCTCACATGTGTGAACCAATGCTCTCAGATGGTGTTAAAACTCTCTCTGGCTCACACCCAGAATGTTTTGAAGTTTGGCCTGACGCATGACTGTAGTCAGAGTAAGTGTTTGTGATGGGAAACATTTGGTGAATCACACAAGATGGTCTAGGCCAGAATTTCTCAATCCTGGTCCTGGAGTATAATCCTGATTTTCCTTACTCTTATCTCATCACATTAATTCATCTGCTAATTAACAAGCATGAACTGTTCTTCATTGAGGTAGAGGATGGAAAACACTAAGGATGCATACTAATACTCATATTTGTCCGATATTATGTTCGTTTATTCATATTCATTAAAAAAATGACCGTGTTATAAACCTAGTGTGCAATGTTGACATGAATAGCTGGCTGTAATTCACATGTTGATTTCAAACTGTGCTCTGCAAAATATCATGAGGGGATGCTCTAGCTTTTTTCTATAATACACTTATCTCTATCCTTAACATCAATTTTTGACATGTTCTTGAATTTCAGCTATTATCGTCCATTGACAGAAAGGGATTCAGATATAATGAAAATAATGAAAAACAGACATTTCTTACAGCTGTACAGAAATGATATTTGAAGAATTCTGCAGGAAGGAGTCGGTGTTAAGTCTGTAATGAACTCGGAAATGACGCTGACCTATTAGTTCCTCAGGAGCTCTTGGTTGCACAATTCCACTCGACTACAAGCTGTTGTAGAAAGGACATTATTTACATTTACATTATTTATTGTCCAGTCTCATCTGAATGAGGATGAGGTTCTCTTCTAGGCCTGGTTCCTCTCCAGGTTTCTTCCTCATATCATCTCAGGGAGTTTTTCCTTGCTCATTAGGTAAAGATATTAGAGATAAATAGTACCTTCATTTAAAACTTTAAACTTTAACATTTTTATTCTGATTCTATACTTCTGTAAAGCTGCTCTGAGACAATGTGAACTGTTACAAATGCGATACAAACAAAGTAAACTGAATTGAATATTCTGAAATGAAACAAAACATGCTCTTTATTGCTGTTTTCTGTAAATCTTGCTTATTTACTTAAAATGCACTAGCTAATGTCTATTAAGCCAGTTAAGTAGATGAACACTCATCAGTGGGCCACTGTTTAAACCAGGCTATATAAAATGCACCATGATGATCCTAAATAATCAAAACCGATCACTAGGGCTGACAATGACATAATGGTTATGTTTTAGTATGTCCTACAAAGCTGGGGGGTTGATTCCCATCACTGCCCTTCATGCCCTGTGTATATGCAATTCTATTGGTCCACTCTGAGTCTTCCACACCTTGTGAACCTTACGCCTTCTGAACCTTACATCACCTGGTATGGACTCCAGGTTGCCCATGTAAAATAAGCAGAAGATGGGTTAGAGGAATAGATTAATATACTAATACAGCATCAATATTAGCAACTAAGACTATCTGTGTAAATATGTACCATAAAAGCTTATTTGTACTCTGTCTGGAAAAAAATAATTCTTAGAAAACACACAAAAATATGTAGGGTGTATTTTTCTGATGTTATTGCACACATGATGATGTCTGTGCTTTGGTCTTTCAGTCTGTGTCGTCACTAAAACTGCCTTTACAGATTCAGTTATTGCTTTGGCCTTATTGTGGCTATTACCTCATTATTTATTCCTAGGTGGCAACAACGAGTAATGTTTTCACTGTAATGTTTTGAATATTGAACAGTAGGAAAAATGATGCAAGCACGATGATTTGTAAAAAAGAAAAAGGAAAAAAAAAGACTTAAAATGAGTCTGAAAGCAATGCATAAGGGAAATTCTAGGCTTGCATAGCTGCTGTAACCACATGACCTGGTTCTAACCCACGAGTCTGAGCCTCTCTCCAGACACAACAGAGAACTGTGAAGCGGCTCATGTAGTGACGCATTTAGAACTGAGAATACAATAACTTTCTTCATTCTCACAGACACAGCAATCCTCCACTATCAAAGCCTCCTAATCAAAGTGTACAGGGGAGCAAAGCTGCTCCCACATCAGGCCTGAACCAATCTATAACTACCTACAATTGGCAATGCATACTTTTAGTCCATTAGCGTTTGCCACATTGCCTTGCAAGCAGTAAGTGATTAAATCCCAGGCCAAAGCTATAAGCCTGTCCTGTGTGTTGCTCCTTGATGTGTACAAATATATTGTTCGTGCCAATTATTTATTTATTTTATTTATTTATTTATTTTTATAAACATGGCATGTGAAAACTGTTTAACGTCGTAAACATCTTTCGTCTGTTTTATATTACTACTTCTGCAGGGTATTGTCCATTGTTCTGTATATATAACTAATTGGATCCTGGTACATTTTTGTTGAATTTAACAAGCCGTTAGGGTCAATTAACATCATATTCTGAAGGAGAGTGTTTATAGAGCTATTCCACAGTGGATGTCTGAAGTTCCTGATAAAATTATAACATTTTACAGAGTGTGGATCTGTTGTTTTACCTCTGCCAGTGCTTTTCTAGGTCAAAACGTTGTTTTTTTTTAAAGATATGTGAAACTGAGCTCGGGTGAGCTGACAGGAAAGATGTGATTGGCTAATGGAAAGTAAGGCAGAACCTCCTACTTGCAATCTAACATGTGTTTCTGAAGGAAGCAGAAACACAGTGTACTCTGAGTCTGGATGGATTTCTTACAAATAAGTCTCTGCAGCCTTAAATCTCCAATTCAGCAAGGGTTTACCTATGTCTCAAAAAAGTCTTCTAAATGTAACGGTTCTTAAATAGTTTACTGTAGTTTTTAACCTAATAAACAGATATTAATAAATCAGTGACACCCAACTATAATCTAGCATGGCACAGCACATTTTGGTCATTTTCCTCCTTATTGCCCTTTAAGACATCTATTACAAACAGTATATGATAATAAATGTCATATAATAAATTTTAAGGTGTCAATCCATCTCTCAGAAGGAGGGAATACAGTTAGCATAGATGTACTTGCACACATACCAGTGTAAATACAATGTGAAATGTGAACTAAACAGGTGAGAAGGAATTCCACATCAGGAAAAAGAGCATTACTAAGTGAGATGGATGTCCAGAACAAGTACTGTGTTTTCAAAGCAGTAAGCATAGGCACCCCCTTGTGGTCATGTGGTCCAATATTACAAGAATAAATGATGGGTTTATTCCAGTAGTTCCCAATTCTACTGCTCCTGTATTTGGTTATTTTTATGTTAGTAGTTTTTTAACTGATTGCATTACTCATAGAGTGTGAAGACAATTAATCAAGCAGAAAGGAGATAGGAGATATTTCAGCTCACTGTTCATTATAAGCCTGTGAAGATCACACATTTCATGTAGGATGACAGCCTTTGTTTTGTAATTGAGTCTAATCAGATGTTATCATAAAAACCCAGCTCATTATGAATCGAAGAGTTCATCAGCCAATACTTTGTTCATTCATCATCAGTACCACTTTATTTTAATCAGGGTCAAGGTGGATCTGAAGCCTATCCAATGATACGTATTACACCATTCACAAGATATCTGAATAATCTAATATGGTTAATTATGATGTATCTTTCAGCATTATGTTAAAGCAAATTAAACACAGGTCCTTAAAGTACAAACATAGAATATAGGCAGAAGTTCAAGTAGTATTTTATGTAGCGGACTCCAGACTCTTTGGTGAAGTACGTCAGCAGTTTAATAAACATAGGACAAGGAACACACACATCCTCAGGTCAACAGTCTGTCAGCTTACTCTGTTCAGCCACATTCAGAACTGAGAGAGTCTGGCGGCTGAGTCACCGATTGACGTCACTCAAACTTTAACTGCATATATTTTTCATTCTTTCCCAAAACACATTTTTTTCAGTACCATAAAAAAAAATTAGAACATATATGAGCTGGATAAGAACATGCTCCATATTCAGTTTCTTTCAAAATAAAATACATTAAACTTGCTGGAACACAACACTCTACTATAATAACCAGAACACAGCTTTCTCAAATCCCAGGACAGCCCTTGAGCCATTGTTGGGTGTTTTGGCAAGATTCTACCCTCTCAATTTCTCAGCTATAGAGTTGGCTTAAATTCTCCATCACTTTTATAGATTTGCCATATATAATAAATGTAAATGTCTGAAAATCATAAAATTACTAAACATTGGTACATGGAACACTTTCTAATAAGATTGATCAGACATTACAATGAAGGATCACATGGGAGTCTTTGGGAATGGGAATGTTTGTCCCTTTCTAAGAGTGTGAGATTAAGATTTACTTCCTGTTTCTGAAATGAATGGAGCAAAGTATACATACATGACTGGTTTATATATTGTGTTTTTTTTTTCCTTTATACAACATAATAGCAATAGGTTTTCTGGAATTTTTCTCTTGCATTGTTTTCTTTTTTTTATTCCTTTCTTTTTTTTGGCCTCATGCTGTACAGGAAACCTGAAATTTATACTAGTTGTGAGCGTGAGTGAGAGAGAGAGAGAGAGAGAGAGAGAGAGAGAGAGAGAGAGAGAGAGAGAGAGAGAGAGAGAGAGAGATAGGTCGTGTTTCCTGGAGTGATGGTTGAAAACAGTTGGATCTTGAAACTGTACCTGGTGTTTAGCAGTGCAAAGCAGTGCAAAGAGAGTGGACTGCACTCTTTAAATAACAGACAAATCAAGAACCCTTAATGTTTTTTATTTGTCCTTAAATCCCTAACACTTCTATATAGAATCCAGTTTACATCTAAGAAGTAGAAAGACTAAAGCTAAGAACCCTTAATTATACAACGCACTATAGAGTCTAAAAAGGCAGTTCGGGGATTTGACCTCACAATATTCACATTATTAGCACAGAACATTAATTACTATAGTCAACTGATTATTTGGTGGCATAATATTTTCACGATACCAAACTCTTACATAGATGACGGTATGGATGTCTTTTTTAAGGGAAAAGCTTCAATGATGATCATCCAGATATCTACAATATTTAAGAATTATTACATTACTGCCAGACTCAAAAGACTGCAAAATAAATAAGACTGTCCCCTTAAATAAACTTATTTTCAGTTAGCAGTCATTACCATTAAGACAATAAAACAAGAACAAGATAATATAGCTTGACAGGTGTGACATGTTATACAGTGCAAGCCTGTAAGGTGTAAGTGCAGAGTCAACGGGAAAAGGTGCTTAATACTGGGTTTGTCCATTGGTGCAAAGGAACCAAAAAAAAAAAAAAAGATTTTTAAAGTAATTAAAAAAATCTTTTAAAAAAGTAAACTTTAAAATTTACATTTTCCTTAATTCTGAACAAATTAATATACTATGACAAATGTGCAAACCATGAAACAAATATGGATTTATTAGGTTAATAAATTAACATGTTAATAAAAAATTACCTGTTCTCTGTTAGTATGTGCTGATAACAGACATTGCCACTAGATGGCAGCTTTTTTTTTTTAAAGCTGGGCTGGAAAATACCATTAGGCTCTCGGTTATTATCTAGCAAGGTTAGTTTTTATGACTGCTTTATAGTGGACTAGGTGGAGTTAAAAGACTTGTTAAAAATAATCTATTCACTCAGATTCACTCTCAAGAACATTCATAATTTCTTTTTAAATCCTTCCTATCCTTACAAAGAATAAAGCAGTATAATAAAGTTTGATTATCCTTATATGACGGAGTACTAAGGCATAAAGTTTGTTCATGTTCTGTATAAAGCAGTAGGTTGTGCAATAGTGGCATCAAAGTGCAGTTTGGTTTGTTTGTGCATTAAGACAAAATACAATCAGGCCATGAAGAAAGAGCCTGAAATACAGCTGAAATGGACTTTGGAGATTAATATACTACATATTATGCAGATTATACTTTAAAAAAAAACTCTTTAGGTTATGAATCTTTAGATATATAGATCTATAGCACTATATTATTATCTATATTAGTGATTGTATAAATAATTCACACCTGTTCTAGAGGTTCGGAATCAGAATCAGAAGCAGGTTTATTTATTCTTTCTACACGGTGTGCAGAAAGAAATAAAGAAAACAGATTATAAAAATTGACAAAAACGGTGACATTCCAGCTAAATATGCTTTTATGTGTAAAACAGCATTTGTTTGTGCTTTTTAAAAAATGTAGATAAAACCTTTTATTTTATTTATAAATAAAGAAAGCTGATGACGCAAGCACGTTTTTTGTGTGTATGTGTCTACGTGCGCGTTCTCGTGCACGTCAGGATCAAATAGAGGACAACGAGCGAACGGCTAGTCAGAAAGCATCGGGCGATTGAGTCGGCGCGCTTGTTTTGTACATTTGCGTCAAGTTTTATAAGTTATAGTACCGCATTTCGTTTGAGACAAAGAGCTAGCAAGCGTGAGGAGCCAACATGTTGTTGCTGTGGGCGCTTGGTGCTGTTTTGTTTAGTTTTCAGCAGGCCTTTGCGGGGACAGGTAAGAATTTTCAGCTCTAATCGCTGACCAGCCATCAGTCGATGCTACACATTAGCAGTTAGCTCTTTCGGTTGATTTTAAATGTACGTCACAACGAGCAATTTAATTTAATCGTAGATGAGTTGTGTAATGTATTAGATATTATATCGCAGTATTACTGAGCTTTAAACGTTAATGAAAGGATTTTCTCGCCAACAAAGACGTTTTATTTATGAGCTAGTTAGGTAGCTAGCCGTTTGCTAGCTAGCAACCTATTTAGCACGTTTTATTGTTTAAGTATAAGTACTACATTCATATATTTTACGCGTTCTTTTAATTATTACCGACTTTTCGACATAAATGTTAATATGTTGATTTGGATGAATATTAATCGCCTACGCATTTACTAAAGTGTCCTCTTTTACCATTTTAAAATCCCACTCCTGTAAAATCCCATTCCTGTAAGATTAGGTTGTGGTGTTTTTGTTATTGCACTCGTTGTAGCTGCCTACTTTAGGGCCGAAATATCTGTTTTTGATAAAAGCATATGGGGTAATATTTGCATACTTGACTAAACCGGTTTAGGCCAGTTTTCCAACCGCCTACATCCTATAAATCCTTACTTTCTAAGATCAGATTAAGTCAAAAACTTGTTGCTTTCATACTGTTGTCTGTATTGTTGACCATTGTTGTTAGGCAAGTTAAACGTGCTCGTTGCAGTAATCTAAGAAATCTAAGAACCTGTTGGAAAATGTACTTTTCAGTCAGGCTTCAGTCTTTAAAGGATTAAGTATAAGCTCATTAGAACTTTACAGAGCTGTGAATGGCCATGGAGCAGAAATGCATACCGGCTTGTTGCTAAACAGAAGAGGAGCAGAAAAATGCTGGTGATTAGGTCAGCCATGATCTGCTTCTGGACCTGTGTCTTACGTTTCTTTTTCTTTTAAGGATATATATATATATATATATATAATTATTTAGATCATTTATTCAGTGTTCATGTCATGACTACTTGTTTTGGCACTTGAAACAACGGCTAAGTGAATGTTTGTGTCTGTTAATCCCCTACCTAATCAGCCTTGCAATTAGAAATAGCAGCTGAGGTTAACACGAATAAACCCAGGCAGTCTGCATGCTGCTATGAACTGGAACCCAGTTTTGTTTTTGGAATCAGTCTTTTTTTCTTCTTCTTTTTTCTTCTTGTCATATTACACCCACCTTTGTGCTAGTAGAATAGCAGGTAAAAGTTGAGGTCATCTGAAGGCAGTGAGCTGAGGAGAGTTGTGCTGTAGTAGCTGTATGTCAGAATTAAAATTAGATTTTCCCTTGAGCCCTCTGTCTTCTGCTCAATGCAGCCTGGAAAATTGGGTTAACAAGAGCATGCAGGTATTTATCCAGAGCTGAATTGATTTGGTATCGTCAGCATGATGGCTGACTGACTAGTGGCTGCCATTTTGTTCAGGGGAACATTTCTCTCCGTAGAGCAGATTTATGCAACATTGTTGTACATCATAATCAGGAACATCCTGTATTTCATAACTAAGCTGTTTTAGCAGTTAACTACATTTTGTTTTGGTTCAGTCTAAGCAAAACAAAATGTGCTGTAGCATCCAAAATGGCACTTTTTACATGAAGGAAAAACATAAATCACTTTATATTTATATTAATGTTTCGGTCCACTTTTTGTACACAAACATTAGTCACTGATGTAAATTTGTTTCTCTGTAGAGATGAGTATATTTCTTAACTCAGGCTGTGTTCTGTGTGTATTTTATCAAATATTTGTTCTCCAGCCTGTAACTCACTTGCAAAAATTAATTCACTGTCACACTGTAACTGAGTTTGACATGAAAAATTATATAGAAACACAGATGCCTTATGAGTGCTCTTGTTCAACAATATTTCAACTGGTTAATAAGACAAACAGGATGAAATATATCAATCATTTACTCTGGACCAATTTTGAGAACAATTAGCATTCAACAGGAAAAAAAAGTCCATTATAGTTTTAAAACTACGTAGCCAAATGCTAATGTAAGGAAGTGAGTAAGTCATAACCTTTGGTTATTAAGGTTGTTTACTGAGGTCTGAGCTTATGCTTTTAATTTTGTAAAGGTAACCTTTAGTAACGGTCACATATTCAGCCAATTCCAGTTTAAAGGCCAAGTGATATTCAATCACGTACACCGGCTGCTTCCTAGCTTACTGGTTGGAACGTGCAGAATAATCTACTGAATACCATTCCTCTGGTTATACAGCTGAACCTTATCATTTCATCTGTGAAATGTATTGGAAAACTGTGCATAGTCTCCACAATATTGAGAGAATCTTGCAGTTTGAAGTTGCACTAGACAACACATTTTGTCAAGAACTCGTGTTCTTAGTATTGATGTTGAAGTTTGTTTATTAATTGGAGACGCATGTCCTCCCAGTAGTTCCACTGAACTAACTCCATAGGGGTTTAGACCAAGCCTACCTTTTGTGTGCAGGCTTTTTCCTAAAACAAACTGAAGCCTCCAAGAATCATCGGAAGAGTTCTGAGTTTCCGTAAAACTGAAACAATATCACCATGGTGTGACCTTTTTATTCTTGAGAAAAAACATTAGTTACAGTTTATTTTCCACCTTGTTCTGAGTTTCTCCCCACATTTTACTCCATGCCCTGGCTGTTGTCTTTGCTTTTCAAGATCTGTTTTCCATTTTAAATTTGGGCGTCATGTAGCATCTATGTTCGTGCTAGCCAGCATTTGTTCTTGCACAGTAATGCCCAAAATGTAGAAAGCATTGTTATATCTTGCATTACTTTCTTTGTTCTAACCATCTCTTCTTCTTTTGTGTTTTTGTTCTCTTGTGCCTTAAATAATACTTGTTAAACATTACCATCATTATTATTCATCATTCCATTTAATTGCTTATTTTGAAACCAAAATTGATCCTTGCCACTTAATATTGTTTATGGACAGCGGGCTTCATAAAGTCCCCCATGTCCCAGACAAAGCTGGTCGGTGACAGTGCAGTTATGCACTGTGAAGTGATAGGGAACCCCATCCCAGAGATACAGTGGTGGTTTATAGAGGGGGATGAGCCCAATGAGACGGCCTCTCAGCTCTTTGAAGGAGCTCAGCACGATCGTGTGCGCATCAACACCACCTACATCCAACATGGTGCCAGTACCCTGCTTCTCTTCAACCTCTCTTTTGACGACACTGGTGTTTACGAGTGCCGCGCTTCCAACGACCCAGACCGCAACGCCCTGAGGACACTGCCCAAAGTCAAGTGGATCCGCTCACAGGCCAATGTTATTGTGTTTGAAAGTGAGTGGTGAGGTGTAGAGGAGCAGCCCACATGTAGAGGATGTGAAGCCCTTAGATTCCAGTTCTTACCCATGTATTGCTCCTCCTGTGCCTTCCCTTCAACCACAGACTGGCCCATCGAAGTTACTGTACCCGAGTTAGCAAACTAAACATTTAAGTGTATAAAGTATAGCTACTACTGGAATTATGCTCCATTTTGTTGTGTGTGCGTGTACAAACAATGCTTAGGTGGACGGTGTTCAGGTCTCCCTACTACTCATCTTTAAACAGTACATGCTAACGATTTCATTTGAAATCCAATTATACCATTGAAGTATATGAAAAGGGCCCATAAATTATTTGCTGTTCTTTTTTAATTTATAATACTTTTTATATAACTTGCATTGTTTTAGATTATTAAAATTAATTTTATTTTTTTAAACATTACCTGAATTCCAGTCCACTTCTTGGTTGGTTGCCCCTCATCCCCCATCACCTGCATTTTTTTTTTTTTAGCATGCCACTAATATAGCTTCCATTTCTGACCTTTAGAAGGTTCGAGTTCTCCTTTTCTCCCCCCAGCCCTTTTTTTTTTTTTTACTTCTGAACATTTGACAGCTTTGTGCCTTTTGATATAAACTGAAATAATTATACAATTAAATGCAAATATTATTGTTTCTGGACCTGTATGACATTAATTTTCTTGAGCTTTATCAGATGTTAAAGAATGTGCCTTGCAGGATAGGCCATGCTTGTTAGTATTGTCCACTGATTAGTCTGGCCTATGTAATTCCCTACCAGCAGATTTATTTAAATGTCTAATTAATAAAAAAAAAAAAAACTTGTTCATCTGCAGAGCCTGTGATTGTGACTCTTCCAAAAGAGGTGAACAACCAGACCTCTGCCACACTCAGCTGTAATTTTACCAACCCTGCGTCTCCAGTCACAAGCCGCTACTGGAAAAAAAATGGCAAGACTCTTGAGAACACCAAGAAGGATGGACCAGAGCTCTACACTGAGTACACGTATGTTCTCATCCAGTATTATAGAGCTTCTGCACTATATTACACTGACCTAATATTTAATGGCTATTTCATATTACAAACTAATTAATCTTTAGAATGCCAAAACCTTTACTAGAGACTGAAGGTTTCAAGCTGTTCTATGCTTGGTAGAGATGGTGGATACTGAAGGGCTTTCTCATGCAGACAAGAGCTGACAGGGTTAAATCACTGCAGCACTGACTGTAATTCTTTCATTGGTGCTTAATAGACATAAGAATGTTGTAGCTATGGGGATGTTCTGGAGAATTGCCAAATGGAAGGCGTTTATTTTAGACAGCGGCTTATCGACCTTAATCGGAGAGAATATTGAAACTTAGACTTGTTTTGGTTTATTTTCCAACTCCGATAAACTTCTAGTCACTTCAGGCATTTAAGGATAGGATTTGGGCCCTTCTTTGGCCATACAAAATATTTATGAACCTCCTAGAACTAGAAACTTTTATTGTTTTCTCTTCTCTGTTGCAGCATTTTGAAGATTGAGACCAACTCTGGAAAATATTCGTGTGTCTTTGTGTCTGAGACACCAGCTGAAGCATTTATCGAAGTGAAAAGTGAGAGTGTTTAACTTTGTTTGGCAAGTAGGCCTCAGCAGCAGCACAGACTTTGTAGTGTAAATTGAACATTAAGTACACTTTTGAGTGCATGGTTATATGCTTTAGATTTAGAGATTGTAAAAATAATAAATTAACCAATGTTTCTTTTTTGCAGGTTCTCCTCATATTTTGGCACACAAGCACTCTGAGAACGCTAATGAGAATGACAAGGCAGTGCTGCTATGTGAGTGCCACAGCTACCCCCTGATCACTGACTGGTTTTGGGAGAAAACCGATGATTCTGGCCAGAAAACGGTATGTTAAGCTTAAAATGTGCCGAGTTGCATTGAGTCACATTTGTTTAGATGAACGCTTATGTAAACAGTGCTGCTTAAATGTTTGCAAACCCCATGAGCAGTTCAGAGTTTTCTGTTTTAACAGGTTTTCTTATTTTATCACCAGTTTTTTCTGTTAGATGGATTTTTATTAATTGAATGTGATTTTTTATTTATTTATTTATTTATTTTATATATATAAAGGGAATAGTGGGAGTTGCAAAATAAATATATGGAATTGGCGTATGTGCAAAATTAATTGAACCCCGAGCTGTATTGGCCAAGTCAAGTGGGTAAAAGATTCAGGTGAAACAAGATTGGATGCTTAATCAGTTTAGAAGACTAATCAAATAAGACATCCCTAGCAAATGGGTTGGGCAACAGTGATTAAAAAAGAAACCAACCAAATCACTTTAGTGCCAAGGTTTACCTACAAAGCCCAACAAAGCTAAGGAGATATCTGAGGACATCAGGAATAAGGGGGTGATGGCCCATCAGTTTGGGGAAGGCTATAAGACTATCGAATGATTCTAGCTTCATCCACCCACTGTGGACAAATCAACTACAAATGGAGGGCATTCAAAATGACCACCACTCTGCCAAGAAGTGGTCTCCCAAGTTCGGATCTCAATCCAATCGAAATATTGTGGCTAGACCTGAAGCCAGCCTTACGTGCCAGTTACTCGTCAAGCCTCTCTTAAGTGGTGGAGTTCTGCGAGAAGAATTGAGCAGAAATCCCTAAGCACAGATATGAGACTGGGCTGTGGTTACATATGAAATTTGGTTGATTATAATGGCTGCCTCTTAAAAAAAAAAAAAAGTGAAACAAACTACTAATTTGGGTTCACAGACTTCTGCAAAAGTCAAATTTTCAATTTGAGAGATAGCACCTGTTGAATAAATAAGGTCCATGATTTTTAGTCAAATTGGGGTTTGGATGTACATTTGATAAGGTTATTTTAATATTTTTACACAAAAACAACGATCATGTCTGGAGGCTTCATAAACCTTCAAGCAGTACTGTTTGAGTATTTTAATCAAATGTAAACTGTTGATTTCTTTGTCACTTAGTCCATCGTGAATGGTACTGGGAGGTATATAATCAAAAGCACACCATACAATTCCACACTGACCATCGAGGAACTGAATAACGAAGATGCAGCTAACTATATGTGCTCTGGAATGAATGAGCTGGGAAACGCAACCGATAAGATCCACCTACGTGTGCGTAGCCGTTTAGCTGCTCTCTGGCCATTCCTTGGTATTGTGGCTGAGGTCATCATCCTTGTCACCATTATTTTCATCTACGAGAAGCGGAGAAAGCCTGATGAGATTACCGACGGTATGTGTCAGTCACCTGGTTTATACCTGATTTTGCTTGCAGCCCACTGTGAATGTACAATGAATGTATGTGTTACTGGTGATCAAAAAAAAAAAACCTTTTAATGATGCCCGTTTTTGTTTCATCATGTTTTTTTGCATTCTTGTGTATATATTTTTGTTATATCTTGGAAAAGTACTTGCAGTGATTTAGTTGGGTCTGTGTTTTATTTACGTTGTTTATTTCTCTGTTCGCTGCTGCTTTTACGTTGTGGTAAGTGTTCAAAACTGCATGTCAGGCTGAAGTGGTTTTTTCCAGACTAGGAACAAGGAGCAGTTTTTTGAAGTCCAGATGCGCTTCTTGCTTAGAGTAGCTGCTGCTAGAAATGGTGAAAAGGGGAACAGCTCTTTCATTGGTTCTTGGGAGAAGGGGGTTTTAAAGAGAAATTTATGGTCAAATGATTTCCTCTCGGATAATGTGGTTTCAACCATGTCCAATGAAAGGGCTAAAAAAAGTCACACCTGACAAGATTTGATTATTTGGAAAAATAACATGTAACATTTCAGGGCTCAGGAGACGTTTAGCAGCATCATTGTGCATGCTCTTTGCATCATACTCTCATTGCATGGGTAACGCTGGTGAATTGAAGTCTCTCACCTCTTTTAGACAGAATTTATCTTCAAGTAAAATATGGTGGGATGACTTGTTCAGTAATATGGGCCACTGTCTGGGGTTTTGAGATTGCATGAAATATTTCCTTGGGTCAAGCTCTTCATATTTGTTTATGATGATGATGCATGAGTTAACTGCATTGTGCATGAACTATTAAGTGTTTGTTATACCACGCACACCATGGGAATAATTCTTTTAAGTTGTTGTTGGGCAGGTTGGTAATTTAATACATTTTTAAAGTGGTAGACATACACTAAACTGTGTGCTGATTTGCTGTCTTTAAATATAACACAACCATGCTTCTGATAACTTGACATTTCTAAATCTAAAACCTGACCAGATATTTTCAATTGCTTGCCAAAATCTGACAAAGTTGTGTATTGTTTTTCTCCTCGTTGGGCTTTCCGTCTGACTTCAGATGATGACTCAGGATCAGCCCCTCTGTAAGTCTTTCATTATTTTTTCACTAATAAAGTTTTAGCACACTCAATGAATTCACCAGTGACTTAAAGAGGAAACTGAGGAAGCACATTGCTAATGTTCTGTGTTTTCAGGAAGAGCAACTCCGCTGCAAACCACAAAGACAAGAATGTGCGACAAAGGAACTCCAACTGAGAGATAACTTGGTAAGTTCATTCAAAGCAAAATAGCACACACTGTTCCCTAAAGGGCTTTTTAGGATCAAACAGCAATGTTTCAAAGCACACCATGTACAAAGACTTGTATTTCACTTTCTTTGTAGGAGTCCTGATGACTACTAGTCAAGATACAAGAAAAGCATGAAGTTGCTGTGTGGCTCCTTAAGATCGAATAATCGCTTTCTGCTTGAGTGTAAAATGTCTTGAGATATTGATTTCTTTGTTTTCATTCTTTCCAGGTATTTCCTCTCTGTATTGTGCTGCCAGCAAACGTGTTTTTAAAAAGTGGGCTTTGGGTGGGTGGGGTGGGTGCATGCATGATTATTCTTGCTGTTGTAGTGAAACCCTTTTTATGTGGGAATGAACAATTGATGGATTTTTTTCTGTCTGCTTGCTCTACTGTGCCACACAACTTTAGCTTGGAAGCCAAACTATTAGCATTGTGATCAGCTACACCCTGCCTCTGAAATTAACTTGGATTCTGATTGCTCCTGTACGAATTAGAATTTTTTGTATGGATCTGCTTCAGCCAGTTTGAACCATATTTGATAATTTGATACACAAGCTATTATAATTCTACTATAAATAAACACACAAACACACACGTATGTGTCTGTTTTGCAGGCTGGGATAGCAGAGGTTCAGTGTCTTCAGCTATTCTTTATGCTTTTTAGATTTTGTTGGCAGTCATTTTTATTTTTTATGGTGCGCTGTGCTTACATTTTAGTCATGGAAATATTATATTATCTAACTATTATTGCGGCACACAACCAACCAGATGTTATTGTTGTATATCCAATTGCACTGTTAGCTAACTACAGAATGCCACTTTTCTTTGCTTAATTCCTGTTTCAGACTAATGTTTTTGTCCAAGAAACAAATTTGTTTTAAGGATAATGCTTTTTAATTAAGGGCAGTGTTTTTGTTTTGTTTTTTGTTTTGTTTTTTTGTATAAAACAGTAACAATACATCAAAGAGGACCAAGCATGAACAGTGCCATTTACTACTTGGATAATAATCTAGAATCCACTACTAATCCAGACTAAAGCTAATTTTTAGATCTATAATTATAGAAGCAAATGTGCAATTGAGTTGAAGTACAGTATTTGTCCTCCCTATAAGCAATTCTATATAAAAAATTGACTTTCATGCCATTTCTTTGAAAAGGAATATAAGAATTTGATCTGATGTAAATTATTTTGCCTGACACACATGAAATTTAAAATGTCAGCTTTACTGACTCACACACTGAATAAAGTTATTTGGTTTGACTTTAACATCAGACTGGTCTGTTGAATCTGATCAAATGCTACATTTCTAAAATATTTCTTGTGTGAAATTTGTGACCATTTTTGTAGCAGTATTTGGAAATTAGATTGTCACTGTTAAAGGAATATTACAATGAAATATATAATTACTAAAAATCTGCATAACATAGTTTCAAGGGAAAATGTATAAGAATTGCACAATAAATCTTCAGTAATGTACACAAGCAGATGAACTCAACACTGCTTTTGCATGCAGGCTACTTACATGGCTGGATTTACTAGCCTGCAAAGACAGCCCTTTGCTTGATTTTCTTCATAATTCTTAATCTAAATAAACCAGATAGTAATTCACTGCCATCTGCTTAGCACTTAATTCTAAGACCGAGTGGGAACATCTGCACAAGCATCAAGTGGTTCAGTCAGCCAGTCATGTGGCAGTAAGTTGATGCATAACTTTCAGACACAATGCTTCAGTTAATTTTCACATGAAACCTCAGAATAAGAGCAAAATATGAACTCTCATTTCACTCTCAGAATGGAGACAAAATATGAGCGCATTTTGGTGTCAGATGGGCATTTTCATGCACGTCATTGCAGTTTCCTTCAAATGTTGCTCAAAATGAACAAAAACCAGTCGGTGTGTTACAGTTCTACAGGTAAAAACCCCTTGTTGATGAGAGGTGTCATAGGAGAATGAGCAGAGTGGCAGATGGTTAGATGAAGCCTACAGTGAGATCTGCACCAGTCAGCCAGGAACAATATAAGACAACTGTTATCGCATGACTTTTTCCAATCCGTTTTTGCTGAGCCTTTGATTTATCTAGCTGCTTGAATGCTCTGCATACTGTTGTATACTTGTGTGGGCTACAACCAAAATAAGATCTGGTGTAACGATTGTCCATCTTCCATTCAAGGACACAGTAGATGGGGGTTGACTTTATCCTCTGATGTGTATTTACACAACTCCACCTTTTGTCCCTACACTAACAAAGCATAGCAAAATGAATGCTCCAAATAAATAAAAGATTGTTTAAAATAACAGGCAAATCTTTTAACTGTGATGGGCACTGATTCTTAATTGCACCTACTAGTGCTGGTACAGTGCAGTACCAGCGGTAGCTCAGAGGCTAAGATGGACATCTGAACAGAAGGTTGTAAGTTCAGATGCTAGGGTTAAACTCTGGATAAAGGCTTCTGCTAAATGTGAATCCAATAATAATAGCATTCGAGCCACATCATTCCACCACCGTAAATTCCACAACGTTTATTTATGAAGATATTTTACTGAGCACCAGGTGGCGCTTTTGACTTAGGGATGGTTTAAGTTGCTTCTCTCTGATGAACCTAGTGAGTGTGGCTCAGCTTATTTTAGCAGGCCATCTTCTTTTAACCAAATAAATAACATTGTGAAACTAAATGATTAAAAATAAATAAATAAACGTCCTGATTGAATATTGTGATTTATATTATGTTACAGTTTATTACTATTAGATATACTGTTTTAATTAGGCTATTGTTTATTTATATACGTATCATGTAGGGTATTATTAGTAACATCACTTTGATTTAGAAATATGTTCTAGAAATTTATATAATTAATAAAACTATAATTGTTGTTGATGATAATTAGGATGATTTTTGCTGCTGTTGTTGTTAAACTAGCACCAGTTGCGCTCTCTTTCTCTCTCAATCTCTCTCTCTCAAATTTTCTCTCATAATCTAAAATAAATATATATTCAGAGGAGCATATTCAAGGCAGCGCACGCGTGCCACTGTAGCCATAGCAACGCGCCGCGCGCGCGGTCTCTCCGCCACAATTGGTGTCGTCGGGAAGAAGTAAAGCCGCGCCGCCGCGTCTCCGCCTTCACACTCTGATCTCCGCCCGGTGGAAGAGCCGTTTTACCGCCATGGACGAAGCGGAGGAGGGTGACGAGGACCGCGGACGTGAGCGGCTTCCGAGGCTCGAAAGTGGAGTCTTAGCTGACCCTTCCAGGGTCAGGTGTTTAACGCCAGGAGGGGGAGCGGCACCGAGCCAGACTTCTAACAGCGGCGGCGGACCGAACGAGCTCCGTGCGTCGCGGGAAACGGACCGCGCGCCTGTCTCTCTGTGCCAGGGCGACGCGTGCGGCTTCGGCTTTGGATTCAGTTTCACGAGCAACGACGACGACACGAGGACCTCAGCCACTAGTGTTGATGTGGAGCAAGAAGACGGATGCGAGGAAGAGGAGGAGGAGGTGGAGGAGGAGGACGTCGGCATGAGACGCGCCGTGAACGGAGATTGCAGGAGAGACACGAGCTCGCCTTCACTCCTCTCCAAACACGAGAAGCAGACAGGTGGCTCGGTCACACCCGAGGAGAGAAGAGTGGGTAGCGCATGTCCTTCTGCCACCATGGACGGCTCGATAACGCCCGTCGGCTCTGGAGCTGCTGAGATGGAGAAGAAGGACTCACGGGTGGCGTTTTCGAGCTCGAATCCCGCGCCGACCGCAGCTCTATCCAAGACTGAGGACGGGCAGATGACCACGGAGGACGGAGAAATCAGGGACAGTCAGACCTACATGCAACGGCAGTTCAGCTCTATGTTACAACCCGGAGTGAATAAATTCTCCCTGCGCATGTTCGGCAGCCAGAAGGCGGTGGAGAAAGAGCAAGAGAGGGTCAAATCTGCTGGGAACTGGATCATCCACCCGTACAGTGATTTCAGGTATTTTCAGTGTCAACATGATGTCTGCATGCATTTATATTTACTAAGAAATATATAGATTACTTGGTTATGCGCCTCTGTTTACTGCAACATAACTTTAAAAGTAGTTTTTTTTTTTTTTGCAAATACCTTCTTTGGAAATTCACTATCGTGGCAAAAACTATGCGTTTGTTTACATGAGTTAAACTTTTTTAATCCGACCCACAACCATAATTGCGCTAGATGCAAGTATGAACAAGATGCACCACACAAAATCATTGATGATCGCAAGCGGTAAAAGTTGTGCCTGTATGCATGAATACATCCCTGCCCTGTTTTTGTGTCTTGTGAATATATCAGTGTGTTTCTGATTCGATGTCTTGGCGCATCTCTCATTGCAAAAAATCCTGGTGCTTGGGTTATTCATTTCTCCTTTGGATATGTGGTAACGCGAGCTTTGGAGGGAGTCACGTTTAAGTTAGACGTACGCGTGGCATTTTAGTTTTCCTCTTTTTTTTTTTTTTTTTTAGTTTTCTTTTTTTTTTTAATAACAGTATTGTCTGAAATTCAAATGCCAATATATATACTATTAACATAATCTCAATACTTTAATATCCTACAAGAAAATATCACCTGTTTCTACATTTAGGCTGAAATGGTATATATATATATATATATATATATATATATATATATATATATATATATATATATATATATATATATACCATTTCAGCCTAAATGTAGAAACAGGTGATATTTTCTTGTAGGATATATATATATATATATATATATATATATATATATATATATATATATATATATATATATATATATATATATATACACCATTTCAGCCTAAATGTAGAAACAGGTGATATTTTCTTGTAGGATATTAAAGTATTGAGATTGTATATATATATATATATATATATATATATATATATATATATATATATATATATATATATATATATATATATACACCATTTCAGCCTAAATGTAGAAACAGGTGATATTTTATATATATGTGTGTGTGTGTGTGACAGCGAAGATTTCGACAGGGATGGGCTAGTGGTATTCACTGGCATACTAAACAGTCTCTGAAAATAGTACGCCACCTACGGTAACTATGGAAACCTGGGATGGTGGTGTATTTTGACATAGTATTTAACGTGCGGTTTGGGACGCAGCCCATGTCTGATTTAGTAAGTGATCGTTAATTAAAGTATGATTACGGTGCGTGTAAAGGGACTATTTCAGAACCAAGGACAGCGCCTTCACCGCCATCGCTCATCAATATGAAATAAATTCCTATTTAGAAAGGATGGTCCTGTGTTGGTGTCCACATCGCCTCACCTTTACTGTACATGTCCTTGTGACGACCTTGGTCAGGAAGAAGATTTATAGAGACCATATGTGAGATATATGAAGGCAATATAACATTAAAATTGACACAATAAATAAAATAAAACATGACACGTTACACATCTAACTCAACATGCATATGCTCATTTGTTCCATTTGGTGATTAATGTGTTACATATTTCAAACTGAATGTGCTTTCCCAGAATATTTCAAAATACTAAAACCCTGATTGTGAAACTTTGATGTTAATTGTTTACAGTGTAATAATCTAAATTTCAGCAATACTTTAATAATGTTTTTATTTAAATAGCAGTTATTACAAGTTAAAATTTTTAAAGATTAATTCAACACCAAGCTGAAACAATGTTCAGCTCCTTTTCTTCAACCCCCTTACATTCTTCTTAAAGCATTGTAGTAATTACAATCAGTCTTACCTTTTGCATTATTTAGCGATTCAAGTGAAAATTCACAGAAAACCTGTAAAACACAGAACAAGTGTAAAACTTTATGAGGTCCGAAGTCTTTACTGGAGTAAAAGCAATTCATAAGGCATACATACAGTGAATGTGGTTGGTTAGGAGGAAGGAGAAGGCTGCACAGCGTTTTCATTCTGTAAAATCACAAACCGCTCCTTTGGAGATCGGCCTGCATCACCTTCAGAAAACCAATTCCCACTTGGATCATGCGAAAGCTGAGATTTACACAAACAAGATACAACATACATACAGGATGATCGGCAGCACACAATAAAGCTATTAGGGATTGATTGGAGGAGTTATATGAACGTTTTATCCTCATGACATTGGCATTGCAAAGACAAATTTTGCAGCAATCAATAACAATGAATTTAATGTGCTGTTCTAAGCCTGCTCTCTGATTGTATGAAAAGAACTAAACAGTTTATGGGCTTTATTGGTTTGTCCCAGTTTTATGAGCTATTTAGAGAGTGTAAAGCTTATTCCCCTTATGTGCACATTAGGTGAGATATTTAATATGTTAAAAAAAAGTGATTGTTAATATTTCATTGCAAATCATTTAAATGCAAAGTATGCTATCATTACGGCACTAGGTGTACGACTTCTGGAAACAGTGTCTCTCTGTATGTGTTCTTTACATCCATTCAACTCACATTTTTTTTTATAACATTTCATGTGCAGAATAATTGCCACAGCATGAAGTGCATGGATGCAGTGCATGAGTAAAAAGGATATATTTAAGAAGTGATAAGGTCTGTATCCTGCGAGTCAGTCTGCTCCTTCCTGGTATGCTGTTATAAATAAACCTGTAATTTGAGTCACTCATTGATTCGTCATTTCAGTGAGTCTGCTCAATGAGCTTCAACTTTCAGCTTCAGCGTTTTGACATTGGAATCATTTTGTTATAATTTGTTTACACATTTTGTTTTTGCTGTTTCTACTCTTTGGTACATCTGAAGATCATGAGTGCAAAAGGCGATGCTATTCCAAACACAACCGGTTTTCAGCTATGTACTTGACTTCTTCCTGCAATTTTCAAGTAATTATAAAACCACCCGTCTCAGTTCCACACAGACCCGTGTTTCTCTCTTTGTCCTCTGTAGGTTCTACTGGGACTTCACAATGCTGATGTTTATGGTGGGCAACCTAATCATTATTCCAGTTGGCATCACCTTTTTCAAAGAAGAGACCACCACCCCCTGGATTATCTTCAACGTGGTCTCAGACACTTTCTTCCTCATGGACCTGGTGCTCAACTTCCGCACGGGCATTGTCTTTGAGGAAAACACAGAGATCATCCTGGACCCTAAAAAGATCAAGCAAAAGTACTTGAGGACTTGGTTTGTAGTGGACTTCATCTCATCTATCCCTGTGGATTATATTTTTCTCATTGTGGAGAAAGGCATGGACTCTGAGGTTTACAAGACAGCGAGGGCACTGCGGATTGTGCGCTTCACCAAAATCCTTAGTCTGTTGCGGCTTCTGAGACTTTCTAGACTTATCCGTTACATCCATCAGTGGGAGGAGGTAAGAGAAATTCTGAGAAAACTGGAAGTGTCTAAAGCAGTGAGAAGATTTTCACAGTTCATTTGTAAATGCAGTTCATATCAGTTTAATCTTTAACATGGGTTACTATCTGGATAATTTTGCATGTCCTTTACATGTCTGTGTAGGTTTCTCGGGTTAATCTCACCACCTCTTTCCCCCCAAAAACAAGCCAGTAGGTGTATTGGCTACTTTAAACTTCCCCAATGTGTGAATGGACTAGTATTTCATCCAGGATGTATTCCTACCTTATACCCAGTGATAAACCCTGACTAAGATAAAACGTTTACTGAAATGAAAATGTCATGAGCAGGTAGACACACATTTGGAACATTTGGAAGTCCCAGATGATGTTTAGTCAGTGCATGAATTTGAAATGTGTAGATAATGAGGCAAACCATTTTGTAGTAGTAGTAGGTATTTTGCACTGTTCCTAATTGCTATAATTTATTTGCTTTTTGAGTTTTAGAAAATTATTACTTAAATTCATTAATTAAGAACTAATAAAACTACAAGCAAATGACATTTTTATCAGTCCTTTCAGTAGGACATTCCCTTAAAAATGTATGAAAAATATCAAATGAAGATACATAGTCAGTACAATGACTGAGAGGTTCACATGGTTCACTCTTTCAGACAAAAAAAAACTGAAGTGTCGTGAGTGTATTACCCATAATGTTGTGCAAGTATGACATGGTGGTGAGCAGCAGGATTATTGAGTATCTCCATGCTCTCTGTGAGGCCCAGCTGAGTGTGGTGATTTATATAAAGTATTATCACACACTAACTACTTCTTAGACAGCAAGCTATTTAATCTACTGCTTCATGCAAACAAACTATAAATGTCCTCCTCTTTTTTAGTAACTCTTTGTACACTCTGTAGGATTAAAAAATAATCTGGGACTAGCATTTAGGGAAGGGTGTTTGTTTGCCTTGTTTGCTTCTCTTCAACTAGCCAGAGCTAATCGAGTGGGTCTGTGGGTGAAGATGATCAGTAAGCAGGATAGAAGTCACTTTAGTTTATGTGTTTTCATAATCCCTGCCAGAGTTTAGGTTTGGAGAAATGAATACAAAATCAAGCAAACTCTTGCAATCTTTTAAAATTAGAACAGATTTACCGCAGGTTTGGGTTTGCCGAGTGTGTGACATCAGTACAATGTGCATACACCTAAAGCCCACTTTGAGTCACATCCTTCCAACATCCATCCATCCATCCATCCATCCATCCATCCATCCATCCATCCATCCATCCATCCATCCATCCATCCATCCATCCATCCATCCATCCATCCATCCATTTTCTGCCGCTTATCCGGGACCGGCTTGCGGGGGCAGCAGTCTAAGCAGGGATGCCCAGACTTCCCTGTCCCCAGACACTTCCTCCAGCTCTTCCGGGGGAATACAGAGGCGTTCCCAGGCCAGCCAAAAGACATAGTCCCTCCAGCGTGTCCTAGGTCTTCCCCGGGGCCTCCTCCCGGTTGGACATGCCCGGAACACCTCCTCAGGAAGGAGTCCAGGAGGCATCCGAAACAGATGCCCGAGCCACCTCAGCTGATTCCTCTCGATGTGGAGGAGCAGCGGCTCTACTCTGAGCTCCTCACCCTATCTCTAAGGGAGCACCCAGCCACCCCACGGAGGAAACTCATTTCGGCACCTTCCAACATAAATACAGATATTTAAAAGTTTTGAAGAATTCTTTGCTTGCATTTTCACCAAGTTTTGTGTTTGCATCACAAAAAAATCAACAAAATCATCATAGAGGATCTGAATTGGAGAAAAGCAGGGCATTGATGTAAACTATTGAGTAATGCTAATTTGTAAAGTGGGTTAAGATTACAAAACATAAAGCTTTTTTAAAAAAAAAAAAAAACGTACTTATCATAAACCCGAACCAAAGAGAAGTTTGTTCTTTCTTTTCGAAGTTTATTATTAGACTCACCATAAATGCAATTTCTGATAGTATGTACTGAATATTTGGACTGTAATTAATTAATTTCGCAATGACAAACACAGTATTAATGTAGCTCTCCAGCTGTGTTCAGCTTCCCTGTGAGCAACTGTGCACTGAAAGGTGAGTTGCTCAACTTTATGTTAAAAAAAACCCCAGAAGGCTTTAGCCCTTATGTATTAGTATCTAAAAACACACCTTTATTTTGGGTATTAAACTTGCCTGAAATGTCCTGCATATTCAATCCTACTTATTAGCATTAATTTTGATTCAAGCTAGGTATATTCTTGTTAAAACCCTGTCCTTATTTTTCTAGCTTGCATCACCCAAGAGCTGGTCCAGTTTCTTATGAATGCACTAAAGCAGTTAGGATTCCTCCATTTCACAAGTCTGCTTCTATGCCATGCCTAAAAACTCAAGACTGAAGTATTAGGCATACTTTCCATATATTTAGATACAGAAAATTAGAACCAAATTAAGTTCACTTCTCTACTGTCCTCTCTGGGACAGAGAGCATCCTGCTGTTTCTGTCCTTGAGCTGCTCGTTTTTAGGCTACGCCACATAAGTATTGTTCATCTATTTCACAGAAACATCCAACGAGGGTGACCGCAGTGAACAAAATGGCCGAACGGCACATTGCTCTTCCTTTATCTATTAACTAAATCCAAATCTGTCAATCATCCAAGTGCTAACTGCATGAGAGTAAAGAAAGGCATTTGTCTCATTCATGAGCCCTTACTGTACCTCCTGCCACTGCAGAAAGTTTTACAGAGCTGCTGTGGTGGAAAATTCAGTCTTTTGTACCCTATTTGCTTTACATATCAAGAGAAACCATAGTGCTAGTCTCAAATGAGCAAGAAAGGTCATGTGCTAATGCCCTCAGGGCTTTTTTGATAGGCATGTCCCCTTTAGAAGCAGACAATCATTTTGCTTGCAGTTACAAAAGTAATGTTTAATAAGCTCTGAAATGGGAGGTGCTTTAGGAATAAATGCATAGTAAAATGCACATCTTTGGTTAACCGACTATGTCTGACTATTTTCTGTTATTAATAGTTAGGATTGGGATCATTTTAAATAGATATGTGTTTTTTGTGTGACGATGCAGAATGACCAAACTTATTGGAAAGGTCTAGGAACCTAATAGCTTTCTGTATAATCGGTCAGTGGGTTTTGCTTGAAATCTGTAGACCTGTTATACCTTTAACCCAAAAACATCTGGTATATAAAGGCACATGGTTATACCTTTAACCATCAAAACCTATAAAAGCTAAAGAAATAAAATACAACAGAAATGAACAAAATAGTTTTTTCCCATGATGACCGTTCAGCCAGAAAGTGCGCAATTATCATTTGTAGCTCTCTGCAGCTGCAGTAACGTAAATTGCCCTGCCACTTATTTTCTATTTTGTTAAACACCCTCTGTGGAGAGGATTTTTGATCAGTAATTGCATTCAACAGTCTGCACTTCTATAATATCTGATGTGACGTGACGTGACATACGGCTAAGTATGGTGACCCATACTCATAATTCGTTCTCTGCATTTAACCCATCCAAAGTGTACACAGTGAACACACACACACCGTGAACACACACCCGGAGCAGTGGGCAGCCATTTATGTTGCGGTGCCCGGGAAGCAGTTGGGGGGTTCGGTGCCTTGCTCTGTCGTGGCATTGCCGGCCCGAGACTCGAACCCACAACCTTAGGGTTAGGAGTCAAACTCTCTAACCATTAGGCCACAACTTCCCCCTGGAGTATTGTAAGCTCAGGTAGGTAATCAGGCTTTATGGGTCAATTGAATTAAGACAAAACCTTCATTTGTCATATATAATTGATATCACAGTTTAATTATTTAATATCTATATCCTGGGATTTTAGGTGTTTGTGGTTATGATACAACACTCCTGGAGCAGAGCGGGTTAAGGGCCTTGCTTAAGGGCCCAATAGTGGCAGCTTGGTAGTGCTGGGCCTTAAGCCCCTGACCAGTAACCCAGAGCCGTCACCACTGAGACACTGCTGCTGTATATATTGAATAATTAGTTAGCCTCAAAGATTGAATACATGTTTACAAAAACATCTTAAAGCACCAAAGATGATTGTAGTAAATATTAGACAATAATACAGTTATGTAAAGGATCTGATTGTGCTGACTCAGTCTTAAGTGTTTTTCTAATTCCAGTGGCAGCCTGTCATGAGCATTCATTTCTAACTTAATTATGTACCCCACCTGGTACCCTGGCCTCTCTCTACTCCGCTTTGTTTAAGACTTCTCTCTACTCGGCTTTTTTCCCTTGTTGGCTCACTATTGGGCTGTCAGAGATTTCCTTTCAGTCCAGAGGACAGTGATTGTGATCTGCAGGTGCTATCTTTGACACCGAGCTGTTATAGATGTTCATGGTCAATGTTTCTATGGCTCATTAATCCCGAGAATGGTTTCTGTGGCTGTTCAGGAGGCCAGAAGGGATTTATCAGAGTTATCAGACTGATTAGGCCTTTAGGAAGCTCTGAAGAAATGCTGTTAATGATGGAATGTATACGTGCTGTAGGGGAATGCCTTTATGAATACAGAAAATCACTGTGTTACTTTGCTGCTGTAATTGTGAGAACATTCAAAACTTAAGTCAGGTTATTAGCTGATGTTATAAAGAGAGTTTGCTTAACAAGGCTCCTCATTAGTGTGACTCAATCTTTAAACTCACACAAGACAAAATCACGGGTTTGACCCAGAGATAGTAGGCTTACTAGTATCTATCTATCTATCTATCTATCTATCTATCTATCTATCTATCTATCTATCTATCTATCTATCTATCTATCTATCTATCTATCTATCTATCTATCTATCTATCTGCAAATGAATTTCTCTCTGCGCTCTCACAATATCCCCATCAGATCTTTCACATGACCTATGACCTTGCGAGTGCCGTCATGAGGATCATCAACCTGATTGGGATGATGCTGCTGCTGTGTCACTGGGACGGATGCCTGCAGTTTCTGGTGCCCATGCTGCAGGATTTTCCATCTGACTGCTGGGTTTCCCTCAACAAGATGGTGGTATGTTTGGATCCTAAATCAATTTCTCTCATGTCTGAATAATTGATATTGTTTTTATTTGCTTGGATGAGTTGATGTGGGAATAAGGTTTTAATAATGTACCATGCAAGGTTTCCCATCATGGCTACAAAAGCACTTGCACTTAAAATTATGTGAGAAACATTTAAATTCACACTTACTGTCATTATACCAGCACAGTTTGCATGTTGTGTCATTTGTATTTTGACAACACGGTATACATTTAGATTCTAGGTTTAGTTTCACAACATTTTTTTTGAATAAATGAATTATAGAGTATCAGATGTATCAGTCACACAGACTAAAAAAATATAAGCCCAAGTCAGCGGATTAGTGGATTCCTGCCATCACCATCATCCTCTTCTACTGCAGGACATACACCCAAAATGCTGGTATGTGTCAGGCCTATCAATATAATTGTACAATATAAAAGTATTACTGACATGCTGCATAAAGCTTTAAGATCAAATAATCTCATGTGGGTGCCAAAAACCCTTGTACTGATGTCCTTCTTCTATTCTTTGAAAAACAGGGAGGCTTATCAAGCTATCAAGGTTCTCAGAGGGCAAACACTAACATGTGCTTCTTCCAAGACAAATCATTAGGCTGATGCTGTACTTGGGAACCTAGAAAATAATATTTTGAGACATTTTTAGAGCTAGTGCAATATGGAGTGTTTATCATTGTTACCCAATAGCAGCACTTCAGTTCAGACGTTGATATGTCTGAATGAGCGATGGAGTTCCGCTATAATTCTGTTGATGGTTCATTATTCAGCTTTTCTTTAGTTGTATTGGAAAGGACATGCACTTCTGTCTGAGTTGAATTACAGGCACTCAAGGATGGTTTATGATTCCTCTCCACACCCACACTTAGATTAGTCACTATCTTCTGACAGATGAAAATAAGTTGAAACTCAGTCAGAGAAAACTCAAAGTACAACTAACCTCAAAGCTGCTGTCACATTGTGAGACGCTGTGTGTGTTAAAGTTTCCTTGTGTATTCTGCTTGTTATGCTTGTGCACTGAAATTCAGAACAGCTGCTGATGCCCACCTGCTGATCTGGGGACACTGGAGGAGAATTTTATTTGGCATAAAAAAAAATCCTGTAATTTCCATAATAATAGGGAAAACATGTCAATCCATCTTTCTGTCACTCAGTAAAAAAAAAATCATTTCAGAGATTTGTCAACTGGTGGGCCATAATCTGGATGCATTTCAGCAGACTGAACCCAGAAAATACTATAGCAGAACTGATCAATGTGTGAAGAAATATAATGTAGATGTAGTTTAATAATTCTAATTTTCTAAATATAAACCATTTTGGCTTCTGCAGCAGATCCCCTGTTGACACTGCTGACCTTCATGGATTTTCTGTCTCCTTTTTAACCTCTGTGGACTGATTAGTGAAGCATCAATATGTTTTTTTAAACAAACAAACAAACAAATAAATACAAACAAACAAACAAACAAACAAACAAACAAACAAATAAATAAATAGAAACAAGTGAATCCATATACCACATAACACACTTAGGAAAATGCTATCTTCTCTCTGTCATATCAGTTTTACGAAGAGTTGACTTGCATCCATTCATGAAGAATCCATGGAAAGTTTGTTATAACTTCTAATTAAAATGAATGTTTAAGTAACTGTCACTAACTATATGGATTGAATTTTTAACTAGCAGGATAATAGAGATCTAACTGACTTGTTGCTTCAGTGGATTTGTTGCCTTAATTATAGTGCAATAATGTCAGCAGTAGATAAACAATGAGTTCTTTTAATACAGTCTAATCTAGTACTTTTGCTATAATGCTATGCATATTGCTATACATTGTAAAACTGTAAAATTCTTAATAGAAATTCTATAAAAGTGTGAAATGAATATTTGACTAAATGTCAAATTTCTAAGCATTGTTCCTTGGTCTTTAAATTCTTTTTGTAACAAAACCTTCACCAAATGTACTGCTTTCATTTGTTTTATAATACAGCCATGTTAGTCTTTGGCAGCACTTCAATCAGCTAGCAATCAGCAACAGCAGCTCTGTGGAAGAGAACTGCTTCAAACAAATGACTCAGTGTCGAATGATCTCTCTGATGAATCAGTGCCACTCCACCATTTCTTACTTCAAGTCCCTGGATGTTCTTAGGTTCTTTAAGTTACAGGATTGCACGTGTTTGTTCACATTAACATACGAGATTGCTATTGCCCTAAAAATGACAAGGGGCTGAGTGGTGTTCTGGTTTAATTGTGTTAATAGGTGACCTGCAAAAAAGTACAGTACAGATGTAGATGTAGAATCTATGTATGTATATTTTGTATGCGCTAACTCATTACAAAATAAAGATTATTTAGTGTCTATATTATTTTTATCATGCTTATTGGGTTCAACCTTGAATTATGACTCATACACCATCTGAAAGCCTTTATAAATTTAACTGACCAATTGTTCATAAATCTTGGACATTCTGATTAATCTGAATGATCTGAATCAGGCCAAATTGGATGGACTAATTCAAAGTATCATCTTTAAAAAGTGATTTTTCTGAAAGAATGGCTCGATGTTTGAAACAATGGTGAAATGCCAGCCTTGATTTGTAAGTGGCTCTTAGTCATGTTTACTGAAAGCAAAGTATCAGACTCCAAGTAATAAAATCTGGCTTGTGAAAGAACATGTCTAAAACTATTACTCCCAAGTTTACACCCAAGCATCTCCCACCTACTGTCCTTGGCAGGTAAATATAAAAGTAGACAAAAATTACAATATTCACCTTAAAATCACAAATGATCATTTTTATATTTGGCATTTTGTTCCCTCTACTGAGCAATGACGCATATTACACACTCAACACACACAGTACGCACAGTTGTGCAGACAGACATAAAGATCGAATACAAGTGGTTTTGCTCATTAAATGTTTGAATACATGAAAACACATAATGTAAATGTAAATAATTCTGACATTAACCAAATTGGACAGAGGTCATAACTGTACTAGTAAGCTAATCATATTAGAATTTCATTTAATCTGAAATAAATAATATCCAGATGGTTCGGATATAATTCCTGCAGGACCTTATTTCCAGCCAGACAGGTCAATGCAAGCATTTCATCCTCTTTGATCCATCTGTACTGTGTGATCTGTGACCCGGCTTTCTATAATCCCTGCTCAGAATCCACGATAAAGCATCTAGTATCAGAAAGAGCCATGTGTCTCTAATATATGATGTCATATTGATTGAATGCTCTGCAGACATGAGTACAATCTAACATGTTCCATGAAAGAAACGCCATTCTGTAAAGTGTATCGGTGAAGATTTGAACAGCAGATTTTAAGTCTTGCTTCAGCTAAGGTGCAGCCAGTCTCTGGAACTGTATAGAAGCGATGAACAACATTTTTTTTTTTAGATATTCCCTCTAATTTGATGATGGTGAAAGAGTTTAAAAAGTAATTTTTGTTAGGTTGAGACATGGTGACTGAAGGCCATCGCTTATTATCACATTATTTTTATCACATCACATTTATTCAGAGTTAGTGGAGTCAGAGATCCTCTCAGGATCAAAATGTTTCATCATAGGATAAAGGGGATCAGCCAGAAGAACTATGTATGTTAGGGGAATACAAATAATTATTCAAAATGAACAAATAATGTACTCTATATAGATACAAATAAAGATTTGAATAGAAGTTGAATGGAATGAATGGTTCACAGAGCTTCTGGTTGAGACTGGAAATGTGTATCAGGTCTGAGAATCTATGTGTGTGGGAGGTGTTTACATTCATACGGATGAAGGAGCGTGTAAGAAGTCGGATATCAAGCTTGTGGAGCAAAAAAAAAAGGCCACAATCGTTAACATGAACATAGAGTTTTCATTCATTCATCCTTATTAAACACCTTGATTTGGTTTCAGTGGATTAAATTAGTTTAAACTTTCTTATGGTTTAGGCAACCCCCAATTTAAATTCAGGCTTTTATACAATAAGGATAAAGAGATGAATATGTGAAGCACTAAACTGATACAATAATGGCACCACATTACACTCCTAATGTACAGTACCGTTTTCTGACAACGTAGCAGTTCATCATTTGGTCCCTTTCAAAAGCAGCTGCTTGCTCAGCTCCAGAACTCACAATCCAGTAAGCAAAAAACTAAAATCACCACAGAAGAGCCCTCATGCATTACATCTAATTAGGCCCCTTTATTTATTCAATTACCATGCAGTGCCTTGCTGAGCCACCACAACATGAGAGACACATGGACAGTACTTGTTTTGTTCGTTCTTTCAGTCTCATGAATAGACTTTCAACACTTTTACTATACGATGTAACAAACTTTGATGATGTAACAGCTACATCAGTAATAGTGGAGGATACACTAGCCATTCAAATAACAGCTTAGATTTTTGACATGCTTTGAATATCAGCTCATATTCCACTGGCCAGAATTTCTGCTAATGCTTCATTTAGCCTGAAGCTAAGTTTGTACATCCTGCTAACTCTTCCAGGAAGCATCCAGTTTAAACCACTTATTCCGTGTTAGAAGAAAATGGTAGTAGATGAAAACATGGGACACGTTTCAAATACAAAATAGGTAATTAAAAAAATGGGGGGAAAAGGTGAATGTCTTTAAGGGAAAGGAGCGCACTCATGTAAGCTGACAAAACGCAGGCATTAGCATGTTATTGTCCCTGCGCTTCCCTGAGGCTTTTTTTTTTAGCTGTTTACAGAAGAACAACACTGTGCACTGTGGCCTTGTGGCAAACTGATCGATGTCTCCTGCATGACTTCGTGAAACAGTATCAATATAATTGATCTGGTGTAGGGACGAAGTGAATGGATCTTAACTGTGAGATCAGTTACAGAATGTGAACAAACAAACGAGGCTTCACGTAAATTAGTTCAGGTTTGTTTGCACATGGCCGGTGAACCTCACAGACACTTCACTGTCCAGGCAGTATTTAGATTCGGATGTTCTGTTTATTCTTGGATCCCCAGGAAAACACACACACACACACACACACACACACACACACACACACACACACACACACACACACACACAAGCACACACACACACACACACACACACACACACACACACACACACACACACACACACACACACACACACACACACACACACACACACACACACACAAGCACACACACACACACACACACACACACACACACACACACACACACACACACACACACACACACACACACACCATGTTCTCTGGAAAGATTGCAGGGAGTTTTGAATTGGTTTGGTTTCACACTGAATAATTAAAAGAGCAAATTAATCAAACAAACAAAAAAATGGAAAACGTGAAGAAAACGTCACCAAGTGAATGTACAAATCTGATATATCATCTGAGCATTGTGAACATGGAGTTGGTGCTAAATATGTGATTAAACAATTATAAAACAACTGGTTTAAAATGTTTGTGTATTGCATCAAGGTTTTTTTTCCATCTCTCAAAATATATCTTGAACACATCATATTTCTTCAGTGCTACACCTCTGTCATTCAGCCCAGTTTGTGGCTGAGTATATCAGCTACAATTTTCAGTTGAATGCTGCACACTGCCTATAATATATACTATGTATGATTCAACTCTTTCAGTGTCAATTCAATCACTTTGCAGGTTCGATTACAAGCAGAACAAAGCTATGCTGACAAGTTGTTTTTGTCTGTAGCCAAAAGCGTGATTGCTGGGTTTCATCTGGCTTAGGAACCAAACCACACAGGAAAACATGATTAGATACAAAACACCTAAATGATTCATTTGTGAAAACGCTTTCCATCGGGCAGCCATCTAGATTATGCGGCCAGGATTGGAGAGTCTGTCTCGAATGATTGTCTTTGCATTACTGGACCTCATAAGTGGACTCTCTGCATTCAGTGGAGGGTGGATATGCTCCTTCTATTAGAGCTTGAATGAGTGAAATTCTGTACTGTTCAGCATTTTTAGAGCGGTAAAAGGATCATAGCTATTTGTAGGCTACTTAACAAGAGGATGGAGTAGTGATCAAGCGGTTGTTTTAGATAAAAGTGCAAACTTTAGATCCAGATTTCAGGAGTCACATTATTTGAGGAAAATAACATTGTCACAGCTTTTCTATAGTATGAGGACAAAATGGCTTAAAAATAGACATTATTTTACATTTAAATGTCACGAATAGATCATCATAACTAAATAAACTGTTATTGAATTCAACTGCAGCATGCCATATTTATTAATGCTACACCACTACTAATGAGTTTAACTCAGTTATGATGTCCTATTGTCCTATGATTTTGTATTAGCTCATATAAAATGTGTTCATCCTGCCTGTATACCATACACATGAAAGTTACAGGCATTCATCCTTAAATATAACTAGCGCAAGATTTTTTATTAAAAGAAATTGAGGTGGTCAACTTGATTTCATGATTTTTCCAGGGTCTTTGAAGGCTCTTATTTGTAAAGGCTCTAAGCAGAACCCAGCAATCACCCAAAGACCATTTTTCTGAAGTTTGAATATCTCAGCCTTTTTTTCCATCGTTCTTCAGCATTCCCAGCTCAGACTTTCTCCTCATTTAAAGACATTTCCACTCTCTTTATAGTGTTCTCCTGCCACTAGCCAACCTGCTACCTCATTCAAACTAAATGCAAATGCAGAATTTTGTAGAATCCATTATGTCAGATCTAGAGAAGATACAGCTGGGTAATGGAGACCATAACAGATTCATGAAGCAATACGTCTCATGCAGATAAAAGAGTAAGAGCACTTGAGAGAGGTGCAGGCCAGGGCATAAGACTGGTTACAAAGACAAATAGTGCTGGTTGTCTTTTTAAGGCTAAAAAGGAGAACATAGATCAGATCCACAGAGGCCGATTTATAGCAAACAAGCTGCACAGAGATGGATAAGTTAGATAAATGTCTAATGGGACCACTTTAATAACCACTTTATTTATTTGTTCTCTGTGCAGAATGACTCATGGAGCGAGCTGTACTCCTTTGCTCTGTTCAAGGCCATGAGCCATATGCTGTGTATTGGCTATGGACGCCAGGCCCCAGAGAGCATGTCTGATATCTGGCTCACCATGCTGAGCATGATTGTGGGAGCCACCTGTTACGCCATGTTCATCGGCCATGCCACTGCTCTCATCCAGTCACTGGACTCATCACGCCGCCAGTACCAGGAAAAGGTACGTAACCGCCTTCCTTGCACAACACACAGCTGCAGGCGACTGTTTTATGTGTCATCTATTGTTTGATCTTGGCAGATCAAAATCAGCAGTTATTGCCTGTTTAGTGAGATCGGGTGTGCTCCAATTGACCACTGATGCAATACAGGACTCTGGGTATCTCGATCTGGCATCCCTGCTGTCTGATCCACCCACCGAAATAACTGGTAGCTCTTTGATTCTCATAGTGGCATCTGGTGGTTTGTTTACTGCAGTGTCCCTGCTTTGCAGCTCATCTCCTCATGTCACCATCCATTTGGCATCCTATCAGATCTCAGTGTGGTTTGTTTTGATCCTCCACTTTTCCAAACCTGGAATTTTTTTCCTCTCTCCTCTTTTAATAAACAGAGAATTGATGTTTTCTGTATCACATCGTGACCTAAAAGAGAAACACATAAACACACACCATTTCCGAGTGAGTCGAAGAAATAATATAAAAGGAGTGTTTGGATATTTATGGAAAGTTCTTCTGGTCAGAACTGAATTTCTATCAAAGACAATGACAGTGATGAAGACAATATATAAAACAGACACTAGGTTCTTCTATTGCTTTACTACCGATGGTTATAGGGCATGCATGTACAGAAAATATTCAGAGAAAGCTGGTGTATTTCCATTAGCCTCTGCATTAGATTCAGGCAGGATTTAGCTCAGAAAATACTGAAGATTAGTGCTGTGGTTATGTCTAACCTTCTAGGATGTGCAGCTGTTTGGGAGATTAATGGAAGTGCTGTATACACAGATCATTCCGATTAAGTAGTAAGGACTTGTTTGAATTGAAAGACATGATACAATCTCTCAGTGTGTCTCTAAAGTGGAAAGGTATGTATGTATAGTGTTAACAAACCAGGTGGGAATGAGAAAAATTTGAAATCATTTTCACATAAGAAAAAGTAATATTCAAGCAATTTAAGATTTCCAGACATATGTACTGTAAGTAATATAAGAGAATTCTGAATATTATTCATGCATTCAGTCATTCCTTTCCTACCGCTTATCCGAACTTCTCGGGTCATGGGGAGCCTGTGCCTATCTCAGGTGTCATCAGGCATCAAGGCAGGATACACCCTGTACGAAGTGCCAACCCATCGCAGGGCACACACACACTCTCATTCACTCACACATTCACACACTACGGACAATTTTCCAGAGATGCCAATCAACCTACCATGCATGTCTTTAGACCGGGGGAGGAAACCGGAGTACCCGGAGGAAACCCCCGAGGCACGGGGAGAACATGCAAACTCTGCACACACAAGGCGGAGGCGGGAATCGAACCCCCAGCCCTGGAGGTGACCTTGCCCCCTCATATTGAATATTAATATATTCTAAATAATATTGAAGAATTCTGTATTGTTTTGTAGGGTTTGTGCTGGATAAGTGATCTGTGTTTAAATCACACAGTTGTGTCTGTTTTCATGATGTACCAGAAAAGCTTTTGTTGTAGAGTTTGTGGCTGTGCAAGTAACATGTATAAAGGCTATGTCTATGTATACAGGCATCGTATAAAGTTCAGCAACCTGAGCTCAGGATCAAACAAAAGACCTGTGAGGCAGCAACACTACATGATGCACTCTAAATTGCAATTATTTTTTATTGTTAGTATGGCTTTTATCTGCACCACTCTTAACCACAATATCATGAGAGTACACTTCCCAGAAATCCAACTGGAGTGATGTTTTGATAACATCTGAAATCACATTGTGACATAGCAAGGCAAAGATTGTCATCAGATCTCCCCATAAGCAGCAGACATTCCTCTTTATTAATCATTATTCTGCACAGCCAGAGAGCTCACAGCCGGAGAGCTGTCTCAATCACGGACAGTTATGGCAACACAGTCATGGAACACACTTAAGGACCTGACAAAAAACATTCTTTGAACAAGATAACATGTATATATGGGAAATATATCAGATTTATTTCCACTGCACAGAGCAAGCAGATGTTGGATGGTGCTGGAATTAATTTTAGCGTTGATGGTTATGAAAGCTCTACAGTGGCCCATAATGCACAACACATCAACCAACCAAAAATGGAGCAGTAAAACCAAAAACATACTGTAACACCAGCTTTGGGAACACAGCAATATTAACTGAAGAACAGAAGGAGGAAGCCCTTATTGTACATTACATTGCTGATTGGCAGCATGTGGTGATCATCAGTTGCACTTGGTTGATAATTCTTAGGAGATGGCTTGCTGAGCCAAAGTGCCATGACCTGTACATCACAGCTTGGAGTGTTTGTGTGTGTCAGTATGTTCTACAATCTCACACACATACATGCATGTACAACTTCGTATGCACTCACGCATACAAACAGATATAAATAGCTATGTCCTATCTATAACCTGAAGTGGCCTGAAGGTGCTAGTTTCCACTTCACCACTGTGTGTGTGTGTGTGTGTGTGTGTGTGTGTGTGTGTGTGTGTGTGTGTGTGTGTGTGTGTGTGTGTGTGTGTGTGTGTGTGTGTGATTATGAGAGTTCCTCTGTAGTCCCTGTTTTCATATTTATGATCAGAATGTCCCTTGTTGCCCAATCAGTCCTTCACTATCTTGTACAGCGTGTTTCCCTGATTCCCAGTAGTACAGGAGTACAACACTTAATGTTATGTAACATCATTAATCTCTCCTCAGTCTGTTCTCTTCACAATGCTTATAAGCAAACATGTCTAGAAGGTAACTCAGCTTGCCTCAGATCTATTTATTTTTACCTTTAACATTTACATTAACCGTATTTGGCAGATAAACTTATCCAGAACGACTTACATTTATCTCATTTATACAAATGAGCACTTGATGGTTAAGGGCCTTGCTCAAGGGACCAACAGTGGCAGCTTGGCAGTGCTGAAATTTAACTCATAATCTTCTAGTCAGTAGTCCAACATCTTAACCACTTAGCTACCACTGCCCTTTTAATTCACTATATATCAAATGTTTATACACATCACGTTGACTGTCTCTTTAAACACCATGGAAAAAGCCAGCATTTCAGCCCCAGGTTCCAATTCTTTATGCAAATTTGTCACAAAGTACAACATGAATAAAAAAATGTAATCTTCAGAAATCTGTAACAGACGGTAGGTTAATGTGTTTGTTAGACATGCTGTTACAGAAAATGAGTGTGTTCTTCCGTACTGAGTGTGCAGCAATGCAGCACAGGTTTTTAGTTCAACTGAAACCCATGAAATTTTACATTTCTAGATTAGTATTTAAACTAAAGTGTATATGTGTACACTAAAGTGGCATAGCAGCAGTGTTACTCTGAGATTTTAATCTGAGATCAGAATTTTCTAACACTGCCAGAATGTTGCTGATTGTCTTTGGATGCATGGTAAAAAAAATTGGCCATTGGGAAGCAAAAAAACATATGAATTGTAAGAAAAGATTAAAAGGCTGTTATGTACGAAAGAATACTCCAGGACTGGCATTAAAATGGCAGAGTGAAATTTGCAGATGTTCACCACCTTTTGGAGGATTTTCTTCTGCTCTAGATGAAATGACCATTTAACTGTGTAGAAGAAAAATGGTGAGGCTTTTAATTAAAAGATCTGTGAAGCATGGTGATGGCAGCATCGTGTTGTGGTGGTACTTTTCCTGGACATTTTAGAAAATAGATGTTATCATGAGGCTGGAGGTTTATCTAGAAATTCTCTTGCAAATCCTTACCACATCATGCAGAAAGATACATCTCAATTCAAACTGGGATTTCCAGAAGGACAATGGTCTTAAGCAACAAAAAAGTAAAAGACAACAACGTGAAAGTATGGATAGACATTATAAAGTCCCAACCTGTATCCCATAGATCTTTTGCTGTTATTGGAAAACAATCTGCTTCACATTGTCCTGCATCAATGTTCTGCAACTGCATCTTCTATTATTTTCAGCAAACCGCAAGTGTTTTATTTCTTACTTTATTACTTTTTAACCACTAATAAGACTTAACAAGCTGAGTTTAGATGCTAATGATTCTCAGAGTCTAAACAAATTTTATCTGTAGAAGTGTAAAATTCTATAAATAAATTCATACATACATAAATAAAACATATTAATAAGAAAAAAGTAAAATCACTGTGAACAAAATGTAAACAAAATGCTACAAGGTCTTAATCTGAATGATCAAGAGCTGTTATTGGATGGAATGGACCTCGATTGGTTTCTGATTGTTTGTCCAGACAAAAGGATCTTTAAAACATTTTTCATATACTTTTTCCCCTTCCTGTTTGTAATTGGCCCATGACTCATGGTGTAACTGCTGAACTGCTAATACATTTTAGCGATTCGGCTGATCTTTCAGATAAAATCCTCCTTTCGATATATAGTGAAATTAATTATCATTCAGCTAATTGCAATGGCCATAAAAGATCACAGAATACAGAAAAAGCATGTGCACCTCATTATACATCCAGAATAACAGAGAATATTACAGAATGACACAGCACCATGTACTGCTTTGAGACAATGCCCATTGTTAAAAGCGCTATACGAATAAAATTGAACTGAATTTAATGCTAAATTGCAGAACAATGACAAACTATCGTTACATTCATCCATCCATCATTCCTTCCGATAGTCAGCCTTATATCTCATTAACATGGTGTAAAATTAATTTAGCTCATAACACTGCATGCTCTGATATGCAAGCAGTTTCAGTGCTATGATACAGCTGTAGGGCCAAGGCAGATGGATTTACTGTAAAGATGTTTTGCTGGAAAGATAAAGCAGGTAATCTGTAACATGTCTATAATAATTGCAGCGTGTAAGCGTTTAGCCTATTGCATAATAAGCAGCACAGCACAGTACAGCACTCGCAGAAGGCTGGTGTGAAGACGTTCATAGTAAGAACAATTGCATAGTAAGAACAGTCAGGGCTAAGAGGCAAATTATATGGTGCAGAACTGAAGCTTATATTTGCCATGGACAGGAAAAATACTCATTTCTTATTCAGTGACAGGCCTGTTGGATTGTAACCATGACAACAAACCTAAATAATGTTATTACTAGGGTCCATATTATATTACACTAGTGATTTCAATATCAACACATCTAACTAACAGTGAAATGAATAAATAACTGTCACAGTAGACTGCTAGTATAGCTGTAACTGGTACAGTAAGCGGGAGTTCATTCTTTAATAAGAATACGAATGAAGAGGCAGTTGTTTGAGTCAAACAGGCAAAAAGGTCAGGCAATTGTGCAAACACTCTATAATAAGCAAAACCTGGATCAGAAACTGAGAAGGAGAAAAAGGTCATAGAAGCTAAACTCCACTGAAATACTCAGAATAGTAAATCCAACTGAAATAACTAAAGCTCACAGTGAGCAGAGCGTTGAGATTAAATTCCATTGGATTGGTTGCATTGGAGTTCAGTTTAGTTAGAAGGAATTGGATTAGATTGTGGAGCTCATTGTGGCAATAACATGGATTTAAGATTTATTTGGAGAATACAACATTTTGAATAAAATTGTGCAACTCAATCCTAGATGGGTTTTTCATAAAAGAATAAGTTTACTTCACCTACATTTAGCTAAAAAATCTTCCTTCCTTCCTTCCTTCCTTCCTTCCTTCCTTCATTCATTCCTTTTTTGTATTATTTATGCTTTCATTTCCCTTCCTTCCTTCCTTCCTTCCTTCCTTTTTTCCTTTTCCTTCCTTCCTTCCTTCCTTCCTTCCTTCCTTCCTTCCTTCCTTCCTTCCGTCCTTCATTTTTTCCTTTTCCTTCCTTCCTTCCTTCCTTCCTTCCTTCCTTCCTTCCTTCCTTCCTTCCTTCCTTCCTTCCTTAATACTTGTCTTCCTTTCCTTTCCTTCCTTCCTTCCTTCCTTCCTTCCTTCCTTCCTTCCTTCCTTCCTTCCTTCCTTCCTTTCATTTTCTTTCTTTTCCTTCCTTCCTTCCTTCCTTCCTTCCTTCCTTCCTTCCTTCCTTCCTTCCTTCCTTCCTTACTTCCTTCCTTCCTTCCTTCCTTCCTTCCTTCCTTCCTTCCTTCCTTCCTTCCTTCCTTCCTTTTTTCCTTTTCCTTCCTTCCTTCCTTCCTTCCTTCCTTCCTTCCTTCCTTCCTTCCTTCCTTCCTTCCTTCCTTCCTTCCTTCCTTCCTTCCTTCCTTCCTTCCTTCCTTCCTTCCTTCCTTCCTTCCTCTTTGTTTCTTCGTTCCTTCCTTCCTTTATTCCTTTCTTCATTCCTTCCTTCCTTTCACTGGAGAGAAGAGGAGAGATGAGAAGATTAGGGAGGAGGTGATGTACTTCTATGAAGGTGATACAAGAGAAACAGATGCTGATCTGATTGCTAGTGACAAACAGTAAATTACAGACACTTTGTCGGCTTGATGAAAAACTTGTCTGTGCTTGAAGATTGGTTGTAACTGCTATAGACTGTCTCATTTCATTAGCCAGTGCTTAACCCTCATTTGACATTTTTATGTTGTATAAAAGCTTCTAACTTTTTTGTGTGTTTTCTGAGTTCAGCTGTGGGATTAGCAGGCGTGCAGAGCTAAAGGACAAGTGGATAAGAGGAAGGGCATTTTGGAAGCCTTTTGGCTTATTTCACTCTTATCCCACTGTAATGAATTGAGATTTAATTAGATTAGGATTGTATGCGGATTACTGAAATAAAAGGTTTTGTGAAATTGTTTTGTAATTAGGGATTTCCAGCATTTCACCTCTTGAATACAATAAAAAAAAAAGGAAGTGAACTTCTATTAGAAGTGAATGTTATTCCCAGTATTGTCTTCCGTTTTACACTGAAACGCAAACACTGTTCAAATACTAGCCGTAAAGTAGCATTCGTGTCAAAGTGGAGAAAGGCATAAAAACTTCATTTCTTTTGTGACTTTTCTTTCTTTCATTCTTTGTTGTGTCAATCATACTGCAGGGATTTCTGCACTCTTAATCAATCCTTTCTTCCTCTCAACCCTCCCATACTTCGGTTCTTCTTCCTTCCTTCCTTCCTTCCTTCCTTCCTTCCTTCCTTCCTTCCTTCCTTCTTTCCTTCCTTCCTTCTTTTCACTAGCATCTATCAAAAACTGATTAAAGAAAAATAAAATCAGATAAAAATGAAAAAACACAGAAAGCATATTTGGTCTACATATTTGCTTCAACTTAAAATAGACGGTTTTGCTTTGCCTGGAGAAAGAAGGAGTGCAGCTTTTGCAAGAAGACAGGTTCATCAATCTGAATCTTCTCTTCACTGGAGACTGTTACAGAGCTGTTGCCAGGCTTGAAAGACCACCTTTCACCTCTGTGTGTGCGAGTGCCACAGTTATGCGTGACAGATCGAAGCTTATTAATGCTCTCACTCAAAGCATCTTTCAGATACCTGGAGAAAAAACCCTGCACCATGCCACAGTTTTACAGGGGTTTTGGCACCAAAAGAAAAAAATGAGTAGCCTACCTGTTCATTTGTGGTTGAAGAGCTCAGGGTTCACAAAACAGGGTTGTTGAGGTTGTTCATGTACTTATGTGATTGAACAAAAAAACTAACATTCGGTTGCCTATCTAATATATTATGTTTAATTGCATTTTACAGTACATCAGCAGTTTATCATGATAGCAACAGAAATAGAAGAGCACTGTTTCACTGGTGCCTCACTACTGTCACAATCTCACATGCTCCTGAGTCTATCACATCCACCATAAATAACCCAGTCTGATGTCTCCTAACATAGTAACAAAGCCCAAACAGGAAAGCCATGCTGTCTTTCTAATTATGCAGCCTTATCTGTATGTAAGGATCATCACCAGCTCGGCTGTTGCTCAAGTAAATAAATGAGATGGATGGAAAATGGGAGATTGAAATGAACAAGCTGTTGCTTTGACACACATAACTGAACGCGTCTGTCTTTTATTGTTCTGTTCTCTTCAGTACAAACAAGTGGAGCAGTACATGTCCTTCCACAAACTTCCTGCTGATTTCCGGCAGAAGATACACGATTACTATGAACACAGATACCAAGGCAAGATGTTTGACGAAGAGAGTATTTTAGAGGAGCTAAATGAACCACTGAGAGAGGTGAGTCCTTCATTAATCAAAATAAACGAATTAGGGAGTTTAATAACCACAAATTAC
Source organism: Tachysurus fulvidraco (assembly GCF_022655615.1). Taxonomy (NCBI): domain Eukaryota; kingdom Metazoa; phylum Chordata; class Actinopteri; order Siluriformes; family Bagridae; genus Tachysurus; species Tachysurus fulvidraco. The sequence goes on from NC_062519.1 coordinate 27,182,252, forward strand.
ATCTTTAAACTAATGTTTGTCTCAGGCAGTACATTTTGTTCAGTGATGACATTCGTTTCCAGGAAATTGTCAATTTCAACTGCCGCAAGCTGGTGGCTTCCATGCCACTTTTCGCAAACGCTGATCCCAACTTTGTGACGGCCATGTTGACCAAACTCAGATTTGAGGTCTTCCAGCCAGGAGATTACATCATTCGTGAGGGGACCATCGGCAAGAAGATGTATTTCATCCAGCATGGGGTCGTGAGTGTTCTTACCAAAGGCAGCATAGGCATGAAGCTCTCTGATGGCTCTTACTTTGGAGGTAAAGACCACACACTGCAGGCCAAGACTTAATGTACATCATATTATGGAAGTAATGTACTTTTGATTGAAGTGAAATTGAACTAAAATACAGTTGGGTGTCAAAGTAAAGGGGAAAAAATCCTGACACGACGTTGTGGTTTCATTGCAAAGACTATTAGCTTCTGATGTGTTCAGTGATTAGTTTGATGAATATAAAATGATGTAAATCATATGCTGTGGTTTTCAGTCACCAGCCCTTAACACAAGTGAACACTTAATGGTAATTGTGATGTGTTGTGAAATTAGACAGTGATGTACACCACCATCATCATGAAACCACTAACTGAGGTAATACAGAACAGTGCTCATGTGTCCAGCGCACTTCCTGAGACTTGACAGAAGGTCTGCCAATGAGCATTAAAGCTGCACTACAGCTTGCATCAGAACAACACCTTACTAACACACTTTATATTGGGTTTAAATAATTTGCCACTTATCTATACCTATAGAATATTTGATTTACTTTTATACAGATAATTATTTGTTTGCATGTGGAATACTCATTAGTGGTTGATTTAATGTCATTGCAAAGATGAGAGCTACAGATATGGTGACAGGTAAAAGAAACATGCTAAGATTCAGAAAAAAACTCCTGTTCACTGTGAAATTTTTTGTCTATTTATGTGACCCCATTTTCTGCAAGCATCTGATCGCACTGACTGATGATGTAAGCAGAATGTAGTCACTTTGTTTAATCACAGGTCTTTTGTTAGAGAATCTTGGCATGGTCTGTTATACAACTAAGATTTTATTGCACTTTCATTTTTTTATGAGATGTTATCTCATTCCATCAAAATAAACTTTTTAAAAAAATCAGCTGTAATCACACACTGTAATCTTCCAAATGATTGCTTTAACCCTTAAATAACTACACATATTCCACACTATTTAATTGCTTCGTGTCCACTTCCATAGTTTTAGAAACTTTCAAACATATCATCATGAATATTTTATATAGTTATATTTGAATGTACCGTAATTGCTTTGGCCAACTTTAAAAAAAAACAACAACAACAATATTGAAGTCTATTTGATGAAAAATCTACTTACATTGTTCAGCCATTACATATCTTAGCCTCTATTCCACATCTTTGGCTAGAATTTCACTTGAGCTGGGAATGTGCCAGGAAATAGGAGAACCAACGGAAGCCAAGGTTTTAAAAAACAAGTGCAATTAATTACATCTAATTAGCAGTGCCAGACAATAATGACAGAGTACTTTGTAATGTCAACCTTGAAGATTCCCTACCTAAAAAAAGTGCATTAGTTAGCCAAGTATGAAAGAGCAGAGTATGATTTTAACAAGATGACAACTCATGTGCCCTAGTTTCTCTTTAACTACATTGAAATAATTATTTTATATTTTCTTTATATTATTTTGTTTAAAACCAGAATGGTAAGAAACTTATGTAACAGTGGGTGACTATGGCATGAATTCTAAATGCACCGTTTCTTCTCAGGACCACGGGTGTCTTTTTACACAAGTTGAACTTTACTTAAGTATGCACTATTTAAAGGGAAATGTGAGGCGAGCATTGGGATGCTTTAGTCGGTCATACACATTGGCTCTCATTCCCTGTGCAAGAAAAATCATTAATCTTCCCTGAGCTGTGAATATCACGTCTAACAGACTGACACACACACACACACACACACACACACACACACACACACACACACACACACACACACACACACACACACACACACTTCCATACTCACATATGCATGACTCATACAGATGGTCAAGGTCATATGCTAATGTTTCCCTTTTCCTTTCTAAAGAAATGAAAGAATTATGAAGCAATATAAAGCATGTTATCTGCTTCTCTGCTTACCTGTGCAGAAATAAAACACTACAGTATGTGATGCCATGTGACCTTAAGAACATTAAATCTCTTTGATGTAACAATATACTACTAGGACAATTGACCAATTAACATTTATATCTTTTTTCAAATTAGGGCAATTCACATAGAAACCTGGATTTGAATTGTAGCATTTTGCTTGGTTTTATAATCAATATTCTATTTCAGTACCATAATTCCACAGATGTACAGTCAAGCCCAAAATTATTCATACCCCTGGCAAATTCTGACTTAAAAGTTACTTTTATTCAACCAGCAAGTTTTTTCTTGATTAGAAATGACACAGGCGTCTCCCAGTAAATAATAATACGACGATGTACAAGAGGCATCATTGTGGAAAAAATTATTACTCATCTTTTATTTACATTTGAACAAAAAGTAACTTTAAGTCAGAATTTGCTAGGGGTATGAATAATTTCGGGCTTGACTGTAGCTGTTTCTTTAAAACTTCATGGAGAACAATTGTTCCAGAGTAACATGTACCAGAAGTGCAAATAGTAAAATTGTGCAAAAGAACAGTTGAATATGTAAATACTGTATATATGTATTCAGCAAATAATTAATAGACTATAGTAGAGAGTATGTACAGTAGCGGTTGGGCAAGTAACAGTAAGAAATACATACAGGGATTGATCTGCATGGTCAGCCAGTGTCTCGTGGGATTGTTGAGGATGAAGCCGTCCAGAGACTGTCATGCCTTTTTTGAACCAACGTTGTGCCTGTCAGCTGTATGGTCTGGTCTTTATCAGCAGTCAGGTCTGTGCTGAACTCCATTAGTTCCTCAGGAGCTCTCGGGTGCACTGTTATAAACTGTTGTAGAAAGGACATTATTTGCATTTACATTATTTACTGTAGAGTGTCACCCAAATGAGGATGTGTTCCCTTCTGAGCCTGGTTCCTCTTAAGGTTTCTTCTTCTTATCATCTCAGTGAGTTTTTCCTCCGGCTTGCTCATTAGGATAGGGATAGAAATATATAGTATTTAAATTTTTAAGTTAACATTTTTAAAGTGAATTTGAAACTTTAATTGTATATATATTCATTTATTTAATTTTATCCTTATTTTTTCTTCTTCTTATTCTTATATACTTATTTTTGTTTTCTCTCTCTTCTGTTTCCATACTTCTGTAAAGCTGCTTTGAGACAATGGGAATAACTGTTTTGTATTTAACGTTGTAGAATTTCCATGAGAGGTTAGTCCTCTGTTTTTTCTCTTTTTTAATGGACAAGACCCAAAAAGAACTCCAGAACAAAAAAACAAAAAAAGGGAAAAAAAAGAGAAAGAAACCATATCAATATTTTAATGTTTTTCTTTGTGAAATAACACATTTTTTGTAACTGTTTATTATGTTTGGACTAATGGTGTGTCCACCATACATACCTTGTGTTAGAGAATTAGCTGTTACTATAGAAACAACAAATTATTGGCATGACCACTTTAGTATAGACCTATCATTTACAAATGAAACCCAGAATTACTGTCAAAAGCCATGCTGCTACAGGAAATTAATATATAAGCCATAAAAAAGCTTTAATTAAGGCATCATTTTGGAATCAAGTGTAAATCAGCTGCAGTGAATGAACACTCTGCTTTCGCTCACTCGGAAGAACAGCCATGTTTCCAGCCATATGACTCCCACTTGAAAAGTGTCTTCTTGCCTGAGTGATAATTGGGCTGGTGCTTCCCAGCCTCGTGGTGTTGGCTCTTAAACTTGAGGAAGAATAGCCTGCCCAGAAGCACGAGGGATCCCGGTCCTGACCCCTTCAGAGGCCAGCTAATGGGGTGCTAAATATAATTAGATGTATTAATTAATGCACAGCCTGTTAAAATTCAATTGGAGGGCATTTTGAGAATGCTCTGGAGCCTATTTCTGAACAAGTGCTTGGCATTAATAACATATTAATTACCAGAGATGGAACAGAATTGGATGTCAGGTTCATAAAAAGCAGGAAATATTATTGTATAGCACGAGAGACTATGACACTGGCAATGTGTGTTTCAATATAATATTAATGTAAAGGATAAACAGTATTTTGCATCCAACATGGTGCTGTTTATGAGCCATGGTTCACGCATCTATAAAGGTTTCTAGTGGTTGTTATGTTGTAATCAGGGTAGCATGATGCTGACCTCGTGTCTGTGACTCTCTCAGAGATTTGCCTGCTGACTCGGGGAAGACGCACAGCCAACGTTCGCGCAGACACCTATTGCCGCCTGTTCTCACTCTCAGTGGACAACTTTAATGAAGTTCTGGAGGAATATCCAATGATGAGGAGAGCCTTCGAGACCGTGGCCATCGACAGACTAGATCGGATAGGTATGGATTTGTTTATCTGTTAATCTAATCATCCATCAGTTAACACAAGGGTTGTTTCAGCAATTTGAGGTAAAAGTCACTAAGAGCCTGTATGGCTGCAATACATTCAGTCTGATTGAAAACCATAAAAAAAATGTTTATTTATGTTTTTCATAAATTGAGAATTTTTAAATTTTTGAATATTAAAAAAAATGCACGTGTCTAACTCTAGTTAAGGCTTATCAGCTTTTTTTAACATTAGTATGTAATCTGTTCATCTGGTAATGTGGATATAACGGACCATAAACATATTGAAAAAACTTAAATACCTTTTTGGGTAAAGCACCACATGTACAGTGATACCTCCAGATACGAGTGCATTGACATACGAATTTTTTGAGATACGAACAAATTTTTGAGATACGAAGATTTTACAAAGATCCCCAACGACCACGTGTGAGATACGAACATCTGAGCCGAAGCCGCCGAACAAAGACTCACAACAACAACTTTCTCAATTTATTGAAAAGAAACACCCATTTTAAAGGGAGGAAGAAACAAACCTTCTTGGACAGGTTTTTATTAAAACGACCGGCAGATGTTGGTGAGGAAAGAGTGACAAAAAAGGCAAAAACAAGTGAAGAGAAAAGCGATGAAGAAAATTAAGCAAAATTAATGTAAAGAAAACAGGAATTGTAGCAATTAAGTTCAGTTAAGCGAATTTCAGTTAAGTTCATTAATTTTAGTGAAGTTTAGTTAAGTTCCATCTAAGTGTAAAGTAGCATTAAGAATGTACAGTAGCGAGTAAGTGAACGAAAGTTAAAGTGTACGTACGAGACAAAATTCCTCCTAACTCCTCCGCCTGTTTACTCCTCCCTCAACCTCCTTGCGTATCTTCCGTTAGCTCAAGTCGTCTGATCTCCAAGGTAAATAATACACTTTATAGTAAAACCAGTTTATTTTTTTAACATTCTCTTTTATTACTGTATGTTTTTATACAATATTTGTCATTTATAAATACAGGTACTGTACATTTTCATATTCAAAACACAAACAAAACAACTGGAGTGGAATTTTGCGAGCTAGAACGAATTAATGGGATTTCAATTCATTTTAATGGGGAAAATTGCTTTGAGATACGAGCAAATTGAGATACGAGCAAGGTCACGGAACGAATTAAACTCGTATCTCGAGGTATTACTGTACACTTCTTTGTACCAGTGTATAGCCCATTCATATGTGCTTCTTCTACACCCAATTTCAGAATTGCCTTCACTCTTCTGAGATAGCTTTAGTGAGGTCAGGCACTAATGTATGGTAAAGAGGGGGGAAAAAAAGAAGAAAAAACAATGCCTAGCACATAGTCAGTGTTCCAGTTCGTCCCAAAGCTGTTCAGTAAGGTTGATACTCTGTGCAGGTTACTTGAGTTCTAGCATTTCAACCTTGGGAAATCATCGTTATGGAGCTCCCACAGTGTCCCACTGAACAGGTTTGGGCATTTCGTTCCGGTGAACAGAAATGGGGAAGACCCACATATGGCTGTGATGGTTAAGTATCCACAAACATATAGTGGCCTATATAGTGTGCAAACAAATGGTACAATATGTTTATACAATTGAAGGCACCACCCAATCAAGTAGGTTTTTGGATAGATAAACTTGGTAGTGTGGAAGACAGAAGACATTTATATCTAAATTGTTTACCCAAGAACTCCTTAATATTTTGGAAAAAACAACAAACCACACCCTTTAACCTCCATCCATTAATCATATATGCAACATACACAACCTAGCGTTTCTAGTGTCAGTATCTATCTGTCTGTATTATACGAGTGGTTTATCTGTATGTATTTGTTTGTATATGCCTTTTGTATATTGCACAATGAAAGGTCAAAGGAGGAGATTATTTCATCAGTCAATTCTGTTTAGCCTTTCATCATTTTTATTTATTTATTTATTGTTTTTTACAATGGACATCCAGCAACAGTATGTAAACATGCAATCAGCTAAGTGACGCCCCTCCTCCCTGCATCCCGTGCTCCTCTTCCAACTGCTGCTGATGTCACATGACCACCTCAACTGTTTACAAAGCACCTACATTGCCACTTCCTGCCCTGCTGTTGCCATGGTATCCACATTCCATCCGAGATCACTTCTGCTAGCGAACGAGTTTGGATTCTAGAAACAATGACAGCTCATCCTGCCGTGCCAGCCCTGTGTTTGGACGTTTGGACATTTAACATTATAGAGACGGGTATAATATTAGCTTAATGAATGGTTATGTGGTTTTGGGAAACGTGTCGTTTTTAAACAAAGAAGATATGACATTGGAGCTTCAGATATAGCTTCAATTCATGTAAAAAATAAATAGTTGTATCCAAAATAAGCTTGTTTATTTTAGAGGCTTTTAAAATGCTGCTGAATGCATCTGCTCACACAAATGAGAACATGCCCCTATCTGTTAGTGTTTTCTTTATAAGGGCAGTAAGGTGGATATGGAGGGACGAGACCCCCTGGGGAAATGCGAGTCAGCACTGCGGGTTATACTGAGATGGAAAGGGTTGGGGGATGAGCATAATAGAGAGAGATGGTCATGCATTGTCTGTGGGAGGTAGGTCATTTCACCTGGAGAATTGCTTTCTCTCAGCAGTAGGAGTGATTGGATAGGGCTACGGCCACATGCTCCATATCATGTTAGTAGAAGAAGTACAATGACTCAGCAGAAAATAGACAAAGGATCCAGACTACTCTGGCTGCTGCAATGGGTGGGGCCACCACTGGTGCAAAACTTTGGGGTATTAGATAAAAACTGAAGAGAAGTTATTTGCATAAACAGAAACAGATTCTCCCACCTCTGTAATTATTGGACAGGTGAACCACAGACAAGCCTTACAGTTTCTGAAATTAAAAAGGCTGTGTGCCAAGCTTTGGATTAGATATTTGAACTACTACTGCAGCACTAAACAAAGCAATCTGTTTCAAGCACTGTAATGGAACACAGAATATAATAAATATTAAAATGCAATAAGATTGGTGTACAGATGAAATCATTTACAAATATCTTTTACAATGGAGAATAGCCCTGCAGTCTGAACAGGATTTAAGGATAATGCTAATGACAGCAGTATTTCAAAGCCATATATCGTGTATAGTAATATATAGTATGTTGCCACTTTATTAGTTACACCTACCGCTGAAACTGCTGATCTAGCACAGCAGTTTCAGCTCGGATTGTTTTTCCTGGTCCAACTTCCAAAAAATGGTTTGGTGTACATTAAAGGTGTTTGTTTAATTCCCACTCTGAGAATAATATCTGAGCAGTGGGGGGGTCTTTTTTGATCCATTTCCATTAGTACATGCTGAAGTGGGGCTAAATTGTGCATAGCAAAAGATAAGCTACAACAAATAATGCTATATATACTGTATAAGTAGAAAGTATATAAATATATATCGCTTGAAAGTTTGTGAACCTTTAGAAATTCCTATATTTCTGCATAAATATGATATATGATGAATATGAAAATATCATCAAGTCCCAAATGTAAACAAAGTGAATGCAATCAAACAAATGAGCCAACAATATTACACTTCTTTATTTAATTATTGAGAAAAATTATCCTGCAATACATATGTTTGACATGCAAAGGTATTTGAACCTAACCAGTATCTGTTGTGAGCCGTTGTGCAGCAATAACAGCAAAACAGCTTAGAAGTATTTTATTCCATTCCTAAGTACAGAACAGCTTCGACACTCGGATTTTAGGTGGTGTCCTCACTTGAACTGCTTGCATCAGGTCCTTCCACAATTTTTCTTTTGGATTGAGCTCAGAACATTGACTTATCCATTCTAAAACATTAAACATTTGTTCCACTTTAATCATTATTTGGTAGACATACTTGCGTTTTTGTGATCATTGTCTTGGTGTATGACCCATTTTCTCTTTAGATGCAGTTCATGGACAGATGTCTTTAGAATTCACTGGTATAATTCTGAATTCATTGTTCCATACATTATGTCAAACTGTCCTGGGCCAGATGCAGTAGTACAGGCCCAAAGCATGATACTGCCACCACCATGTTTCACAGAAGGTATACTGTAAGGTTCTTATGCTGGAATTCAGTATTTTCCTTTTTCCAAAGATAATGCTTCTCATTAAAAAAATAAAATAAAATATATTTTGGTCTCTGCCTTCCACAAATTATTTTTTGTATTGCTTAAGCTTGTCCACATGATCTTTAGCAAACTTCATTGGCAGCAATGTTCTTTTTGGAGAGTAGTGACTTTCTCCTTGTAACTCCTTGCACACCGAGGCTGTTCAGTGTTCACCTGATGGCTCATGAACATTAACATAAGCCAAAGTAAAAGAGGTCTTTATTTGCTTAGAAGTTACCCTGTATTCTTTTCTGACCCAACAGACTACTACATGTCTTGCTTTTGGAGTGATTTTATTTGTTTGATGACTTCTGGGAATGTACCGATGGTCTTAAATTTCCTCCATTTCTACAGAATCTATATGACTATGAGTCCAAACACTTAAGAGAGGAGAAATCTCTTCAGATCTCTCCTCAGAAATCTCCATTATTTTTGCAATGATCCCCTTCCACAAACACACATCATGAACATCAGACTTTGATATATTTCTTTCTTTAAATAAAATAAGACACTCATGGAGACCTGATCGTCATCTCATTGACCAAAATCAGATGGACACTAATTTGACTGTGAAATTAAGTACTAAGCCTAGAGGTTCACATACTCCTTGGAACATTTTCCTGAATAAAAAAATGACCAAGTATAATTATTTGTCTGATCTGTTTGATTGTGTTCACGTTGTTGTTTTGGGTTATATTTAGGCAGAAATCTAGAAATTTCTAAAGTGTTCACAAACTTTCAAGGGACACTGTGCATGGTAACTGAATAAAATAAGGCAAGAAAAATGAACATTGCTTCTTTTTATTTGCAGGCAAAAAGAACTCCCTGCTGATGCACAAAGTTCAACATGACCTAAACTCTGGAGTTTTCAACAACCGTGAGAACGAGCTAATTCAGGAGATTGTGAAGTATGACCGGGAAATGGTGAAACTAGTGGATTTGCAAAGACCCAGGGCCATGTCAGCTACTCAGTCCACCCATGGGACCATGTTTCCTTCTGCCAATCAGCCTCCAACAGGCTCAGCCATTGCCACCCTGCAGCAGGCGGTAGCCATGAGTTTCTGTCCCCAGATGGCCAGCTCTCTGGCAGCCCACGGAGTTCTCCAGTCCCCTCGCATGGTGCGCCGTTTCCAGGTAGTCCAAAGCCTCTCTAGCCCAGGCACCCAGCAGATTCCTCCAGGTTCACAGTTCTCCAGCACTGTTCTGCCCTCTGCCATCACTAGCACGCCTGTCCAGAGTCCATTGCCTACCGGTGGTCGAACATTCCAGTACAGCTCCAGTCCCATGGGTGCTCCTTCAGGCTCCCAGCTCTCCCTGGTACAGCAGCACATCTCCAGTCCCACACACCGAGCAACAGTTCCCAGGAGTGCAATGACCCAGGATGCCAGGGCACTCTCAGCCTCTCAACCATCTTTGCCTCATGATGCCATGCAACCAGCTGCCCCAAGCCCACCCCAGTCTACGAGAGTTTCCTCCACCTCAATTGGACCTGGTCATAATCTCCCTGGGCCCACAGGCATCAGGGCTGCTATTCCTCCCAGGATGACACTTCAGCACCAGATGTCTATGGGTGCATTCCCACCTGCTTCCCTTCCACAAATGAGGCCAAGCCAGGACTCGGGACTGCCCAAGAAAGATTCAGTAGTCAGCCTTCCAGAGACAGAACATCACGTTAGATCCAGATTATCTTCCAATTTGTGACCTTGATGGAGCTGGGTGTGTAGGTGTCTCTTCCTTCAGCAAGTACATTTCTCAACCCTTTCTCATTCCCTGGAGCTTACCTTAAGAATGTACATGGTTCAAATTGTGACACAGGGGTGGGGAGGGGGCTTAAACTGCCAGACTTGAGAGGACACTATTAACCATACAAATTCTGTAAAAACTGAAGATCTAAATATCAGAGATGTTTTTGTTGTACCCACCAACATAAATATCAATGTAGCTCCACCCCACACACTTTGCCTCTTAATAATTGCTTACTTTTGATGTGGTTGTATACAAACATTGCAAGAAACTGTTCCCTACTGTACACGGTAGTTCAAACAATACAGTGTAGAGTGGAATGCAATGTGGGGAAAGGTAACGTGTCTCCGATTACTATGTAACTCCTTACTAAGTGTTTTTGTAAGTCTCCTCCAACCTACTTGGAGTGGTTAGTGTTTTTAGTGTTTTTAATTATGATTGAGCAATATTAAAATGACTATAGAAAATGCAAGAAAGCTGTATTTGACCAAAAGTGTAATTAACAGTTGAGCAGTTTGGAAGCATTGGTGCAGAAATGGATTTGACCTCATCATTTCTGGACCAAAGTTCACAGAATAAAAAAATGTTGAGTGTTTAAACAACTGAAATGAAAAGAGCGAAACATAATTTCATTGCCTTGATTTCCATTTAGAAGCCATATTTTTGTCCAGGCCTGTGTGTACGTTTTAAATATTCAAGCAGTCATATTTACAGCCCATGGCAACATCCTACATGAAATTATTATTAAATCTAAAAACTGAAGAAAAAAAATGGATTTAGTTACAATGGAAACAAGAAATGTAGGATGAGAGAAACCAGAAATGGGGAGAGACACAACAAAACTGTAAATACATTTTTTCCTCATGTTGATGGCTTTTGCAGTACTACACCCATGTTAGCCTCACTTGAATATCTGTGGAAATTAATCAACGATTCTGAAGATTAGACCGAGTTAGAGATTTCACAAACTAATGAAAAAGGATGTAGCAGCATACAACATGGACAGTCACTCTGTATAACCCAGCATAGAATGGTCTTATGGGCTAATATTTACAAAACGCTCCTTAGAATTGCAGAAGGAGAAGCAAGGTAATGTGAACCGAGCAGGAGATTTTAGCTGCTTGTTATTTAGTGATTATATCCAGTGAAGTGTTAGCACACTTTATGCATCTATGAGTCTTTCTGTGCTCATGTGCTACCCATTCTTTTGGTTTCACAAAATAACTTACGCAGTCTCTTTCCACACTAACATCATTATTCATTCAAATGTGTTTTTCATCACAGCACTGTTTGAAGATGGCTGCCTGTATTGTCCCTTGTGGCTCTTAAATTCCTGTTGCTTTAGTAATGTCACTGGTGAAGGCCTGTTACATGTAATACTCAAAATATGTCATGGAGGCTTCCTGTATGAGGGTGATGTAAGCCAGCATTGTCTTGCTCATGACCTTATACATACATGTATTAAAATAGTTTTAAATCTTTTTTTTACACAGTTTTAATATTCTGGTCCTGTAAGACAAATTTGTTAAATATATCCCCATTTGCCCATTGTGTATAAAGGTTTAAATCTAAAACCTGCTGGCTGGTATGCGACCACCTAAAAATTCTTACAACCCATGAACACCGCAAGAGAACATTTTTCCTTTCTTTAGATATTCGACAATCTCCCTATTCTTGTATACTGTTCACCAAATTAAAAAACAAACAAAAAAAAATCAAAAGCAATAAAAATCTGTCCATGTTTTGACCAAAAGAAGCACTGAAGGTAGACTGAAGTGCTGTTCAATATTGGGAAGAAAACATGCCACAGGTTTTGCTATGCATTCAGGCTGGGGATGACTTTTGTTCTGTGGTTTAAGTTCATCTTTCAATAAAGAGAGGAAGAGTCATGTTTGACCTCCATGCTTCTTTTTTGTATTTTTTTTCCCCACTCAACACCACTTATGGCTTCGCAACTGAGGACTGCAAAGCATTTCAGTCTTGTATAAAGGCAAACAGCTGTTGTTTTTTTTAAACTTTAATTTTTCTAAATAAATCTTGGCTGTCAGGTTCCAGTGATGACCTAATATGATTGTGTGACCTTTTCTAACTCTACCCTATATACACATTATTTCAGCACTCATCTTATTTCACGCATCTTATTAAGGTTGGTTAACTTGGGGAAGGTACTTGGAAATAATGCCTAAATATATGAGCACGGGATTGTTAGCACTTCATCAAATAACAAGACGGCGGCTTTTATAGAGGGCCAGACAGAATGCCAGGATCATATTTCAATCCGTACTGCAGTAAATTATTCAGTTTCAGAACAACCTCTACATGCATAATCCCAGAACAATATAGCAGAAAACATGACCAGCAACACAAAGCTATACAGCTGTTTATACTGCACGAGTGATCACACTGAATAGGTTCATAAATCCTTCTAGTCTTCTGTTTTAGTGAACTTGTGACCTGTTGAGCTTAATCAGGGTCAGTGAATATGGACGAACAGTGGAGCAGTACGTGTACGATATAGAATCGTTTGTATAAGGTGGAAACTGAAATGCATATATAGAAAGGTTATATGGTGCAAAGTGCAAGGTGTTTGTTTTAGTTAAAATGTAGTCAGTGAGATACACTGTACAGTATACACATGTGCACACAACAGTTTCTACAGGTTTCAATGCATTTTCTTATTTTTTTTTTATTAATTGTATCTTTTATTTTAATATATTCTCACATAACCTTAAAAGCAGGGCAACGTTTTTCATGTAAGGAGAGAAAAGACCAGTGTCGAATGTGAGATAAGGAAGTGGAGAGGCTTCCAGGATGACAGTTTATATTGGCAGGTTCATAACTGAGAAGAGAAAAAAATAAAAATAAAAAAAAAAGAGTGCGGTTGTTTTTGCATATTTATAAAATGCAGAGCTTGTGTATAATGTGTACAATTTGGTGAAAAAAAAAACATACATCTTAAGAGAATAATAATACAGTTTTATTAGACATTGATCCATATTTATACATTATAGCTTTTGCACAAAAGGTTTACAAAATACCATTATGTTCCTGTAAATCCTGAACTGTGTTCACAGCATTCTTTACATTATATCCTTTCTCCCTGCTTGCTGTGCCTTGCTCTGAGCCGAACAGCAGCAGACTAAATGAGGATATTTTAGAAATGGCAGAGTGGCCTTTTACCTGTGTGAGCTCTCATTATGCCGATGAGAGACAAGGTTGTGTATTTAATCAGCCTAGCCGTGTTAAGGAAAGCGATCAACGTTACAGAGCCCACAAAAGCACAGTGCTTCCATACAGGCTCTTTGCCAGGACTCTGCATTCATCTTTATGAATAGAGGACACAGATTATCTACCTGCACTCACACACCTTGAGACCACTCTAATCCTCCGGTGTGCCAATATTCCTTCTCTTTCAGTCCCAGTCCCTGAAATTGTCACAGCATTTGTATAGATGCCATGTGAGCAGCAGCAGTAGAGTCAGACTCTCAGTCTCTGTGCCCAGTGTGAAGATGCTCCAGGGGCAAAGCAGCATTTCCTCTCCGGTTCAACCTGTAACGGTTCTTCATCTAGATCAACTGAAGAAATATGTGGATTCCTTCACCCTCTGTAGATCAAAATCACCTGGCAGAAAGAACCCAAAATATTCTCAGACGTTTTCTTTATCTTTTTAGTTTCGTGCACCTTCAGTAACTAGGCAATATCAGTGTAGGGATTTATTTTACACCTCGACCACCACATATACAATGTAATAAGTGACACATAGGCCATATATAGACATACAAATAACTCACAAAAAGTAATATTAAAAAAATCAGGGTGAAATAATGAAACCTCACAATGAGTTTTATTCCCCTTGTAGCAGCAATTTGCCAACATTATAACAATATTTTTTTCCCTAACGAATCACATTTTAACTGTGTATAGCTCCATTTTATGTTACAGAATGTTGGTGCAAATGTTAAAGGAAACTGCTTCCTTCACCAACCTTTCTTTTTAAGCCTCGTTTGTTAGAAAGCGGAGGCAAGTGTACAAACACGTAAGCTGTCAATCAAACTGCACACACCTGTTTCTGGCACCTTCCCTAGCAGCTGAGACATTTTCCAGAATTCCAGAAACTTCTTGCTCTTGGTGTTAACTCTGGAAGCAGACAGACGTACATGTGCAGTTGCATTTAAGAATAATACGTAAACTGGAAAATAAAACACCAGAAAACCAACAGTGCTTAGTCATGTGTGTAACAGAGTATGTGTATCTGTCTGCATGCATTTCTGTGTGTCTATACGAAGGTGTGTGTGGCTATGTGACTGTCTATTTGTCTCTCTACCCATGTATGCACAAGTCTCTGTGTTTGTCTGTGCCACTGTGTTTGTGTTTTTGCATACATAAGTCTCAGTCTCTGTGTGTGTGTGTGTGTGTGTGTGTGCGCATGTGCCATACTGTGCGTCTCTGTTTTTGCATACATGCGTCACCGTGTGTTTGTGTGTGCGCGCGTGTACTGGCTTTTACATACATTCGTTGCACTGTGTGAGAGTGTGTGTGCGTACATGTGCCATACTGTCTGTTTTTGCATACATGCATCACACCGTGTGTTTTAGGTGTGTGTGTGTGGAAACTTACGGTGGTCCAGAGCAATACTTTTGCAGCAGGAACTTGGAGAGGTCCTGAAGAATGGGCTGACTGTGCAGAGCCACAAACTGCTCACGACACACCTTAAGAGAAACAGGAAACATTTACTTAGTGGCCACACACACACACACACACACACACACACACACACACACACACACACACACACACACACACACACACACACACACACACACACACACACACACACACACACACACACACACACACACACACACACACACACACACACAAAACACAATGCTTAATAAAAAATGTAGATTTCAATCAATTTCCTTCTTGTGATTAAGATGAAAGTCAGCTAGAATTGGAAACAACAGAATAACAGCAGCAGGGAGTAAGTGCACAGTCTTAGTTCCTCTGTATGTGTACAGTCTTGGTCTTGCATTTTATTCCTGTCCTTAGACATATAAATTACTCTGCAACAGCTTACACAAGATTTCATCCAAATGTCTATACGTTTGTCCAAAGAAAGCGTTCCATCCAGGTCGACCGTCTGCTTGACCACATAGAGAAATGACCACACAGGCTGTGCCTCAGATCATACTGGGACATATATTCATTTATATTAGACTTCAGAAACGGTCGACTTGTATGGCAGCAGACTGCACTTCAAAATGAATGCTGTAAAATACAAAAAAAACCCAAAAACTTACAAATAAACAAACCCACAAATAAACAAACATGTTTTCTATAACATGTTTATGTTGCTTTTTTTTTTTTGGAAGGTTTCTGAGTTTTCAGTGACAACACAAGCTACATTCGCTTTGTTAACTTCATGAGAGAGAAAAAAAAAGAAATAAAGAAATTAAATAGTAAAAAAAAGGTAACTAGACTCCAACATTAAATGTACCTAAAACGTACAAAACATGACTTTTTTTTTTTTTCCAATTTTGATACAGCAAAAGAACCCATTTTTGGAAGGGAACAATAGTTTTGCATATTCAAACAACCACATTTTTCAACAGCAACTCTGAAGTGTTTTAAACCAAAATTGTGGATTTAATTGCAATAAAAAAATAAAAACAAATTACTAAAAAAAAAACTATACTTTTCTCTTTTATCTTAAAAAAAAAAAAAAATCAGGATGCCTCATTGTGTTACCAAACACATTGTGTTACCAAATACAATTGTGTTACTGTACCACATGTACTTTTTATTTGAATGTGCACCTTTAGATTGAACACAAATAAAGTCCATGCTGTTGGACAGTACTGATTCAATCGAAGATCCTGCTGAGAGACAATCCCAAATGATGTTTAATGTAATGCATTAAAATGTTTAATGTAATGCTTTAAAAACCAATGTGTGTAAAAGATGTCTAACATCTACTCAAGGCCACCAGAAGCCAATTACAACTGTGCAGACCTGCAGCACAGCAGATGGTACAGTCACCAATTTAACAGCTGCTTGTAGAGACTGAGTGCAGGGTTTATGAGAGGGCCAAGAAAAGCTCAGGATGCTAACAAGCACGGGATTCTACACAGCACGGCAGGGAACAAGACGTTGTTTCGGACATACCTTGTTCATAATATCTACTGTAAGAGCGTGGGTCCAGTAGCAGTCATGCACCGAAACGAATGTCAAACCAGCACTGAAAACACAGAACACCAGCTTTAGTGCCAGACACACATTTGTATACGTCTACATACAGTATACATTACTCAGAAATCCCTGAACAGCATTTCGTGAAGAGCCATAACTTTTTAAAGAGAGTAGAAAAGTACACAGAAAGAGTGTTACCTGTAACAGTTGAGTGCTGTCAGCATCATGTGTGTGGAGTCTAGAGAGTGGATGAAGTTTGGAGGAAAGGCATTTTTTTGCTTTACTGTGTCTGGTCTCCTAGAAACAGTTAATAACAATAACAGTGATACATGTAAGAGCGAGACACTTCAGGTTTTCTGTCATTCTTAGAAGTCATGCTCCACCAGGTCTACAGGCCTAAAGAGAAATCTGAGTACTGTTTGAGAGCTGAGACAAATTTTACCCTTCAGTTTTTACTCTCTTGTGCTCACTTAATGATTGCTGGATCACTTCAGCTGTGAATAAATGGTCACTAATCGCAACATCAATTCTATATATTTATTACATGTGCTTAAAGATAAGCTGAAGACAGATTTTCGGTCCTCAGTCACAGGAGAGCTGCTGCAAGCCTCAAATTCATCATTAATTCATGTTGCAGCACTAATGAAGCCCTTTCCAGACTGCAATCATTACACGTAAAGGAACTTTCGGCCTTTCAAACATCTATCCAGGAAGCTAGTGATTATACGTAGTGTACAAGGCTCAGGACTGTTTCATTTGATCAATTATTTTCACTTAGTCATAATTTCCTTGTGAAGAGAGGTCACGGTTACAATGGTCATCTAGCATGCTGGGGTGTGAGTGCAGCTAGATTTGGAAAAGCTCAATAAGTGCTTTCCAAATAATAATAAGTCCAATACAAAATGAATAATGCTAATGATACAAAAGAAAACTTTGGATCATTTGTACATGAATTCCTTTAAAAAAACAAACAAAAAACAAACAAATGCACATTGGGGTAAATTTGAGGCCATAGAGTCTTATATATGCTTGATTTATCTTTCAAATGACTGTTTATAGAGTTTAGATTTCTAATTATTGTGTATAGTGTGATTCATTCTGCCTGATACAACAATATAGCAAACCAAATTTATACGTATATAATATATATATAATGTGCTTTATACACATTGCTGTTTAGTAAACACTGAACCGAAGTACATTTTGAGCTAATCCAGTGCATTGCACACAACGATAATGTCCAGTGATACTGTGAGCTGTTAAAGACTTTCATGTATACACAGATACAGATAAGAGATAGCTAAAATAGCCATGCTTAGTTTAGGCTCTAATAGCTTAGATACTGATTCCTCTGTCTTTGCATCTCATCTTGCATCCTTTTCTCCTATCCTTACAAGGAGCTTTTGTCCTAGATGCACAGAATGGAAACAATGAAGCGAAACTAGAGGATTAAATGAAACTTATATCCATTATGTTGAATGGGAGGTCTGTATGTATATATTTCCATCTCAGCTGAACTACTTTGTTTCCCACACTGAGGAGCAGGTTTGACTTTACACTTCCTGTCATGACATACTGGAGAGGACTGTCACCGAGATTGTGGTGGCTGTCAGTCGAGGGTGTTGAAGACGTGCCTCTCTGTCTCCACTCCAGCCTCTGATAATGTGATCCCAACCTAAGCTGTCTCAGCAAAAGGCAGATGCCCATCAAAGGCAGTGGTAGATGACTATCTTATATCCCCCTGAGACCAAACTTCAGACCTTGAAGTGTTCATGGTCAGGGAGATTGGTTGCTTTGAGAGCAACATGATATAAAAACTACATAAATAAATTAAAACAAACAGCAGTACATTAGAACTGTTCGTGCCTCAATACCGACACTACGCGAGTTCAATCAGTTCAATACAATGCTCATTTATTTGCATTAAGCAGAAAAAAGCCATCATCTGATACCACACAGCAGCAACCAACAAACATAGCTAATTACAATGTTTAATGAAACCCCTCATTGCTAAGTACTAAGAGGCTACTAATTTCGGGAATCATTATACGAATCAATATTGATGAGTACCAAAGCAAATCGTACTGAAAGAAAAACCAAAACAAAACCCAGTATCATCGTATTCCTAATACGAACACATGCTAAAAAGCACAAGAAGAGTTGCATACGTTATCATATCCCAGTCGAGGAGTTAGCAAGCCACTGTCCATTCTAGATGATACTCCGTTGGGTAAATGGTATGCTTGAATATCTGCAGTGACATTTCAGCATAAAATGCCACCCACATTCTCTGAGGGACCTTGTGCCTTCTAACAAACAGTAGTTCTCTTACTTTCTTAGCTTAAATTCCTTTCTCTCTTTGTTCACATTTCCCCCTACAAAACAACACAGGAGCAGGTTCGTCTTTCTCAAAAGTTTGCCACTACACCACCAACCAGCAAGGTGGACAGACTATACCAACGCTCATGACAACACTCGAGGGGCAGGAAGACGATGCCCGTTGTGACAGAATAAGAACTCAGATAGTGGGTGGATAGAAAATAGTATGCAAGTTGAAAAGGTGCAGGTCGGAGCTGTGGTACTCACTCATAGACGTCATGGTTTATCTGGAGACTCAGAAACTGAATGTTGCTCTTGAGCTGTGGGGAAAAAAAATCTAATTAAGTATTAAATTAAAGAGATGCAATAATAAAATGGAAAATAGGGTTGATCTTGTTGATTATTACATTTGCTCGGATCCACACTGGTCGCTATAGTAACAACATGGGGGGGATGTGTGGTTAGATAGTTAGCTTCCTTTAGTAAATCATCTTTACTAAATTGTCTAGTCAGAGTTGTGGTGGATTCAGAGCCTAATCCCAGGAACACAGCAAAGGAAGCAGGAACACACCCTGGATGTTTTTAAACTATTAAATAAAAACCACTCCAGAACCACTTACTCCTCCTGACCAGACTCTCTCTCCTTACCTGCAAATACTGCAAACGGCAGATAGAAAATGCACCGAATGTGTGCACTGAATGTTGCTTGGAATTTGACTGGTGAAAATGAACAGCAGAAAGTATGGAAGTATGTTTTTGACTCATGTCCTGTCTGGGCTTCAGTATCTCAGAACGTCGTAGATGCTATAAAGTCTCAATCTTTCGCAGTAATCGGGTTAACAAGAACAACGTTCTATTTATCTTCTTGCTTAACTTGAGTCTCATTCGTTCCTATCTAAAATTGATTACCTGAAGTCAAAGTCAAACTCATGCTTAGCCTTGATGGTCCAGACTGCACTTGGACTGCTCTAGTATTGATCTCTTCAAAGACAAGTTTATATATAAACCTGTGCTCCCTATCAATCAGTGATATATAGGATCACATTTGTCTGCAAAAACATAACCAGGGCAATCTTAGAGGAATTATTTGTTAAGAAGGACTTGAAAAAGTCTTTCATTTTAATAATTAACATGTAAGCTCCAATGGCATCTGATTTAGTATGTAATAAAAATAGATTTTTAAGTTAAAATGTCAATGTTAATATACTTTCACTTTTTTATTTAATGGGTTCCCTTATTACCCACAATGCCATCTGCCAACCTGCTCATAGTAGAGCTTCAACCCTTGCTTCATCTTTACTTAAAGACAGTGATGTAGCAGCGCTTTAACCTGTCCGGCTCACCTTCATGCTGTAACATAATACAGCTGCATTTATTTCTGAAACTAGAACATTCTGACATTTTAGTCACGAGTTTGATGTTTCCACTCTTTTCATTCATTAATACGAATATATTGAATGTCACTGAGCAGTGAAGACTTCAACTGAGATGCCACAAAGTCCAGGTGCTATGACGACAAGCAGATATTTCAAATGACCTTAATGAATAAAGACATTTGCTGGATATGTTTCTCAAGCTTTTATGCATTCCCTTTTAGCTCATGAATGTTTTTCCCCCTCACAGTCCTTTTCACAATGTAACCTAGCACTTTTTGAAAAGCATCAAGAAAGCTTGTGGCTTTCTTTATTAAGGAAGAGCTATTAAATTGATGACTTTCTCAAAGCAGTGAGTGAATATGAGGGACTTCAAGTTTGTGGCAAAGAGAACCTGCACAGGCGGCTAAGTGGTAATCAATCACAGTGATGTACGACTCTATTAACTAAGTCAATTGGTGAACGACCTAATGCATGGGAAAGTGTTAAAAGTAGCAAGAAGTCTGGACTGCTGGACAGCCAAGTCTTTTGGCTCTAACAAGACCCTACTGTATGTTGCATCCAATTTCATCCCATCCATAATATCAATCCCAGGAAAGTATATGTGTTTATTTTAATACAGTAGATTCAACGTCGGACATTTTATACCAAGCTCTGTATAAAAATCTAATTCAATTGAACATGAGCAGTCACACAGGAGCAACCACATCCTTCATGATACCTGCACACTAAAAAGAGCTCAATACATAAAAATTGAACAGCTCTAAGCTGGAGATCGGCTTCTCTTTCTCCTGTTCATCTCCTACGGCATCTCCTAATGTTTTACAGCCTGCATCGGCATCACTTATTTTCTTTACTAAAAAAAACTTTTCCCAATCCTCAGCATTATTTTAACATAAATATGGTGTAATAAATAAAATGGGACATTATCTAAGATGGTATTAGTTTCTCCGGGTTAGGTCTCATAAAATTTCTAAGTCCCTTTAGTCATAAAACCCATTAATTTGCAGTTCCCTACCAAACAATATGATCACATTACAGATTATTCCCACTTAACATTTGAATATAAAGTGATTTATCATTGTGGCTGTTGGTTATATTCAACCCATTTAAACATCCTACATAATTGTTCTCTTCTAAATTTTTTTTCACCTCTTTTTTTTTTTACCTGGTTCCTAAAGTATTCTCTGTGGGCTTTATCATTAATCTTAAATTCCCAAGATCTGTCAGGTGGACTAAGTGATTACTATTTATTTATACAGGAAATACCATTTATTTTTTATAACTAATTCCTATTTGTATTTCACCACATGTTCTACTGTGTATGGTTGCATGTGGCAAATAAAATCAGGGTCACTGCAGTTAATTATTAATTATGGATTAATGCTCTTTTATGTATTTGTGTGTCCTTTGATTGCTAATGTTAAAATGGAGAAAGGTGGTGTGGCTGGCAGGGACCAGTTCATATCAGAAAAGACAAAACATCTGCAGAATTTTCAATAATTTTAGAGCCATATGTCAGTTGGCTCATCCTGCTGGTTTTAATGGGTGCATTTTTACTTGTGTAAAATGTGTAAGAATAAGTAGCTAACCTAATATATTCTAAATGTATTTGAAATACATTAGTTGTTAACTGTTTTCTACTTTCTACATACAATGTTTTCTGAATGGCTTGAGAGGAAAAAGTGGAACAAACTAAAAGTTCATTTTAGTTCATCATATTTTTTCCACAAGTGAAGTTCTCAAATCCATTCTATTACAATTATACAGTAGGTAATTAAACACTAAATATGACTCATTTTCCACTTGAAGAAATGTCTGTAACAAGACCTTTTAAAAAAAAAATGCTGCTTCAGGAAAACAGACAAGCTGTTATTAGTGTCATGGTGATGCGGATATCGCAGGCTCTCTACGGTGCATGTGTCATGCTGAAGGTCACAAAAATGTTTTACAGGGTGGGGGGTGTGAGTGTGTATGTGTGTGTGTGTCAGGGATGGGGGGTTAGTTACAAAAGCGCCTTAAAATAGAAACATAAAACTGAAGATCCCATGTAGCTGCCAAAGACACAATACACACAAGGTGAGTCGATCAACTTGCTGTATGACTGCAGCAGCTAATCTCGAACAAAGTCATAAAGCAAAACGCTAAGGCCAATAGTAATAAACCTGCACTCATGTTACATTTATGTCTATATCACATCACTTTATAAATCCAGATGGCACATAACCATCTCACATTAGTAAATGCAAGTTTTGCATGTTCACATGCACCCACACTGGCACTTTCTAGATAAGAGTGGACACCTCTGATCACCTCGGCAATGTGAAAGCTGTCATGTGCATCAGGAAGTACACCATATTACCAAAACTGTAGGAGGTGGAATGAGTTCGGTTGCACTCTGAGTGAGAACATAAACGCAACACATGCTCTGGTTCACCACACATGCGTACCATGAGTGGCCGGCAAAACCTTGTGCGACACATTAAAGCACCAAAAATGGGGTAGGGGGTGTTAAAAAAAGTTATATGGTGAGTTGAGTTGTGATCTGCATGCAGATTATTGCCCCAATATGAAGATAAATTCAAAATCAATTGATTCGATAGAGTCTGAAACCAGTCCAACACTGTGGGAGCGACAGGAACAATCATTCGGATTTGGACCATAGCAAATGTGCCCAGTGTGAAAATCACCTAAAATGATGCCACTGTATCTTTCTGATGAGCTGCACCAGAGGGAAGGAAAGTGCTATTTACTCTCTACCACATAGGGTATCTCAATGGATAAGGTGTGTTGAATCCCAGCTGCCACTGCAGGGCCCTTGAGCAAGGCCCTGAACCAAATGGCATAAATGAGATAAATATAAGTTGCTCTGAATAAGTTTGAAACTAATTTATACCAGGAGTGCCCAATCTTATCCACAAAGGGCTGGTGTGGAAGCCACATCTCATTCCACCTGTTTAATCAGTTGATGTTGGTCTTCAGTAGACTCAGATGTGGCTTCTTCTTGGTTGGAATGAAAACCTGCACCCACACCGGGCCTTGTATAAGATTGGACATTCTTTATTTATACATTTATATCCTGATTTTATAGATTACTATAAAGCTGCTTTGTGACAATGTCCATTGTTAAAAGAGATAAACAAATATATCTGAACTGAACTAAATTAGTGCCATCTCTCCAAAATGACAGATCTGGTCATGAATTTGCGTTCTCATGGCAATAAGGCAAACGCTTTTTTGTTGTGGAAATTCCTGTCTGTGATTATACATGCTACAGACAAAGAAAGCCTGAGTGACATCTATACATACAAGAACAGTGAAATTTAATTTTTTTTGTATCACAGCTTGGGAAGAAGTCAGAACATATGGTCAGCCATTACACAGTGCCCCAGAGTGAGCGTCTTACTCAAAGGCACAATAGTGACAGCTTGGTGGGACTGCGGCTTAAACTCATCACCTTCGGTATCCAAGAGCTTTACCAGCTGAGCCATCACTACCACTAACCCCAGGGAGGAGAATTCATTTCAAATTCTACTTCAAGCTTTCCTGATAATAATCACCAGAATGGCCACTGTGAAAGCACCAAGCTGACTCTTTGATCTCATACCCTCAGGACATCAGATGCAATGTTGCCCAAGTTGTACAACAACCCCATGGGAGACACATATACGGACGTCTTCTGTAGGTTATTCTTGGGTCCTTGTAGCTTCCTCGGGTCTGTTCAACTCAACGATTCAAAGCAGTATTGACAGTGATATTAATGCTAACAAAAGCCCAGAAGATACAGAACAAACCAGTAAATTTGGCTTTAGAAGTCAAAGAACTGTCTGTCTCTTATGAACATTAGTTAGTGTGTGTCCTTGCTGTATGACCTAAAGATAAAGCACAGCCCTCTGGAGTAATCACATTTACTTTTCCAGAGGACAATTTTGACAAAATACAAAAGAGCAACTGGATTTCATAACACCATCTTGCGAGTAGGCCAGCTTTACAGAGTCATTATCCAAAATATAAATAATACCCCATAAAACCCACTACAAAAAGTGACCTGCAAACTGATTATCAATGCTTAATTACATTAGTAGGCCTACTGATGTATTGTCATTGTCTGAAACATCCCCAGAGCAATTTCCTCTCCCCTACCAGAGACATGACAACCCGGATGTGATTAAACATTGGCGATCTCACCCCAGATTCATTTATTTCTATACAGTATTGACATGAAGTTTTTATCCTCTCAGCCTCCTAATCATCTAATTAACGCTGAACTACCCATGCAAAGAGAAGTCAAGTATGGATGGGATAAAAAGGGGCAATGAAACTGATGTACACCCTGTTCTTGCTGTATGGTGGGCCATTTTGAAGATTACATTTAAATTGTGACTGCTGTTTACGTCAATGGCATTTCATACATTTCTATTATTGATGCAGGTTCTGCTGTTTGCATCAATATTCCATGTGGTTTTTAAGAAATTAGAGCTGCATCCTGGAGTGCATACAGTGCAACATCAATCCATGCAGCAGGGAAGCCAGGGGCCTCACTGTACATCTGCTACCACAAAAGCACTGTATCTAAATCCTAACAAATCTTTCCATACTGTACCAACTCTAAGAAGAGTTATTGTCACCACCAATAAGAATTTTTCTGTCCCCTGAAGTGTATTATTCCTTTTGTACACAGAATTTAACGATAATATATTTTTATTTATTAAAAACCAATATGTTGTATATCGTCTCAATTAATAGATTCACTTAATGATGCAAACTGTCCATGAAACAAGTCTGATCCGGTCATAACTTATATTATAGCATTGATAAACAGTCTCTTGCTATGCTGAATGCAATGTTTCTAACAAACTCCAAATCAGATCATATAGCTACAAATATCCAGAATATACCATGATGTGTGTGAAAACTTAAAGCTTTACATCCGGCAAAGCTGACACTATAGACCCTTTACAAAAGCTTCCCGATATTTACAATCCCACAGATTTTTTACAAATACAAGCCCTTGTGCGAGTTATTGAAATGACTATTGACATGACAATATTTCTAATATTTTTTTTTTAAAACACTGGACAAGCTTAAGAGCAGATTCATTTAACTCCGTTACTAGAAGGAATGACATAGGAAATCATTCCTGCCATCAGACTTTACTGTCTAAATCACCCGCCCAGGGTGGATCTGTCGTTTACTAAATTGTACTGAGCTCTTTTATAGATACTCCCTAAAACGTTATTGTCCTTCAGTAGTTGTATTTATGTCAGTGGTTTATTATATATTTTGTATTATTTAACAGTTTTCTGTTAAATATTTCTTGCACATTTGTCTATTTTGCACATTGTCTATCAGGCCAGCTAGTGTATCTGTCTATACTTGCACATATGTCTGTTTTTCTGTGATCTACCTCAGCAATTTTGTATTATTGTATGTTACTGTACAGATCAAACTGCGTATGGCATCCCCATTAACCTCTGCACTTTTTGTTTATTACGGTGTCCTTTGTCTTCTTATTGAATTTCAAACTACCACGACAAACTAATTTCCCATCTAAGGATTAATCAGGTTATTCTATTCAATATATACATATGTAAAATAAATATTGCATGCAAACACAGCAACAAAAAAACCCAATATTTACCAAATGCTGTTGTAAAGCTAACATTAAAGAAGCAGGTTTAAACTATGAGATGATCCAACCTTCACTGTGGGATGGTGAGGGCACACAGATGGAGGCAGAGAAGGAGGCAGACTTGGAATTGGGACCCTGTGGTGATTAATGAGAGCCCCAGGGTTGCTACATTAATCTAGTTAGTGTGACACTCTGCAGAACCCCAATGAGCCTGGGAAAAGTCCTTCCACCATCCATGGAATTAAACAAAAAGGTGACAGGTGAAAAGCTGACACCTGAAATTAAGGAGAGATGTTTTACAATTTCACCCTTCACCTTTGACCCCACAGGCCACCCACTTAGAATAAACAGGGGTTAGAATGATGGGGTGGCCATTGTTCCAATATGCAGCAACCATTACTGAGAGTCATATATTGATGATGGGATACAATGCTTTGTAACACAATGCTGCCTCTGACTCAATATTTCATAAAAGGATTTTATAAAAGGATTTTGCAGAAGGCTACCAGTTCACAAACTTTGTAATAAATGTGACAAAGACATAAGTTTGTAAGTGGTAAATTATATAATGAGAATAATAAGGCCTGAACGCTTAAATTCGCAGAGTAAATGACGTAGTAGCATACGTAAGAGCTTCACCCTCAAATGGCAGCAAAATAAGCCAAAGTTTAATTCGTATTCATTTAAAAACTACACACCAACAACGATGCATCATACTAGGTAAAATTATACAGTTATTTATGTAAGGATAGAAACATGCCTGTTTATTTTTAAATCCTATTCTAAAGCAGATTTACAAACATACTCTGAAATAAGCAAACGTGCTAACGTCAAAGCTGTAAAGGCCTGTGTCTGGTGGCTGTTCTGTGGGTCTGTGCTGGGTTTGACTGCTTGAGTGCATGATTAAAGGCAATTAAGTGGTGACTAATTTGTGAAGGCGCACTGCTCGCTGGGTAATGATGGCCTTCATCAGAAATTCCATAAAAGTCCAATAAAAAGTAATGACCTGAAATCACAAAGCTGAGTTATGATATTTAGCCAGGGGCGGTGTATTGGAGGAAACGAGGCCAGCAATTTCCATCGCCATTACTCCCTGACTATTTGATAAAAGTCACTAAGCAGAAAAAGCCACAGATGCTCCTCACAAACAGATATAGTAAGTTTCTAGACAATGATGACACATTGCCTGTTTCTGCAGAAGAGGCAACTCTCACCTCCTTTCATGGTGCCGATGAGCTTAACGGGGGCCATTAGGGAGCAGTTCCACATCATATCCACTGTCTGGGAAAAGCTGAAAGGTAGGAAGCTGTGAAAATCCGTGCAGCACAGCACAAAATGAAATCCGGAGGGTAGTCGTTAGAAATGACGAGAAGAATCATGTCACAGACACACACAATAAGACAAGATGTGCTAGAACGATCTCTACACGTCAGTGCTTTCATATTATCAGAACATCACCGCTGACCTTATCTGCAGTTCACACCAGAGGCACGACCTAAATGTCTAATCCATACTGCTCTTCAGTGTTTTAATGCAATAACAGAAACATCAAACATCATAACGCCCTTAAAATTATGTATGGAGCACACAGGTAGGGTATCATCTCTATAATTTCAAGTGTGCACAAGTGTTGAGGATCTTACAATTTTAAAATAAACTGAAATGAGACACCAAAAAAGTTCTAAGAATACATTGTTTTTCCCCCCATGAGCCACACAAGACATGAATTGGTCCTGATTTGAAACATATACCTCTAAACACTGACAGTATTATTCATTCAATCATTTTGGTCACATCCAAAAGCTTATAAAGAAGACATGGTTCATGGGGTGGGGATGTACTGTAGCATGCACACACAAACATTCACACACTCCTCACCACTTTTAAAAATGCAAGCAGCTGCCCTGCTCCTACATTTACAAATATTAAAAACACATACGCTCTCCCCATTCACACCACAAATACATAGGACAATAAGCTAGAAAACAACTTTGAACATTATGTTCCGTTCGGACTTCCTGAGGCAATGAACTAATCAGCCTTTGTTTGCATGTTCTTTTCAAAGTAGACAGAGGAACAAAAGCACTTAGCCAGAGGGTTAGATACAATACTCGACAGAGTGGTAACAAATTTCTTTCAAACCCCCAAAACTAAAGATTTTGCTGGCCTTCCTTCAGACCCTGCCTACTACAGCACCAGGACACCCTGGTGAGGATCAAAAGGACAGCTTTCCAGATGCTTTCTGCAGGACAGAACACTGGTGTGCTGGATCTCCCTTACACTCTACAGGCCACCTCTGTGCTTCTGCTGACGTTCCTCTAATGTTACCAGCGCCCTTTGACAGCAGTGCAGGGTTGGACTTGTGCAAAACTGCCAAAAACAACAAGCTCCTATTTTATTCCCAGCTGTGAAAAGGCCTTTGAGAGGCATCAGCAACGCTGGACTTGGGTGGGGTATAGAAAGTTGTTCAGGCTTTTAGTCTTTCATGTGATACACAATGTAGCCATGGGAGGCATCAGAGTGCAGTGACCCGCATTACCTGAAGGAATGAGGTCATTTCCTGTTTACTTCGATAAGACCTTGAATTGCTTAAAAAAGGTGAAATTAACTGTTGGTTAGTTGATATCATTATTATAAATTTTTCAAAAGGTTTTATATACTCAGTGGAGGACAAACCAGAAGCCTTTGTGCACACAGGACAAGCAGATATTGTATACGGACTGTTGTTGCTTTGTTCGTATTTTAATTCATAAATTTATACGATTTATATTCTGAGACTGATGCAAAGCAGATTTAAAGGAATATCAAAATTCTAAATAAAAATGATAAAATTTTAACTTTTAATTTATATTTATCACTAATGTGCAAGTCAGAGGTGACAGTGGCAATGAAAATCTCCGATATTAAGAAGAAACGCTGAGAGCAACGAAACTCAAAAGAGAACACATCCTCATCAGAATGTCATGACATCATGCCTAAGAAGAGCGAGATCATGATAGAATCAACTTAGTAAACAGGGAACCAGTTTTAGAACAATCATCAAACACATGCAAGTTAACTTGATCACGATACCTCACTTCTGGCCATATAATGTAGTTCTTGTTTGTACTTCATGGCTATATCACTTCAAATGCTTACATCTTTAACCTGTATCATAAAACAGCAGGTTTACTCAGAAAAGTCAGTGACTTGTTTTCTTCTAAATGTGTGTTTGTATTCTGATATCTAAAAAAATCTCCCTCAGCTTGCTTTATTGCTTAATAAATGTTTTTTATTTTTATTTTCTATGAATGACTTAATTATACTAAAAGTAAATAAGGCTGGATTAGTCACATCAAGTTAAACTCCTGCTGCTATAATTTTTCTCCATATCACAAATCCATCTTTCATCTAGAGCTACACGAACCGTGACTGTACAATAAAGCGCAATATATCTTACAAGTACTAAATCAGCCGTGAAGACACAAGCTCACTCTGGTGAATTTATTAGTGTCTGGGGAAAGTGAATTCACTTCCAGTTCAGACCCCTTAGATCTTTAACTTTAAAAGGTCCAGAAGGTTAATTCGAAAGAAAAAGGCACAATTCAATAATAATTGACAGGACTGTTTAGTGAGGAACACGTTACAACACTCACCACGTGGTTCCTGGTACGGTGATAAGGCTGGACGATGGGTAGTTGGAGAGGGGTCACCCACTCCACCGTGCTGCCGGACTTAGCGATTAGCCTAGCGCTCTCGGTTAGCCAGTCCTGCAAATAGACATACGCACAGCTGTTTCCTCAGGCACAGTCAAAATAACAGGCACAGTCAAAACAAACAACCAAAAATAACAAAGCACTACAGAAATGTTTATGATTCAGCCTATTTCAATGTCTATGTCCTATGTCTAGTAGTATGTTTGAGCAAATGAGGCCAGTAATACATGCCCTTTTCAAGATGAAAAACTGCAGCATGCATGTCTTCCCTCTGGAAGCAATGAGCAACATCCATTTATGTGCATCTTCAAAGAAGTACAAATTGTCCTTAAGGCAATACCCAATCCCCAACACAACCAGGTTCTATTACCTTGGATTATGACCCTCAGGAAAACAACAGATTACCCTCTTTACACGACTGTGTTTTTAACTAGGGCTAAGGAATAGTGCTAAAACAGGTGGCCAGCTGTTGCTAACCCCTATTTAATAAACCTGCTGATTCAGAGCATGAGTGCTGGCTTCCCAGTAAGTCTGACTTGCAGCATGTTTCCCAAAAGGCTTTCCTCCAGAGGACTGGGAAGATATAAATTCCTCCTTTCTCCATGCATAAAAGCAGTTCAGGCCCCATGCTGGCCCAGCTATCAGACACCTCCCCTCCTTCCTGCCCCAGTTATTTTCCCTCCTTTCCCCAACGCAGCCAGGTGTTGGATATTAGTGGGAAGATGTACTGCCTTCCTCGTCCCTGACTACTTCTCCTTTTTTCCTCGATTTTTTCAGGGCCTGACCCATTTACAGGAGATAGGAGTGTCTAAAGACGAGTCGGGGTATTTTTCAAAGCGTCTGGGCCTGTCTGAGTATCTCCCACAGGATTTGCAAGAAGAATTCCTTTCCCTGTTCGTTTAACCGTAAGAAGCATGCAGCTGCATTAGGAAACCATATGAATGAATCCAGCTCATTCATAAGAAGCTAAGTGTAGGTGTAGATTATTTTGCACCTGGGATGTAGACACTGGGAAGTAAGTGAACAAGACAATCACAATTTCAGCAGTGAGCAACAATTGACATGTGAACTTAGATTTACTGCTTGAATGGTTCTGCAGACTGATTCAGATTCCCACTCAGTTCTTTAGTTCCTACTGCGTGATGACAAAAAAAATAAAATAAATAAAAAGCAAACGTCTGGTTCCCTACTATCTGGTGTATAAGAATATGTGCATACTTATGTGCGTATATAACGTGTAGAGACATTACAGAGAAAAATTATGCTTTGAATAAGACAGTAAAGACTATTACGCTCACAGGTCAGAGTAGGAAGCTAATACAGTTTGCTTTATTTGAACATTTTTCAATCCTCTGAACTGTTGACACACCCACAAGAGACAAAATCTGTTGTATCACACTGATTAGAGACAAACTATGGCTTCTTGCTTGATACTGTAAAGTGTGTCATGTAATCGTGGTGTACCTGTATCTCTCTCGTCCCGGTGAACATTTCCTTCAAGCTGCTGAAGACCTGATGCACTAGGTAGTGAGAGGCGTCCCAAATATACTCCTGCAGACAAACAGACCAAATAGGTGTATAGCCAATATAATTAAGAGCGGTGCACTTAGTCATTTTAGAGTGCTGGGATTTGGATTAGGGCTTCAGAAACACTGTCCCTCCCAAGAGTACACATTAACGGCGAGAGAAGCTGCTGCTACCTGACACCTGCTGGCAACCCACAAAGGTGCTGATCCAATGAGTCTGGTTCCTTACATACACACACCTGCATACATAATCACACACTCTAATCACATACACACACCTTTCTTGCTGACTCCCTTAAGGTGATAATTACATGCTACTTTGCTGCTGATCCTGAGTTACTCGCTTGTTTGTCCACAGAAGGAATCGGAATCAACTGGGAAAAGAGGGCTGAGACAAACAAAAATGATTTAATCCTGAACTGAGGTAGATTTTTGTAAGCATTACTATAAAGACTTCACGACATGCTGCAAGGGAGAACAAATCGCAATCTCGGCACCCAGGACAACAATACGACAGCAGGCTAGTGGCCTCTGGTGTAGTGCTCTTGTTTTGGGCTGTAATTGTGTTTTTAATTATGCCGTTTTGCATTCCCTTAAATTAAATATACTCTCAATTAAATATACTTTCTGTTTTAATTGTGCACTCATCCACAGAAATCAAGCAGAACCATAGTTAAATCACATGTAGATCGATCTCTGTTATGGATCAACCAATACAAAAGAAAATATTTTAAAATGTTGTATAATTTAGGGTCTCTTTAGAATAACACCATGCAACATTGTAATGGACTACAATGGCATTTTTTTTAAGGAAAAATTTATCCATCCATTAAATTATGGTCAAATTTCTTTAAGTGCACAAAATCAAAATAAGGCCACAATTTGGTAAGTGTGCTGGACAATTGATAAATTGGCAAATATTTATTTATTTTTAAATATTAAAAAAACAACAACAATAAGTGCCACTGTGGCTGAATTTTGGATAAAAGTTTTTTTGCCCAAACCTATATATAGTACAGATTTTAGACATATGAATAGTTTTCCCAGTCCTCCACACATACAATGTGCTCATTATAGACATTAACATTGTTCAGATAAACTCAGTACAAAAAAAAAAACAAGACAAAGTTTGCAGGTAAAGGAAGGTAAGATTTTGGGCACTGCTATAGAAAGGGAGAAATCTGGAGTAAAGGAATATGCTTTGGTCACCATGACAGAGAATGAGGAAGATTTTTAGTAAATTATTCTCCATCACCAACTGCTACTCGTCTAGTCAACTACTCTTCTGACAAATCACCCATACACGCCAGACTACCTTAGGAAAGTCATCGATCTCCTTAAGGCGCTTCTCGATCTGTAGTCGGCCACCATAGCGCGTGACCCCATAGACCACCGTCATCACTGTTTGCTTCACCACCTTCCGGCTGATGAAACCCTCCAGCACCTGTGCAATCTTCATGCCCTTTGCAGCATCTCGGGCTCGAAACTCTTCCACCTGGAACACAAAGCAGGGGTCTAGACTCAGTGCCCTGCTTCATCTGATTCGTCTTATAGTCAATCAATTAGATGACAGAGAACACCATCGCCTGCCACCTTCACGCTCCAGAGCCAATGCTTTCTTAGCAAGGATCGATGATGAACATCAAACAGCTCAACATGATTATTTCAATCATCATGGAGTCAGTGATCAAAATATTTTTTAATCAAACCAAAAATAACCTGAAGACAAAAAGTCATTAATACGGTCATTGCTATATTGCAATTTGTCAGGTAAAATCATGTGTTTCACAATAATGACTAATGTAATTTAAACTTCGTTTCTGGCCCTAAAATGTGCTCTGCCACCAACTCAAACAAATCTGCTGCTCTTCCTTTAAAAAAAAACTGTATACTTTTAACAGTGGAGGACGGATCAGGTTAAAAGAAAGGTTTGCCTGTATTTTATTGCACTTGCACCAGAGAGCTCTAAAATTACAGACTGCTACAAATGAGCCAAGACACAAGGAGATTGTGTTCCAAACCCTGACTCGAGACTTTCCCCTGTGATGCCCAACCATCACGTTTAAATCTGCTGTGTTGTTTGATGTTTCTGGCCAGAAATGGAGGAAGCTTTACTTAGCGCTCACACTCACAGTCCCAGCGGAGATAAATCAATAAGGAAAGCCGTTAAAACTTTGCAGTCCTGTTGGAATATAAGCCTTTTGTTAAGTTCCTCACTCCTTTGTTGCTTTCTAAAACTCAGGCCTCAGCATCTCTCATTAAAAGTCAGAGCTTAAAGATGCTGCAAGGCTTTAAAACAGCCTGTACACACAAGAACTCTTAGAACCTAGTGTAGGCTGACGTGACGATCGGAAGACTGGATGGAAGAGCTGAGCCTAGATCCGGCTCTGCGGGTTTGGAGGTGGTTTATTCTCACTGACCTGCTGAGCCACACTACTGTAGACATCCTGAGGTTCTTCACAGGGCACTAAGTTTACAGACATTGCACCAATCACATCACGACCCAGTGCAGCATAGTGCTGGAGGCCATTACAGGAACCGTCCTGAATGAAATACAAAAAGCAAATAAAAATGACAGTCATTTATGAGGAAACCTGTTACAACAGAAACATTTTTAATAATCCAAGTGATCATTCCATTGTAAAAACAACAAAGAATCAAAAGCGAATAAACCGAATGACACCCATTCATTAAAGTTGCCTGATGTTCAAAGAATTGGAATTTTGATGTCACCTTCTCTGCTAGAAGAATATTGAAAACTACTTTTGCGAGCCAATTGCGCTGTGCTGAATCCTTCTCCAAGATTTTGCATCCAAACACATACAGAGAGAATTCAGTGCTGCATCCCAATCCACACAATGCACACTAACAGGAGGCCTAAATAGTATTCAAACACAAACAGCTATACTACAGTAGTCTGCTTGTACCCCAGATTGGGTGTGTGGTAGACTAGTGGTTAAGGTGTAGGTCTACCAATCGGAAGGTTGTGAGTTCGAACCACCAAGCTGCCACTGTTTTGCCCCTGAGCAAAGCACCTAAATTGCTCAATTGTATAAAAATGAGTCTCTCTGGATAAGTGGCATTTGCCAATGAAAGCCAGACTTCTTTACTGCCAAAAGAAGGGTTTGAGTCATGACATATTTATAACGGTGTATTATATACGTGTTCAAATTTTACCACCTATACCGAAATAACATTCGTTATAAAGTTTAGAGGGCACGCAAACTCCTATATTGATGTCTGCAATTAGAATAAATGAAATAAAACTGGAATAAGTGATTTATTCTGTTTACAAGTACAGGAAAATGTGACAGGTTGTCTATAATGAGGTTGTCTTTTAATCTGCATTTTCCATGAATTAGCATTTTTCGCTAAACTAAACATTAAAATTGAACACAAAAAAGAATTTAATTCCAATAGAACAGTTTTGATCATAGATACTAGACACTATAATAAAAGCCAGGAGAACAACGGCAAGTTTCAACGAAGTGTCAAATCCAAATTAAAGCGAAACAAAGTGTGTTGGTGTGGAAGAAAAAAGGTCAGCCCTCATCTTTAGAATGAAAAAAACCCAACAACAACAAAGTCAAGTTTCCAGTTTTCTGTTACACAATCACAGCCACCCACACAAACAAACATAAAGATGAAGAATATTCTGTACCTGATGTACAGGGAAATGGGAGATGAACTCCGTGGGGTCATGTGATCTGGAGGCATTTGCTATTTCCATGCAGCATGCCAGAGTCTGCCATGGCTCGTCAGCATTCATCCACCACTTCCTGCCCTAAAAAACAAAACAAGACAGTTCTGTCACATCCACACCAGACCTGCCAACCCTGAAGAGGAAAAATGCAAAGTGCCAGCATTGGTTATAGGAGGTAAAAACCCAGCACATTTTTACTATAAGTTGTATCTGGCAACCACCAAGATCTTGGAATTGCAATTCTGTTTACAAGCAGTAAGATTTTTGCCTTGTTATTCACTAGTGACATATTAAAACAGTTGCAAAAATAATCAGCTTGGAATAACGTACCAACAGAATAACGTAAAAACAGCCAAGGTCTACAAATATGCACATTATGCAAATTAGAAAGCAAGATGTGATCCTGAAATCACAAATAGCTAGCCGAACATTTAACTGCTAAAAATATGGTTAGCATTAGAAACAGAATTTGTGTACTGAATCTATATTGACATTGCGCTTAGAAATTTATAGTAAAAGCATGTTCATACTCAATATCATTAACAATTAAAACAAGCTCATCGCTTGGTGTCAGAATTGCATCCTGATTTGCACCATCGTATGTGTTTTGACTTTTATTTAATAGGAGCTAAAGATATTTGGCTCTGATCAGAGATCATAAACCGAGTTGAATTTTAAATGGAAACTTGCAAAATTACAGCTGTGTAAAAATGCACGGTAATCAAAATTAGCCGTTAAGAAGGAGTCATTTAGAAGCATGTTCAGGGTAGGGTGCCTTAAGTTTAATCTCTTGTATAAAACAGCAAATTAAAGTTAGCACCCACCGTTAAAGGTTTGTCTGCCGAGTCCAGGATATCATCCATGATAGTGTTGGCGTATTCCAGTCTGCCAGCCAGCGAACTCCGCTTTTTCAGACCCGTCAGGTTTACCAGGTGGATCTTTAACCAGTCCAGGCCTTTAGGACCCAACGGCTTCCCTTCAGCAAACAGCAAGAGGGCTCTGGTTACATCACTTCCCAGATGATTAAAGTAGGGTGGGCACGGGTAAGTACGCCCACGGAAATCCATGTTGTGAGGGAACCAGAAAATCTCTTCTCGCATGTGGTTGGCAATGGACAGTTTGTAGAGCGCATCCATGCGCAGACTGTGCATTTCAGCCACCTTCTTCTTGGCCCGTGTGGCTTCGCGCTTAAGATGGGCCTTCTCGGCAGGAGTGTATTCCGGGTCGTGAGGGTTGAAGCGAGGAATTTCGGGTGCCTCGGTAACAGGTGGGGGCACATCCAGCTTCTCACTGCCCTTATCATTAAAGATGGAGATGATTATGTCCAACAGAGGTTTGTGGATCCTCCAGGCACAGTTGCCCAGCTGGCTGAGGGAGTCTAACACAGCATACAGTTCCTCATCCTGGCATTTCTCCAGCAGCAGCTGGTGCTGGATGGCACCCTCAACTGAGCGCATAAGCTTGGTGGGAGTCAGCAGGTAACCCCCACTCTTGGCTGATGTCCAGGGAACTGGTGGGCACAGCATGGGCATCACATACGAGTCAAAGGTCAGCTTGGTCTCCATGGCTTCTGACTGTATTTGGGTCAGGATTGGATGTGGCTTGATGAAACCAATCTAGAGAATCAATGAGGACAGCAGAGAAAATTAAACCAGATGGTCATTTCTAGTTCGTTAACCTGACTTATACAAACGTCTGACATACATGCTTTGACAAGCCAAAAGGAAACACTTGGCATACAGCTGTTTGGTGCCAAAAATGAAATTAGATCCTGACACAAATGCCAAAGCAAGATTACCCCTGCTGCTGTATCTCCTGCTTTGTTGTATGGAAGCATTAAAAATTATGGAACCTCCTACAAATCACCTTCTTTCTACAATGAATAATCTTACCTGCGTACTCCACAGGCCACACATCCCAAGCAGAGCTGCCATGACAGCAAGATGTTGTGGTGTTTAAACTGTATTGTAAAATGATAATGTATTAAAATGGCCAACCTGAGTGAACAAATAGGTATCAGCAAGAGTTGTCTTAAAAACGAGCTCAAGGTGATGTGCTGCACCTTTACTTGCGAGCATTGTGTAAACCTTGACAAGACGTGTACATGCTTTGCTCGCAGAAATGAAGTATTCTAACATGTGGCAGGTTTTTCTGCACTTTTAATGAACATGCTGATACTTGCTGCTCTGAGCACACAGGTCATCCACCCATATGCTCTCTATTAAATGTACGGTTTCACAGCCATAAAATGTCTAATAGTGGCAGTGTTGCAGTCTTGAAATTTTCACATAGCACAGTCTGAATTCTGCTTTGTTTTGATCAGAAATCGTGAAATACTTCGCTGTCATTTTAAATCTTATATGTTCATTTGCACAACAATGTACATGTCAAATAGTATCATATTGTACTGAATATTGATAGTGGAGCTTGTGTACGAGTATAGCATTAGATTGAGCTAATTTAATACAAATCAGTCTGATTCATTTGTGATACGTATGTGTGATGCATTTACTGTTTTTTAAATACTCAAGTGATGTTTTAAGCTACGTTCAACATAAGCACATCTGAAGTACTTCTGTTATCATTACTGGGAGCAAATTCTGATTTTTGGATATAAAACAAGACAAATGAGGGTACTTCAACAAGGAAATAAGAAGGCTGTCAAAAATCTGTGGAAAGAGCACTCGACAAAGCAACATGACATGTACTTTAACTACAAATAGCAGTATAGCCATACAGCTCCAGTCATTTCTCCTCATTCAAAAAAAAAACTGCTATGAAAAGTAGAGGGGCCCTGATTTCTGGACCTGTGACTTACACATTGTATCAGTGCGAGTCAAGAGCTTGCTCCTGCTGTTCAGGCCAGCGCACGGAGATATCCGACCTCTAATCTGTCATCCTCCTTCTAAACCCCACCCCACCCCACCCCACCCCACACGTAGTCTGTAAATCACACAGCCAATTAAGAGCTCAGTAAAAAAGGAATTAGTTTCAGAGAGATCAGTCTTCTTCATCTGCCCTGTGTCCATTCTAGAAAGAAAAATGTTTCCATAAATTATACCGGCAAATTCGGCTAGGAACTGGAGAAACCTACCATCCATCTACCCATCTAGATAACCAAAAAAAAAAACACTTCCAATGTACTTATTTGAAGGACATTGCAGGTTAAAATCCTAAATCTTTGTTTGGTAACTGAGGGTGCTTTCACACCTATAGTTCGGTTCATTTGGTCCGGACCAAAAGCAAAAAATGATACATTTTTTCACACCACACTGATCGTTCTGTTCCGCACCAGTTGAAACGAACCAAAATGCAGTCGTGTGATAACATCCACATCACTCATTGGCCACAGGTCTTTGAGCGTATTTCCTAAACTGCTTCTCGATTGGTCAGAATAAACGTGCGGGAAATTTCAACGAAACTCCGGAAGTAAACAAAAAGAGGAAAATACAGCATACAGTACACCATGGAGAGACGACTGCGCGCTGCGATTATGTTTGTGGTTGTAATATCATTTTAATGCACTGCAAACGGCGAAGACGCTTCGTAAGACACTTCAGGAGGCGGCGAGCATTACTTTTGCGAAACTGTGACATGCTTATCTTCCGAAAATATTGCCAACGACCCACTATGGCAGCTGGTTTAGTCCAAAATGCGCAATACTTTTTGCAGTTAGGTCTATTCGATCTCGGATCGTGTTCTCACCACAAACGAACCGTACCAGAGTTTGTTTGAAAGCGTACCGAGACCACCTCTTCAATGAGGTCTCGGTAAGCTTGTTTGGTCCACTTTTGGTGCGCACCAGAGTTCGATTGCTGTATTCTCACCTGCCCAAACGAACCGCACCAAACGAGCAACCGAACTCTGGTACGATTCAACCGAACTAAACAAGGCAGGTGTGAAAGCACCCTAATTTTAAGGTAGCAGTTTAACCAAACTGGAATAAAGACCCTTCCAAAACATTTTAAATCATTTGACGGGAATTGTTGCTGAAGAAAAAAAAGGAATATTCTGTTCTTTATGAGGCTTGTTTTCTTTGTTCCATGGCAGAGCTTCACAAACACCCATGAGGTAATTTAAGTTTTTTAGAGGTGGTAAAAAACCAGAGAACCTAGAGGAACCTTTACCAGATTTGAGCAGAACAGGAAATTCAATACTGCCTGCAGTGTTTTCTTCTCCATTATTTATTCACTTACTCGGCTTTCTTTTTACTATTTGTTATCGCCATTTAGACCACATCTGCACTGTTACTTTTGCTTCGTTTGGCATTTGTGAAATGTGTGTCTGACCTGCCGATTGCTGCGGAATGTGTACATGTGATAGAGCACAGGGATGAGCTTGTTCTCCAGCGACGAGTTCAGGATGTTGTTCGGGATTTTGAGCTCACGCACCAGCAGATCCACCAAAAAGCTGCCCAGCTGAATGACCAGCATGTGTGGCCACGGTGTGTCGTCGCTCAGGAGTGAAGGGCCAGCTGCTTGCTCTTCCTCCAAAGTGCTCCATTGTTCTCGTAGCAGCACACTTCTAGGCTGGGATTTCACAAAACAGGATATTACACACAGTCTTGTATTTAAACACAGAGGTTTTTGACACTTGTTAAAAGTTCCAAGGTTAAGGGCAAAAGTAGTGGCAGGTGAATGATTACCACTGATAGCACAGCTTTTTTTTTTCTTTTTCAAAATGCCAATTTAAATGCATTTTTAATCTATAACCACCAATTAATTGAATTAATTTTGTATTCCCCTACAGTTCACAACTCCTCGCCAACCACTGTGCCCACTCCCAGTGTGTTCTTATCTTTATGTCAAACCTACAGACAAACATGGTATTGCTGATCATCGCTCAGCTGAACATTTAGCTACTCTGGCTAACCAGTGCATCTCTAGATTTTGTATTTATTTTTTATTTCTTTTGAAACACAGTCACGATCTCTTACAGATTATAAGTACAACATGCTAAATCCTGACAACGTAAGAAAGAAAGAACAGTTAGGGGACTTGATTATTTGGCTGGCTTTAGGTTTTTGTTGTATACTGTAATTGTGCAAAAATACATACAATTTGCAAAAAGAAAAAAAAAACACCATGAAAAGTTAAAATGACATCACTACTACACTATTCCAGGGTCAAAGTTTTAATTCAAAATTTAAACAACTCTGAAAAATCAGTCTTCTGATTGTGCCCTTTCAGCAAAAGGCAGATTCAATACATACCTCTGTGTCTTTTCCGAGCAGTTTCGCATACGAGTTGTAGATGTTTCCCAGCTTTTTTACTATCTGGCTGTGACTCTTCTGTTGGATGCAGTACATATTGTGAACTCTGTTGCCCAGTTCCTTAGCCAGGAATAGCAAAGACTCTCCGCTGGGTGGCAGGTTGGCCAATCCCTAAGCATCAATGCAGAAGGGTAATAGGTAAATGAACACAGGGCATTTTCAGCAAGGTTAAGGAAAGTTTTAATGAAGAAAAGGTACATTTTCTTCCTGGGCAGAAACTTTTCAGGGAGCCAAAAAGTTTTTTTTTTTTTATAAACAATTTTTAGGCTTGATGAACAGGAGAATCAAGGCTGGGTCATAACTCCAAGACCCATCTAAGTTTTATGTTAGCTGCATCATAACAGACTACGGAATGTCTATATGGAGCTTTTCTTATTTGGGCCTTACTATTCTTCTAGTCTCACATGAACAAACATACTGGAGAGTCTAGAGATGGCAAGGGTAGGTAGAAATGCAGTGGTGAACATACACATACATTTCTAAGCATATACAAATCCTTGTGAAGACACCAGTTAAGAATATAGGAGTACACACACCTATAACAAAATCATCTGACACCATCTAACAAACATCTCTGATCTGTTTAACCTTTTTATGTGCCCTTATCAAACATACTTCTTCCATTTCTACTAAATGTTACCTTAATACTTAATGTTACTCTTTTCTATTAGTTTCGTTGCAGATATTTTAGTAAATGTGACAGACAAACTAAATACCTGCAGCATGATGTTGACATAATCCTCGTCACGAAGGATGCGCAGGAACGGGTGGATGCTGATCTTCCAGTTCCTCTGGTTGCTGCTGCCTAAAACCATCCGGCTATCTCTTAGAGCTTGTAGCAGAGCTTTGTGCCAGTGGGAACGTTGCTCGACTAACAGCTTCCTCTAAAACACATCAGAGTGCAGAGTGAAGGAAACATGTGAACCAACATTTCAGAGCCTGCCGTAATGCAAATCTTTAAGCGACTATTATTAATATTGTTTCATATATATATATATATATATATATATATATATATATATATATATATATATATATATATATATATATATGAAACAATATTTTATATATACATACATATATACACACACACACACACACACAATCAGACAGCTGCTGAATGACAAACCACAATACTGAAAACATTTCAAAATTGAAGTTGTGTTAACTACAGCACATTTCCATCACACTGTATGAAAGTGGGTTAGATATTCAGCAGGGTTACTCTTTCCCTTGCCCCAGTAGAGTGATCAGATGACACAGCGCTGTAAGGCTGGCCTTCACACCCAAACATGGGGGCAGATTATACGACATTAGTATTCTATTCAGCAATGCAGTAAATGCTGCTGGACCACCAGGGAACCCCTGACCTCTCCGATATGAGACCACAAGCATGAGAAGCTGAGCAAGTAAATGCCACTACAGAAAATATCACTGAATCTCGGATAATACTTTCCTACTCAGAGATAGGAGGTGACGCTTTTTGCTTTCAATTGTTCTTTTTAAAAACAAATATTAATAAGCAAGGAATGTGTCTTCTAAAAGTATTTACTAACCCTAACACTAAAACTAGGCATTAACTAATTTAACAAATGCATTGAAAATGTCATAAATGACTTAAAAAATATATATATATTTTTTAAACCGTTAACTGTTAACTCTGGAGCTCATATGTGCAATCATTCTGATAACGTCAGCATTAAAAAAAGAAATAAAACCCTCGGGAAAAAAAATCATGTGTTAGATGGTGTAGTCAGTATAATGAAGAACTAGAACACTGTCTATGTCTTTGGATGGATTTTAGTAAACTGTATTAGTAGAATTGTGTTAAGGGTGAAGGCTGATGTGCAGAAGCAGGGTTGGACTCCCCTGAGCCTAGTTAGTGTGCATGTGGATGTGAACAAGAGGCAGCCACGCACCATCCTGGCCATGTGTTCAGTGACAGGTTTAATGGCCTCCACAGAGTCGATGGTGATGGTGTTGGCCTGCTCTATTGCCAGCTGATGCCTGAAGCGCTCCTGCAGCTCAGCCACGCTGAAGTCTAGCTTAGGATAGCTGGCGTTTTCCCGCTGAAACAAGATAAATAGAGCATCATAGAGCATCATTCAATCATACATAAGCTACATTTACATGCAGCCTAATAATACACTAAAAAGAGCACAGATGGCTCAGGAATAAAATCCTTCATGTATACATTTCAATGAAAATGAATAAGCATCAAAGCAGATTTTGACCAGTCAACCTAAGTGTTCTGTTTTAATCTGTTTAAATCGATGTATAGTATCAACACTACTTACTCTAGCATGAGCTGCTGGAACAGTAAACATGCCTCAGGTGAAGCTCTGATTAATGCAGGGCCAGTTGATTAATTCAGCATATAGGTTACTCATTTTCATATCAGTATCTGTCTCAACAAGTACCAAAAACATGTGTACATTTTCTCATTATTGGTTTCAAAAATCACTAGTGTACTCGAACTTGTCCAGCATTCAATACTTCAAAAAAAAAGTCCAGCAGCAGTGATAAATTGAGCTTAATCAAGTACAACTGCCTTATGCTCCAGTTTCTGACTTTTTCAGCATGTAGTGGTGCAGACGGAGCTCTCAGACATGCTTGTTACTAGTGACAGATTTGTTCCTGCTGTCTGCTACAGCAACAGGAATGCAGCGTGTGGCACGACGGACGATAAATGGGCCGAGGTGGACCACAGCAATGAATCATTGAGGAGGAAAAGCAGGGCACTGAGTCCTGATAGCAACATCTCCTCTGGTTAAAAATAGCCTGTATTGCAAGCACTCATTCATAAAAGCCAAAGCCTGTTTAAGCTTTTTTTATAAACCAGGTCTGCCCTCCCAAGCACAAGACTGCTAGTATTAAACAAACAGCAGCCGTATGACGCATCAGCCATTCATTGCAATCTGTCAGAGACTGTGTGGATAATTTGCATGATCATGTCTGCGTGCTGAGAAATTATTACAAGTATGTAGTAAAGAGCATAATTAGCATTTTAGGGGAGTCCTGGGAGCCCAGAGGGTAGCGTTGCTAAATCACACCTTCAGGGTCCCTGGTTCGATCATGAGCTGTGGATATTCTGTGGATATGTGGT
The DNA here is from genome assembly GCF_022655615.1 of Tachysurus fulvidraco. Taxonomy (NCBI): domain Eukaryota; kingdom Metazoa; phylum Chordata; class Actinopteri; order Siluriformes; family Bagridae; genus Tachysurus; species Tachysurus fulvidraco. The sequence continues at coordinate 27,225,473 of NC_062519.1, forward strand.
TGTTTTTTTACTTGCAGGTTATTTCCTTTGTGTGTGTGTGTGTGTGTGTGTGTATGTGTGTGTGTGTCTGTGTGTGTGTGTGTATGTGTGTGTGTGTGTGCGCACAGACTGACATCCCACCCAGGCTGTATTCCAGCCATGTGATCACGGGAAAAGGCTCCGGATCCACCATGAACATAATAAAGCACTTACTGAAGATGAATGAATGATGAATGATGCATAAAACTGGATACCTGTGTATAAAAGTTCTCCACCAGTGGTGACGTGCAGCGCGGCCGCTCAGAAGTGGCGTGTGGCTCGTAATCGGGTTGTACGGACCGGATGGCCTTTAGTACCATGTCTCTCTCATCCTGTTTGAAGGCACACTGCCTGAACATGTTGTCCAAATGCAGGCCACTTTCAGCCATCTGCTGCAGACACCTACACACATACATAGAGGAAATCTAAGGTAAACACCTACTATATACACTGGTCAGTTTCAAGCTCATTATCGCTTTGTGGCCAGGATCTTTTGGCTAATACGTAAGCTATGTAACTGTAACTGACTGGTTAACCTAACTGTGTGATGCTGATCAAAGTAAATATGTTAGCTGGATGTTTTGTACCATCTTAATTGTAAACCTTCCTATGTAACTAAGCTGTTCTTGGCTAGATTGCTTGCTGATGCTACAAAGCGATAGAAGTCTGGACTGCACGACTAAACATGAGGTAGGTATTAGCTAGTAAAATCACAATAACCATGCAATATTTACAATTAGGAAGATATTAGGGAATCCTTTGCCCTTTCCTGACAAATAAACTATTGACAAGAGAGAGAGGCTTGTCTCTGCCAGGAGTTTAAGACATAACCAAAGACAAAGATTTCAAGCCAAACATATGTGTTAGCTCAAGTGTTAGCTCAGGGGTTACGGTGATGGGCTACTAATCTGAAAGTTCAAATCCCAAGCCACCAAGCTGCCACTGCTGGGCCCTTAAGCAATGACCCTCGGTTGCATAAAGGAGATAAATTTACTAGGAAAGTCACTATGGATAAGGACACCTGATAAATGTAAAAAAAAATGCAATTGCATCGAGTAGACTGAGATGGCTCAGAGGAATAAAGGAAATATGGAGAACTCCGAGATCCATTTACAAATACCTCCAACCTTTATAGGCATTACCGGAAGAGAATTCTACAAGGAAGAATCACAAAATTATTTACTGTATGGAAGGGCAGTTATTTAGCAGCCACTTCTTGCTTTGTATAATAAATTGCACTACTCATTAAGTGCTTAATTGGAAAGATTTTTTAGCTGAAAATATCGACATTCATCAGTTGTTTTTTATAAACGTATATATAAATTTTTTCTTATTTTTTTTTTTTTTAAAAGGTTGCTAACACAGGAGAGCAGTTTAATCTGTGCGGTCCGTTTTTTAGTCTCTAGAGCTGTAAATGGAATAAAGGAGTAACGCTGCACTGAAATGCAAAGCTGGTAGTTCATAACAAGACAGTAGGTCATGTTATGACTACAAATAGCATTTGTACACTTCCATTAAAGTGACCCTCAGTGACAGCAGCAGCAGAATGTTTTCAACAAAAGTGAAAAATGCTGTACATCCCTGACCTCCAGTTTATGCAAATGTATTCGTGTAGCACAAGGATGAAAAGCACGATTTGAATCTTCCCCTTATTTTTTGCGACCGTCCAGGAACTCTTGCTCGTATAATTTTGCGAAACCTTGCCGCCTTGAATTCCAAATCGTGCCTTAATGCATCAATTGTGACGCGAGAGCGACTCACGACATCAGAATATCAAATACCTGTGCTGACACAGAGTCTTGGGACAGAGCTAAGTGTTCTCATCTAACAGGATGCCGCCATATGGACAAGAAAATGCACAGGAATCGTTGTTCAAATGAAACCAACCCGAGGGTTCGATGTCTGCCGAGTGCGGATTTGCTTGATGTGGCCGTGGGTGGAATTATTAATGATATAACTTAGCAGGAGGACTCTAGACTGCCTTACTGACTGTCTAGTCATTTGCAATTCACTCACAGGTGAATACAGAGAGCAGAGTGGAGCTTCAGCTGGCTCTCATATAGGAAGAAGACATGGAATTTCACCACTGAAAATTCAGACAATCATTTAACTGATATTCTCTTGTAGTAGATGTCTATGAAGGTGTGTGCTCATATAGATCATGTGGAATCGACTAGTAGTAATAACCGAATGTATATAACTGCCCATATGGCATTTTTCTGTCCACTATTTGTGTTATCTGTACTAGAATAATTCATTGTGCTTTGTGATCAAAAACTATCCTCGATCACACAGAACACCCATAATGCACTTTGACAATTAGAGGGAAATCCAGTTTTTACAAAAATATTTCAAATCTAACTTATCTAACAGTGCTCAGTGTTTCAAAACTATCAAGAACCCCTGATACCACCATTGTCTTTAAAATTTCACACGAGTCACACCCATGTCATCATGAAATACCATGAAAAAGACACTGGACACTTATTTTCGTTATACATGTTTTTGAGGACTTCGTGGCAGAGAAAACTGGAAAACAAGAAAGCCACATGAAGCTCAACCAAGCCTTTAATATATTTACAATGCCATCTTAACCTAGACAAAGGGAGATGCTGGGCCATGCAGAAGCACGTTTCGAAATTTTAAAGAGACTCGTTTCAGGTGGAACAGAACAGAGCATGCACTCCCTCTAGTGGGCTTTAAGTGAAGGGCTGGAGCAGATGCATGGGAGGGGCTGGGCATGAAAAGCTGATGGACCATGTGTCTGCCTGTGACTCAGTAACAATCACATCACTGGCTCCTTGGCCTTTCATACACGAGCTCATTATGACGCACACAGTTATCAACTTTCCCCGTGGCCTAATCGATGTGACTCCTTTGGTATTTCTTTGTCCACTTTGCTACGTAGCAGTTTTAAACAAACACAGATGACTAAAGCCAGGAACAGTTACTACGAGCTTCAGGCCGTGCCATTTTAGAAAGTTGTGTGTGTCATTTACATTTGCTGAATGCCTGACAGACACACACACACACACACACGGAAGATAGCTGTCAATTCTTGAATGTCAGTTGAAGAAAGCTGTTAAAAAATTTGAGTGGAACAGATGACAGGAACTGAGAGACTGAGAGGAATACTGAAGTTAAAGGAGCTGAGCTGCAAGAGCACAATGTCATTACTATTGCCTTACAGAGATCGATCTGCCACCACCTGCCCCACACACACACATACACACACCCTTCTGTCGTCAGACTGGATGCTAACAGTCACCTTCACAAATGAGGAACGAGTGCCAGTGAGGATTTTTGTTACGGTGGTGCGAATCACAACACACTTAAATTCATCATATATTATTAGGTTCATATAGTTATTAGTCTGTTTGTCTGGTGAATTGAATGAGTTTAATGCAAACCTCAATAACTCAGTATCACTTGAAACTAACAGATGTTACATGAGGGGAAAGTAATCATCTATAACAATGGCTTCAATAAATAGTCACAGAATTCTAGTATTTATTAAAAAAAAGAAAGAAAAGAGTCTAGTCTGTGTATAGCTGGATTATGTTCATTAATATTTACCAAGACAAACAGTGTAGTAATAGAGTGTATAATGAAGAGTGTATAATAAGTAGTGTATAAACATGGCACAAGCTAGGGACAACATGTGAGTGTGTCTGGTGGCCTGACAAAGTTCTGAAAAGTTTAACTTTATGCAAATGTGTGTGAATGACTTGGTGTAACGACTACCAATGGGAGTGAAGGCAGTAGAGTTCATGTGATCCGTGGCCACAGAACACACACACACACACACACACACACACACACACACACACACACACACACACACACACACACACACACTACTGATCCATAACAATTGGCATTTCTATTTTTGGGCATTGTCAGGGTCTGCTCAAAACGATCTGTCAAACACCTTCTCTCACTGCTCCAGCTTCCAAGAATGTTAAAAAAAAATGCTTACTTAAAATGCAATTGGAACCGTCTCAAGAGACACTGGGCAACTTAAAGAGAAAGGATAGATTATTGATCTATGGATAGATCTTGCTGTGAAGATTTGGGAGTATGAAAAGAGACACACTGACCCCTGGCGGCCATCAGCATCATCACAGAGCACTTACACTCACATGAACATGAAGGTTTTCTAACAGACCTCTGAAACTTGCATTCATTAAGAAACCAGCCTATTGAACCAATCCAGCAATTTGGGGGGGGGGGGACATTGCTTTTTGTACTATTCTTGTAAACTCTTAAGACTTATGCTTGATGTTTATGTTTATCTCAGGAGTTCAGCCATTAAAAAAAACTCAAACCAGCCTATCCGACCAAAACTACCACAATAAAGACAGAAATCACACTTCAAGAGAAGGAAAAAGAGTATATTGCTGCTATAGTTGTTGCCTCATCAGCCTCTGTGACAACAAATGAAATGACAATCATAACTATAAAGGGATAAAAAGTATGATATGTCAATCATTAATAAACACACAATGGCTAATGACTTTCCTAGAACAGTATGTCCTTCCTGTTATACCAAAGTAGACTTTAAGGTAGTAACAGTTCACTACATGTCAGGCTGCGTTACACTTCCCTGTCATTAGTTATTTTCCTATAACCTCATGCTCCGTCACGTTTTATTCAAATGAGCTTTTCCATTCAAATATTTGATTTTTCATTAAATTATTGACCATAAATATAACTAATGAGTCAGATCAACACACGAACCGCCCTTAAACTAAATTCCTGAAAAAGTCATTATCACTCCTGTTCACCAATGACATCTGACTCGGGCCTGAGAATATTTACCTGTTAATGGTGCGTGTAGAGGTCTCAGGATTGCGGCCCATGCACTCCAGAGCTGCACAGTATGACGCTATGTTGGGCTTCAGGCCTGCTTCTTCCACCATAGCGAACAAGCGACCGATGTGATTCACGGATCCCTACAACGATCCAGCCAAGAGAATATTTAATCACAATATCTGACTGCAATAAACAACTTCTGCACTGTCAGTATAACCAGATAAACATTTTTGGTGATTCATGACATTCATTCCAATAGTACAGAGCATCCTTGCATTAATACACCATGGTATTTGTTTTTAATATAAGCTCTGATTGCAATATAGTATATACAAAAAATAATGCAGATCTTTACAAACACAAATAAAGTGAGGGTTTGCTCTCACCTTCTTGGCCCACATCCTCATCATGATGTTGTAGGCGCTGATGGAGAGTGATTTGCGCTTGCTTAGGTGTCTGTGGTGAAAAAACAGGCAACGCTGTGCTCGCTCCGAGTCCCCAGTAAAAACGCATGCCTCCAAGTAGCAGCGCAGGTTCAACTGAGCGTCACCATAATGGTTCCCGTCTTTATCTTCCAGAAGTTTCTCAGCATTCGGAGTCCATTCACCGATCAGCTCTTCAAGCTCTTCGACTTCAGCCAGCTCTGCAGCTCTGGAAAGTTCTTCAGGATCTTCCTTCATCGAGGCGACACTTGTACTACCTTTAGACACTTTTAAGTGTTGGACTCGTTGTGGACTAGGCTTTGGACTTGTTGTGGACCCGGTTTTGGGCTGGTTGCTCCTTTGGGCAGTAGAAATTGTTTTCATGGACGTTCCAGGTCCCATCAGATTTCCTTTACTGCTTTTTGCTACTCCGGCTGTTGCTGCTTTGTTTTGAAATTTCTGCTGCAGAGACGACTGTTTTTTAGTCTTGTTTGACTTCTCAAGCTTCAGTTTCTCAATCCAGCGGCTCACGTGTGTTTTTGAGGGTGGGTTATCTTTAGTGGTACCTTTTTTAGTGGACTGAAGAGTTTTAGGAGTTTCTGCCTTTTGACTCCTCAGTGGAGTGGCACTTTTTTCACCATGAGGCACAATTTCAACCTTCAAATGTTTTACGTGTAAAACGTCTGACTGCAACTGTTGCATCCGAGCCTCGAGAACTGCAATTGAAAACAATCAACAACACAGTTAGTCCAAAAAAGACTAATAACCCCAAAAGCAAGAATCACATAATTTATAATATTAAATCAGTAGGTAAATAAGAATTGTTATAAAGAGTGACACAGAGTTTTATACAGGGCATGTAACAAATCTGATAAGTGAAATAAAATCCATTCATTGCTTCTATAATTTTGCATTTAAAATTGACAGCAAAAAATCATTACGGAGAACCTGAAGAAACTCCCTGAAGCACACGGAAAACATGCTCTCCACAAACAGAGGACGGAGCTGGGAATCAAACACCTAACCCTGGAGGTGTGAGGCCAGTGTGATTTAAAAACTAAAGGTACTGTGTCGATGTCCTTCAAACGGCCTCCATTTGGTTTTTTGGGGCAGTGTACCAGGCTCTCCAGAAAACTCCAGAAAAATTCTCTTCCTAAATCCTGTACATAGCCCAGTCTTCACAAACCTGTTTCAATAAATGTCATTTCTCACCATAATCTCATCTTTACATAAATCATTTTGCAAAACAGTAACATCAGTCAGGAGTATGATTAAAGTATAAAAGTATGTTTAAAGTGTAACCTATGCTAGCCTGGAAACCCCAGGTCAAACAGAGCAACCTAAAATGAGCAAATTAGGTCAGTCTGAACGATTACAATTACAGTAGTAAAGACAGACAATAGATCCACCATCACAGCTACACTTTGTGAAACTTAAGACCACCAGGCTAAGAGAGGAAGGAATAATACCGTCCAACAAATGAGACTGTTCCCACACTCTTCTTTTCCCTTCTTCCTTCTTGGGAATAGCGGAGTAATCCCTTTGGTGTAGTGTTGTCCATGGGTTATCTGCGAAAACAGAAAAAAAGTGAAACTAAATGAATCGGGGTGTTCATCCGTAATGTGTTTCCCTGGTATCAGAAAACCTCTAATATAAATACGTTAGCAGCTGTACCAATAAACACTGCTCCAATAGACAGTGTAAACAAATATAATTATAATTTACATTTCTGTCATTCAGCAGTAGTTTATTTCAATTTATACAACTGTACAATTATAATTGGGGTTTAAGAGCCTTTGCTCAGGGGCCCAAACAGTAGCACAACTCGGTGGACGTGGGATTCGAACCTTATCCACTAGGCTACGAAATCAAACCACAACAGTCTAATTGTTAACCATGTAACTATTGTTTACATGTAAATACCTTGTGTATTACTTGTATAAGGTGACTACCGGTCAGGATAAAGACAATAAAGTCAAGCTAAGAGAACAATATACAGTAACCAACACGTGCTAAGCTGCTAGCGTGTACAGGCAGAGGTGGGAGTAAGTCACACATGTGCAAGGCTTAAGTCATGAATGTCAAGTCAAAGTCAAGTACAGTCTTTTTTTTTAATATTTGTCAAGCAAGTCTCAAGTCTCAAATTTGCGACTTAAGTCTGACTCGAGTCAAGTCATATGACTCGAGTCCCCCATCTCTGTGTACAGGTTAATATTAATAGTTTACCTCTGGTTTCTCTCTCGCTGTTACTTCGTAGTCTGAGTCGACAACGGGCGACATTTACTGTAGAGCAGACACTTCTCTCGAACATTAATCTACCGCTTAAGTATTTGGGAAAAGCGCACAGTCTTAAAAGTGACATTTCGGCATGTTAAAGAGTTCACAACAACCGCGTTACTCTCTCACCTGGCGGCCATTTTCATTCAGACGCGATCAGAAGACTGTCGATAGCCGGCATTCAGGAGAGAAAAACGATCACAGAAAATTGTTTGTTCGAAACAATCCGAGTTCTATATTTCAGATATTTCTACACCTAATATTAGATTCTAGGGTGCTCTATCTTTAGTATTGTTTTATTAATTTAAAAATAGATACGTTTTCCATATGTTATTTAATTGTTTGTTACGCCCTTAGACGTAAAACGTGTAATTCACCTGTACACCTGTAGGTGGCAGTCTTCCCTAGTATGCTGTTGGTTGGTATATATTACATTTTCCTTGAGGTAAACATAGACATAAGATATACACAGATTATGATTATAGTGTAGTGAATTAATATTGCAAATCAATATAAAAAAGATATGAGTGATAAAACATATACATGGCATTTAATTTTTATATATTAAACAGGAGGAACGAGAATGTTTTTTTATTATTATTATACACTCAACAATCCTTTTATGAATCACTGAGTGTAAGATGTTTGAACATGTCTAAAGAGAGGACAGGGCTTGGGCATCAAACTTTGGTTTATCATAGTGGAGATCTCTTCTGAACTACATCCAACTGAGATTGATATGATTTGAGTGATGCACACAAGAACAATGAACCCTGCATCCCAGAGAAAGTAGTAGCAATATGCTCGGTTCTTCATGTTCTTATATTGGATTTCATGGAACATTTTCATGCACATAAATCCTCTTTTATACCAGAAGTCATGAAACGTTCATTTGTTTAAATGGGCCAATATATTAAAACAAACTAACTAGTATAAAATTATTGAAAATAATTGACAATAATGTAATTATATAAGACTGTTAAGTGTAAGGACTATTGAGGTTAAAACTGAAAACTCAAAACCAATAAAGCTACATGTTTATTTCAAGCCATTTGTCCCGCACATATCAACTGTCACTCTATCCACATACACAGCGTGGCTCAATACCCTATAAACATTCTGAACACTCAAGTCCAAACAGGAAACTGAAAATCAGTCTGTAGTTTAAACAAATGCTAGATCTATGCCTACCTGCAATGCATGCAAGGAACCTTTCAAATAAGAAAATCCCTAATTTGACTTAGTGAAGCCAAATGTCTTACTTTTAAGGTCTTTGTTGTTAGTCACAAAAATGTAGCACTGATAGCCACTGATAGACGTTTTGTTGAAAGGGCCATGGATCTTTATACTGAGGATGGATTTTTATGTCTCTTCTTGTTTGTCAGATCAGATCCGATTGGCTTTGGACCACATTTTTTAAATGAAATACAGCTATATGGCTTATTACATGTGTAATGAATGTCTTCTGTGGTGACCAGAATTAAAAGAAACATTGAGTAACTTTAAGGTTGTTGTGCTGCAACTGATTGTATAAAACAACACAGTTTTTCATGAGCTTTCTAAAGAGGATTTTCAAGAGAGAGTTACATTTACAAAGCATGTGAAAACACTTCTTAACTCTGGTGTGACATACTGTATAGTCTCAGCACAACTGTTACTACAAGTCACATTTAACTGTTATAAGCATACACCTCACTCAGTGTTAGCTGTCAAAAATGGTGGTCAGCAAGTGTGTGTGTGTGTGTGTGTGTGTGAGAGAGAGAGAGAGAGAGAGAGAGAGAGAGAGAGAGAGAGAGAGAGAGAGAGAGAGAGAGAGAGAGAGATTGTAGGTGGCAATCCGAGGGTGTTTGGTGTCACGGTTCATGGGCTTTGCTGCTTTTTCTGCAGGATCCATTTGATGTTTTCTGGTCCTTGTCGGGGGCTTCCACTTAGCACCGGTGTGACAGTCATGGCCCGGAGAAAGACTGTCAACAATAGAAGAGAAGACAGGCATTCAATCCTGTAATAATAGCTCGACCAAGGCAGGTCCACCATTCTCATGGACTTTGATCACAGGACCTGCATGCACACCTATGTGGGAACTATTTATTTGTTTTGCAGATTTGAAGACATTCAGCTTGACAGATGAGACTTTGTGGTTGACTGTTGTTAGATAATGTTTTGACATTAATGACCCTCTTTTTTGTGAAAGAGGAAGAAAGGAGCATGGGATACTGTAATAGCTCTTCACAGTGGCTTGAAGTGTGTCTAGACATCTCTAAAAGTTATCTAAATATATACTTCACATAAGATGCTATTACATGCACAATAAATATTTAATGTTCATTTACAGTACATGGATTCTTTACATATATTCTTAATCCTGTAACATATGTGTGAGTATAGCAAAGGCAAATTAATCATGATTTATAAAACAATAAAAAGGAGTAGTAGTACTGAAGTAACATTCAGTCTCATTTAGAATTTTTTCCTAAAGTTATGTATATTGATTAGCTAATTAGACACGTTAGCTAATTATTTGTAATTGTATGTTGTTCTTATACTTTAGAAATATTTTACAATATTACTAAATCACTTAAATGAAAACTTTCATGTCACAAAAAAATGTATTTGTAATCTTTATGTAGTTATTTAGAAAATCAGTTTACCTGTTAGAAAAGTCAACAGTGTCAGTTCATCATCACGCCATTTCAGACATTTACATTTATTGTATTTAGTAACTTACATATATCTTATTTATATTACATATAACTGAGCAGTTGAGGGCATTTCTCAAGGGCACCAGTAGTGGCAGCTTGGTGCTGGGATTTGAATTGATGAT